>NC_064872.1:43957134-44264634 GCF_943734695.1 Anopheles maculipalpis
ACCTAAATCAGTGGGGAAAATTTGCTCGATGGTCAAACCGATACGATAGACTGACACACGTGTGCAGTGTCTCCCTTTACGATTCGTAGCCCGATATCGCTTGAGTTTGCAGTAGCTACATCGTACTACGTACTATCTGCTACGCGCGTTATTCGAGTCTGTTGGCATTCGTTCAATTTTACTGAATCATACATAGACATTAGTTATCGGAAAATGGCAATAAATTTCCCAAAAATTCAATCTATTATCCGAAACCGGCAGTACAAGCTGACCATTCTACTTTCGATCGTCGTCTCTTTCCTTCTCGTTCGATAGGAATAACATACGAAAATCGCATCGCAGGAACGGACCGTCAGAAAGGATCAACCGATGACCAACTATTGCGCTCACAATCTCCCAGGATGCTGGATACTTCAACAGCGAAACAAATAACCAAACCTCTATTCCGCCCTTCCCTATTTTGCTTTCCGGACCCAATTCGGACAACTATTTCATTGCCATTGCTAAGGCACAGGTGAAAGTACCAATGTTCAATATTGGAAGCGGCAGCATGGGCCACCACGGCCAGCAGTGATGGCAGAAGTAGGTTCTACTGCAAATAGCTCTTCACCGGTGATGGTAGAGCAAACGGTCAGCAGTCATGTTGCCGGTACACGAATGAACACAACCTCAGAAACGGTTGCAACATTTGTGCTTTGAGCAAATGCTTCACCGTACGCTTGTAGACGAAATATTAGCAACAGTCCAAGTGAATCGATTATGGCATATAGTTGATTTATAAATGTGTTTAATTTAACGAACGATTCATTTTAGAAAATTGCACATCTTCTCGAACCATCTCAAGTGTTTAAGACACTTTCTTTTGCTGGATGTAGAATTAAATTGTGTTAACTTTATGTATTTTATTAACATTGTTGAACCAAAAACAAATAGTACATTTAATAGGATTTTTTTAAATCGCTTTTAGTATTGGGGCTTTTGTTGCAATCAGCACATACAATCAAACTGCCACAAACTGGAGAATGGCTGTAGTCCCGTAAGCCCATACGTTACCTCTCAGAAGTGTTCTGTTTCGGAAGTAGTGTCGTGCCACCATCCGCTGCCCAACGAATGAGAACATCGAACGATTGCAATACACTCCGATCCTTTTTGGTGGCGTATGTAGTCTTTTTTCCCCTTTATTTTCATTCCAGGAAACTTCGCTGAAAGGACCAAAACGGCTGTGCAAATGGTGAAGATTACTTTCAACAGTTCTGACCTAACGCAATGGTCGGCTTTTGCGCTACTCCAGTGGCAGAGACGAGCACGTGAATACACCATGCTGTCTCCAGCTTTCTTCAGCGATCGACGGGTTGTGTTGCACCCGAACCCAAAGTGGTAGACTTTTATTAATGCAGGATTTTATCGTTCGTACGCTTTTGCAATTGCACGTTTCTCCAACGATTCTTTTTCGGCAAGCAATCTGCAACGCATCACGTTCAGTACGGTACGGATACAAAACACTCCTCTAATATGTGATGTTGCATCATTATTATGTGGAGAGAAAAAGTACTTATTCTACAAAGCACCTTACAAAGCACGCTTTTAATCTCGCCCATTACCATTGTTTGGAGTAGTTTGATAGACTTTGGGGAACGAAAATCATAAAGGCTTGCCGATGGTAGGTCCCTTCGTAATACTTAAGCTTTTGCAAAACATTAGCTCGACGCTGGAGCAGTATATAGGTCATTATTCTATCCTCTAATGTCTATACCGTTCGTAATCTTTAAGACGCGTGGTGTGGAAGCTTAGGAGTAAACAGGCTTTCTATAAACTTCAATTGCATCAGTGCACATCGAAAAGCTGCTACATCAGCAACCTATCCATCAGTAACGCTGCCTATTTACTCTTTATGTTAGATTCAATCGCTAACCAAACAATAAACTTAGTGAGCGTTCGAGCGCAATCACTAATTTAGACAGCATCTTGTTTCTTAATTTTCGCAACTGTTTCTTCAATATTCAAGAATACTTGGAGTTACTGCTACTTCGAGCATTAGAGATGAAATTCCTATGATCGATAATCGAGCTAACGATCTAATAAAATCAGATCTTCGCTATCTGTGGCCAAACTGTTTAATCTGTTGTGTAGATTATGATGTTTTGAGTGTTACTGCTTCATCGCGCATTACTAAAGACCAGAGATGTCAAACATACGGCCCGCGTGTCGGATCCGCCCAGCGAGGTCTTTGAATCCGGCCTGCTAAAAGAATAACGAGAAAATCGATTACGGATAGATTTGATTGAGGTCGAGCCGAGAAAATTGAACAATAATTTGTAGCGTTTTAGGAACCTTCGCCATTACCACTGAAGTATTATTATATTACCGTCAGTATTATTTGTTCACCATTCCAAATAGATCCCTCAATTGTTCCTGAAAAATATCCACTAGAACTCATAGATTTGCTAAGTGACACAAACCTTAAAGAGAAGTTTATTTACTTGACGTGCATGAATTTTTCCTGTATTTGGTACCAAAATATCCTCATTTACCTGAACTAGCTGGTAAAATATTTTCAATGTTTGGTACAACATATGTTTGCGAACTTTTTTCGGAAATGAATAATAATAAACACAAAATGCGTTCCAGATTATCACAAAATCATCTCAATAGTGTATTAAAAGTTGCTTGCACCAAAAATTCAAAAGTTAAGAGAAAGCAGGTGTCAGGAATTTTATAATGTTAAACATTTACACACGGAAAAATATATTTTTTTAAGTTCTTTACTGTTACTGATCAGGGCGTTCGGGATAATTTTGACAGTCAAAAGAAAAAAAAATTGTGGCAAAATTAATCATAGGGGAATTTTTGTTTTGTTTTAGAAATAGTAGCTTACTATGTATTTTATTCATTTTATTCAAAATATCCGCCCTCGGCTTCTATTACGGCCTCCACCCGTCTCCGGAACCGGGAACAAGCCCTGGCGTTTCGCGGGGTAGGGCCGCGAAAAACGGACCTGAGCTCCGGCTTGGTGTTGCTGGAGGTTCTGTTGGTGTCCCGTTCCACCGTTCCCCACACGAAATAATCCATTGGATTAAGCTCCGGGGAGCTAGGAGGCCACACATTCGGCGCGGTGAAGTCGTTGAAATTGATCGCCAACCACTTTATCGTTTTGGAGGCAATCCTGCTGGAACACGTACGATCTGCCGTTGTCCACTCCCGTGATCCAAGGCTTTACGGTGTCCAGCATGGAAATGTCCCCATCCGCGTTCAGCCTCAGCCCCTGCTCGAAAAAGTGGGGCGGCATCACGTCCCCTTCCGATGAATCACGCAATCCCGCCGCTGAGAATGTGGTTTTCGTTCTGCCACCGCTTCGTCGTCGTCGCTGTTTTCTCCCAGCTCACTCCGGATTGCCTTCACAGTGTTCAGCGAACACTGCACGCACTGCATGATGTCGCGTCCGGCGCGGATCATCATGATGCATGTGATCCGCTTCCACAATGTATTCTTTTTTGACATTTTTTTATCACGGGATGTTTTCACTGCTTGTTCCGTACAATTTTAGCTGTCGAATAACGTATTGCTTGTTTTCCTATGCCAACTCGATCACGAGTTATATACAAAAATGTCAAAATTATCCCGAACGCCCTAATACGACTGAATTAAATTTTCTTACTAACTTCTTCCTATAATTACTTACAATGAAATAAATGTATCTAAGAAACATAGTAACTTAGATCATAGAAATGTATCTTACGTGTATATTTTTGGAATTTGAATGTCTTTGCATGAGTGTTATGTAAATAAATATTAACTTTATCAAAAAATAATGGGATATGAACTATGCCGTGTGTAACTATTATTTTAAATCACGAAAAACGTCCACGTTGGATGCAAAGTAAATAGTTAGGCAGGTTATGCAACACAGGTGTGATATTTTTAGAGTTGGCCCGTAAGATCATTTTTGTTGGCAAACCGGCCCACAAGCCAAAATGAGTTTGACATCACTGCTAAAGACCATAACATATTTTAGAGTTACATATTGAACATTGAAATATTAGCGAACATCTAGTTCGCTAGACAACATTTTCATAGAAGATACTGAAATTCGCATAAGCGTTTGAATGGCTTCATTAAAAAATCAGCCAATGTTTAGCAATTAAATTTTAATAACAAATCTAAACCCATGTAATGAGCATATTAATAATTCCTCTCTTTCAATTGTGTTTCTAAATATCTCCCTTTCCTAACGGTATGAAAAATAATGCATTCTGAAACTACATAAGCCGGTCGACAGTAATTGTTTCGAAACTGTGAGCGAAATTGTTCACATAATACCTTCATTTCGCGCATTGGCAACGAGCAGCACATAATAAAAGTCACTTTAATAAATTTAAATAAGATCGCTCAGCATCAGACTCTATCGGTACCGCGAAGCACAGCGAAAACGAAACCAACCGGGATTGTCCAGTACGGGCTGAATTGAATCAAATGGGTTCCATGGCAATGGATTCAGTTATCGTCAACTGTCAACAGGAGCCCGCTGCATTCATCGTGACACGATACTCTCATCCGGCTATCCCGCGGGACAGCGATTCACTTGGTTCGTTTGGGTCGATTTTTGGCTAGACTTGGGATGCGTTTTGTGACTCGAACAGCCGACGGTGTTTGGTGGGATTTTAACCGGATTTTCAGTTCGTTATCAATCCTACCGTGTTATTGCACAGAATAACCGCCATTGTCACACACACACACACACACACGTACCCACCAATACACAAGAACATACTTTGACATCCGTTTTGGCTGGCGTTGCCAAATAGTTGAACAAAACAATCCCAATCGCTTCCGGTTCCGGTTACAGACGAGTAGTTTGGTCATGGTGCGGGATAGTCCAGTCGGCAGATCCTCCGAGCACAGTCTTAGTTGGCATCACACAAACACAACATAATCTCAACACACCCGGAACAGCAATCCTGTTTGTGGCTTACGGTGGCGGCGTCCACGTTCTCTGCTCACGGCCAGCAGCGATTAGCGGGACAACGTGGTAGGTCATACCAAGGGTCGCGGATTACCCGTTGCTGATAACATTTGTGGGGGAGGGGTTTCTGGCTGGAAAGTGGAACTGTGGACTGCCGGTTCGGTTGAAAATGGACTATGCACAAAATGTGCCCCCAACTCGGTTGTTTGGAAAAAGCTTAAATTTTCCCCAAAAAACTTAACCGGATGCCAAAGCAAAGAGTTGAATGTTTTCCAACTGCTAGCGAACATTTTCGGTCGGCTCCATCGAGGCTGCCGGGTTTTTGAGGCCAGCTAGTACTTTCGCATTCTGTCCCAACAGTTTTCGAGGGCATTCAGGGTTTTATTCTTTATCCTTTGCCGTTTTGCAATGTACGCGTAAGCTGGAGCAACAAATATTCGTACCAATTGCACCGAATAAATAAAACAATAACCAGTTGTTTATTCCGCAGCAAATTGCAGCCCAGTTATCCGCCAAATAAATCGACGAAAACGGATGAGCTTCACTTGCAGTTTTCATTCCTCTTTCGCTACACTACACTGTACGCTGCGGTAACGATTCGCAAGTGAATTTTATTCAGTATCACTGGTTTTCAAATGAACAGTCGTACCAGCCTAGACAAAAAAGTTAGTTGTTAATGTGCAATGATATAAATCAGCCTTAACATACTTTTCGAAGACGTTCTAAGGTAAATAAAATGTACGAAGGTTGTGTGTAATATGTTGCAAAGGCAAATTTTTTTAACAAATGTTTTCACCAAAGAAATTCTTCACATTGACAGCAATACGGTCAGGCTAGCTTAATTGTTATTGAACAAAATTATTGGAAATAACTACGCAAAATTCGTTACGCAAAATATTTTTAATATATCATTTATTACTATGAAATTATTATTTCAAATTGGGCATGATTCTATGAAGTAGATAATAAGAAACATATCTCTTAGTAAAGGAATTTAGATTACTTTTTGGAACCAGTTAAATGTCTTGGCGTCTTTATCAGTGAGCTTTTATTTTATTATAAAATACACATCGTAACATAAACCATTAAAAGTTTTAACATTGCTACGAATCGAAACGAAACAAGACAATATAAAATGCACACAATTTACAAACAACATTCAGTCGGGAAAAATGAAACTTTTAACAATCCAACTTCAATCAAAACTCCAACATTCAAATCAACACTTCAAAGTTCCAAGCACATGAAGGTTGTTACTATCTTTGTTAAACTTATGCTACAGTAATGCACTTTTCCACGGGGCCAGCAAGTTCATCAACATTTAACTTTGGCGATACGAAGATTTCTACGGAAAGCTCTCATTTTTCATCTCCGGTACAACATGTTTTGTTAACATAAACTTCAACAACACCCATTTCGTCAACCAAAGTAAACGCCTGCAACCTTAACCCGATGCCACCGTGCCGCCTATCGCTCCACGCTGCCATTGTACGCTCTAGCGGAAAAACGTTCGCCAGCCACCCAGCGACAATAAGGAATAAGACGTGCCTACGAGCGCTATATGTACCCACAATACGTACGAGCATGTGAGTTAACGTATATGAATCATAAATAATGCAATACATTGCTGAAATAAACTAAACATTATTCATGTTTAAAAGCACCTCGTGAAAAGAAGGCTGCGCGTACTGCCGGTTAGCCTAGCGCCTTTTGCCACTTCGCAACCGGGTATCCCTCAAGGGTTCGGCGAGTATTGCGGGGAAAACCAGCTCTCCAGTGTGCCTGCCCCCTAAACAGCTCGTGCCTAGAGGCGCGGTTGAGCTTTTCGATTTTCATGAAAGCACATGAGAACACAATGGCCATCGCGGGTGCGGGTGTACACAACGGATGGAAACGCAAAAATTCACACACCATGAATAACTTTCACACTGTTCCGATTGCTAAGCAGAATTATGATTATGTCAAGGGACTTGGCATGAAATAAATATTGTCGAAAGATTTCAAATAAAGATGTATTTTTGGTTTTCGTTTTTTTCTCGCTATATTTATTCACTATTATGAGGTACATTAGGGGAAATTATAAGTGGTAAAGTAACTAGTTTTCATTGAAAGTTGGAGGCTTAAACAGTTACTGTCATTCAACGCGAATGAAACTCAAATGAACTCATTATCAGAGAGAGAGATTTATTACTACTTTATTTTTAAAGTTCTGACATGATACAAGCTAGATTTGTCTTTCATGAGTCTTTTTTACCCTCTTTAGTGTTACTTCAGGCCAAAACACGTGACCAAAAGCTTTTTTCTTCTTTGTAGTAAGCGGTATTAAGGAAGTAGAAAGAAGTACATCTGGGAAAAATGTTTTGCTACTATTTTATTTTTTGTTTATTTATAATTAATTATGACGGTCCAGTGGTGTTTTGCTACTAATCAGATACATATTTCAAATGAAACTTTGACCCTGTTTAATTCTTGTAACAATATCTTTATTGCGACGAGTTTACTTCGAGAGTGATCATAAAACTGAAATAATTGAATCGCTGCGGTGTGCAAAATTAACCGATGCATGAGACGCTAGCTGAAGTGGAAACTAAACCAAAGCACAAGAAACCTCTTTGAAGTCCTTGCTGCTCCGGATTGCTTCCACACTTCAAAAGACCCCATGGAATGCAACGATACTGAAGCAAACAGAAAAAATCCAAAAGGGGATGCATCTAGTGTGAAACGGTGCAATAAGTTGCAACGGGGTAGTTGGTATAGTATATCGATTGTACACTTACATACTTCCCTCCCGTTGCTTTCTGCATTGTGCTGGAATAGTTATTTTTAATCTTCTTTGCGTTAAAATAACTGCAAATGCTCGCTGCATTCTAGTGTACGTCGGCCTTTTTTTTCGACGATTTTTGGTCCACATCATTTTACATTCAATCACGTTTGTTAAAATTTTTTGATACATCACAAAGGAGTTTTGACGCAATGGAATGCATCAATCAATGGACGAAACAAAATACACATCATCACCGAACGAACATTAAATTACAATAAAAACGCCATATCGTAAGCGACCTGCTATCGATGTTACAATTGTTTCTCGTGCACATCAATAGAAACATCACATTGATCGCTATTACTATACAATGTAATCCCAGCTGGGATTATGACAATCGAGCGCAATGTTTTCGCGAAAATCGTAATCCTTCTGCGTACAGTTGAAACGAGCTCAAATTTACATACAAAATCACCCCCAAGGGCCAGATACGTTTGAATGATAAATGACATTTACCTTTCACTTGTTGCTGATGTTATTTTTCCTCGTACGATAACGTTTTCCACACAGTTTTCCACTACCAGCGTAGCGTTTGTTGACTAGCTTATTACACAGAATTTACTTATTCACGGTCAGCCTGACGCATTCGATTATCACTTTCGCACATGCTGAGATTAGGGTGGCAAACTTATCAGCATCACCACATCACCACACTACAAACACGCACGTATTATAAAAACAACATTTACACTTCGGCAGCTCACGATGAGCGCTGCACTAACATCATCACACACGAGCACTAACCCAAAATGCAAATGAAAACAATGCCAATTATGATTATTAATAAGTGAACTCATCAGTAATCAATGCTTCTCAGGAGGGCGCGTTAGCAAATTCAAAACAATCAAATATTATTATGAAACTACCCCACAAAAGCATAACGCCCGCAAACTGATCTTACTCTTACGTAAAAAAATATCTATAAAATTAATTTAAAAACAGCCTAAACTAAACCGTTATGATACAAATAAACACATGCACTTAACAACTGATGAAACTTTTTTGAAACCAGCACCATTCACTGCACCAATTTAGTACCACCGCTCCGTCGGGAGTTACTGCTTCCACGCAGGACGAAGCCACTGTCAGTCGGTAGAACACGGGACTGGGTACAAGATGATGGTATCGATCGATCGATAGCAGACGCATTGGCTGTAGAATAAGGACTCAACGACCAACAGACATGCTAGAGCCGACCCAGATCGGCTTTTACTGTACACCACGTAGAGTTTATCAGCTGTTGTTGACCGCACCAGCCTTATATAACCGGAAACGATAGCACCGGAAAAGCACCAACTACCTACCAACTATTCACAAACATCCACATTAAACTCTTTCAAACGCAACAAAACACCATTTATCCTGAATCTGCTATGGAAACGCTTCCCTTTTTAGTGCTTCAAAAGGACACACACACACACACAACAATAGACAGCACTCACAAGAGCAATCGGATATGGCTTCTAACACGACACACGTAAGCTCGGGAAAATTGTACAATCTTTCCGAACGCCGCTTGCTGACTGAGGAATGTTTGCCATCGTGCAGTGCAGGGACATCGTGCAGAAAAAGGATGTTTTCCCTTGCGTGAGAAACTGGGAGAATTTCCGGAGAGAATCCGTGCCAGGGAGAGTGATGAGCGTGGGAAAATGCCGTACACCGAGCGGGGAGTACGTAAGAGAAAATGCACGGCAAAGTAAATAGCACGCAGAAGGGGAGGGGATGCGTACTACAGATTTGTTGATAGAAAGCCACGTGGCTTTCGGGACTGTATTGGTAAGGGTTTATTTATTCATTATTACGGGGAAATGGTATTCCGAAGAAATATGTGTTACCTATGCATGATTCGAACTTACTACTGTGGAGAAGATATGGACACCCGGGAACAAATTAACTTTGACTTCCTTTTTTTATTTGGTGTTTCGTTTCATTAAACAATAACCGTATAACGCATTTTAACATGAGTGTACGCAAAACAAGAGAGACACGAAATGTAAAATGTGTAACGTTTAGCTACGGAGCACAATATTTATCAAAAAGTTATATAATCAACAGTAAAACCTTTCCGTGAGTTGCCTTACTTGTTTAATAGGATCGTGAGTAAATTATACACTTCAAGTGTACTCCTCTTCAGCCCAACATTTAGCCCAATAGGGACCAATGTACGAACTAGGGAAAGTATAGCAATTGGTCTGATGTGTTTTGGCCAGTGAGGCCATCTGACTTTTCATGTTCGCTATTAAACACTAACAATGTCACATGACCACGTGTTGAATGTGTCCATGCGCTTGTTACACGAAATAACGTCAAAGCGTTATATCACAAAAGGGACCCTGACCTGAAGCACAAAACGAATTGATTGTTGTAAATACTGGCGAATATAATAGATGAAAACCCGATTGCTACCTCGAGGGCTAAAGACCCCAACACCATTGCCGCCTAGGGCCTCAGAAGGGCTAAATACGCCTCTGAGGACGAGAGACAGCGTATAAGAGATTTGTTGATTGTTAATATGTGCTTCGGATGACCTGAGCCGTTACCCGTTACCATCACCCAGCGATCGGTGTCCTATAGGTAGTCCTTGAATGTAATTTTACGTTTTTATGATAATACCACAACAGTTCTGTAACAGTATTTACATACAAAAATGAATGAACTAACAGTAAGATGTTTTGTAAAATATGTATCCTTTCTTTATTATATCCCGTTTACAATCCCTCCCACCCGTTTGATTAGCTCTCGTCGCTCCTGTTTCGGTCCGCCTGTTTCTATCCTTCGCCATGAGTATGATAAATATGTTTTGCTGTGTCAATTAAAATCTGGTACTGAGAAATCGCACCTAAGAAACGCCACTGTTATGTAGTATAATTACACTGAATTGCATATGTCGCTATTATGAGAGGCTCGCAACGCAAAAGTCGTAACGGAACGCAACGCATTCGAATGCACCGACGGTAGTGGAATGAGTTACACACTGGTCGCTGTCTGCTAGCTGCTATCAAAGCTGTATAATAGTATTGTTCGTCCCCGGTACAGGAGTACGCAATACTGAAACATTAAACCTACGGACCTATTTCATCTCGTTGATTCCATCTGCTGTTACTATACGATATTGTAATCGATGGCCATCAATCGTCTTGTGCGTGTAAACCATTCTAGCTCGTACTCTCGGTAGGTAGGATGAAAAGAAATAAGAACCGTGTGTTGCATTCCTTCCTTTATCTGATATGCGGTGTTCTAAGACTCTTTCGCTGCATTTTCATTAACGATTATCGCCATTTGGTGCTAGTAATAGTAGCTCTTGCTGTGTGCCATATGACTGGCGGCATCTGTAGCGTCGTTGCTCTACGATCAGCTGGATTAATAGCTTGTGTGTTGGATGATGCTTGCTGCAGATCATTGCAATGTTGGCGAATGGTGACGAATGGAAGAATTAGAAAACTGTTAGCTCCTAGGCTGCGTCGCGCTGCGTCGAGAATGTCGATATCTATTTACTCCAAAGCAGCTTGTTTGGATTAGGTCGAAGAATCAGAACCGAGTGTACACATATTGTACGTTATTCTGAACCTATACTAGCTAACTTACACATTCTGTCTGCAAATAACTAACTGGAAAGTAAACGTTTAAAGAACGGGTAATGTTTTCTGCTGAGTATCCATTAGAATTTGGTGTAGGCTAGTGTCACCGCTCATTCGTACATGGTTTAGTCGTAAGATCATTCAAATTTTTATACAGTTGATTTGACGGATGAGGTTGGATGACAGATTTGGTTGTACGATCGAAATCAAATAATTTGGATTGTGGTCATACGACTAAAACGAGCAATAACACCAGCCTTAATGATATTTTAATACCATCCTACTTCTGCTGCACCAATGCTCAAATTTAGTCAGCAATCGTACTGTAGAACGCGCTGTCAACATTTCAATTTGGACAGCTAAGAGGAACCAAATAGTTATATTGATTCTTTGTCACTATCTCTATCACTTATTTGCCGGTAGACCGCATAAGCATGATAACATGCATCGTTCCTTTGAGTTTTTTTTTCACATACTCTTTCGATCTCGTGAAATGATGCGTCAGTTTGTGGCCTTGTTCTCTTTCGGAAAAAAACTGTATGTAGTAACTACGTGTTTCTGCAGTAGCTAGCTAGTCAGTTGGAAAGAGATAAAGCCATTACAACGCAATTCTTTCACCAAACAGATGAATGGCGATTTCTCTCGTGCCAAGCACGAGTCCGTCATCAACGTGTCTTGAGAATTACTTCCACCGGAGCCGTCGAAGGTCTTTGCGATGCATCGCCGCCCGCATTCGGTTGGGGTTTGTTCGTTTCAGTAACTTTCTTATCACCTTCCGGATTCAGCGGGATTCGTATTTTGAGTTCTTTCTTGCGCGTTGGTGGAGGCTTCGTGGGTGCCCTCGGGATGTCGGGCAGGCTGCAAGTTTCTTTCAAATAGTTGTACACCGTACCGACACGGTCCACCAAGCGCTTCGAATAGCGGTGTGCTGTGCGATCTACTAGCGATGGTGTCTTGATACAATCGTCCCCACCGAATTCGCATACCTACAATGAGGTCCGTGACAAGGTTTAGCAATAATTGCTGTACAACGAACATTTACTTGTGCAAACTTACCCGATAATGATGCAAGATGGCTGCATCTGCCGGTACGTTTAAAGAACCCCGACCGGGACAGAACTCCCAAACGAAGTGATTGCCTGCCTCGATGACAGCTTCCGGTTTGCAGATGTATTTCGACCGCTGCTTCTGTGGATGAAGCTTCGATCTTCGACGTGTTTTGCGCTGTGTAGTAAGTGCCGCCCGTAGATTGGCCTGCGTTTCCGATCCCGTGTACATGAGGGCATCGTCAGCGAATTGCAGATAGAAAAATGCATTCTGGAATGAGTACGCTCCAGTGTTGCGGTTGTTGATGCGCTTCGACAACCATCTATTCGGACCATACAGCCAACACCAGCACCATGTAACGAAAGAAAGTGGATAGAAAACATCATAACACATAATTACCGTCACGAGTAGTATCTCAAGTGCTGTTTAATGACGTTCTGTTCCGAAGCAGTTCTTCAAAGGCGCACTAGAGTGCATACTTCGGGACCACTTACGTGATGAGATCGATCAAAGTGTCATTGTGGTGGGGTATGATAAACTCATCCAAGTCAATCAAAGCAACATGTGAGTATCTGCGAAACAAAACATGAGTTCATGAGTACTTATGCTTTGCGGAAACCACACCCGTACGACACCTACCTGTACATACTGCGATACAAACAGTCGTTGAGCGAGGCAAACAGCCCCTCGGTACGTATCTCCTTTTGTGAGCGCATTCTTAAATTCCATGGCAAAATATTTACACTGATTTTTGGCTTTAATTGTGCAGTATTGTCTTCATTGTATTTGGTAGGCATGTGATAGGGTGCATCGGTCGTATCGACCGATGAGCTGTTCGGTGCCTTTGGCGGGTGCGCGTCTTCATACGGTGCGATATACTGTGGCAGATCGCCATTTACGTAGTGTTGAAGCACACAGGACGCTTTCGGTCCGATCGTATGGTTGTAGAAAGTGAAATGACTTACGCCTAGTAAGTTGTTGAGCTCGAGAAACTCTAACAAATATAGCGCCTGTAAATACCAACAGAGCATGTTTGGAAGCGTCAACACAGCAAGTTCCTGATCATATCTTGTTTTATATTACCTGATCGTAGTTAAAGTGTAACGGCTTCACACACACCCCGATGCTATTTGGTATGTTGCTAAACGTTCGATTCGTAAAATCAGGATCCTAGGTTATAATAGTTAATAAGAAAGAAAAGGGTCTATCAACAAAAAGATGGTAACACTTCTGTGTTGTTTCTATGCCACAGGCAATAACTGTGGAAGTAAAAAGTCCATTTTTAAAATTACACACCGTATAAGGGTTTAATTTTGCAATGAATATAAATGATATATTACCATCTCTCAGCATAACAGTAACACTTACGTTGTCAGTATTCCGTAACATGAGCACATTCCCCGGTGCCGCTCTTATCTTGCTAACCACACTAACAGCGTGTGGAATTTCGGGGTACGGTCCCCTTATGGGACACAGGATAAAACAGGCGCTATATTTAAGATTCCAGTTCTCACGGATGATCTGCAAGAGAAGAAGAAGGAAAAAAATCAGTCTAATAAAACAACCGCAAACAACCCGACAAGTAAAAACTGTACAAGTTTGCCAGGTCGTCAATATACTGCAGCACATCTAGCTAAGACTCACCTTCACCCGAGCCATCACCGATGCCGATCGATATTTTGTGCTGTTCACCCCTGTTTGGTACCAAAACCGACACCACACTTTTTCCGGGCCACGCGTTTTGGTGGCTCCGATAACACGCACCAGCTTACCATCGCGACGATCGTAGAAGGCGGAAAACACGAAAAACTTGTACCTGTCGGAAAGGATGTGTAGAGCGAGAACGAGACGGGTGTACCGCTATCACCGCTAAATGCATTTCATCCACTGCAAATTACCTGGTACCATTCACTATCTCCCACGAGCCATCCGTTGGCTTCATGTCGGCCGGAAAGCGGGGCAACGTTTGTTCGATCTTTGACGGCAACATCTGGCCCCAAGGCACAATAGGCGGGTTCCGCGGCTCGGTCGAATCTGTTAGCACGGATATGCCGATAGAGTTTTTCAGATCTTCGAAGTTGATAGGAGAAAAGTACAACCATTCACAAAAGGGGAAAACGCTACGCAACTATTACACAGTGAAGGTAAGAGAAGTATGTGCGAAGCCAGGCAAGAATAAGCGTTAAAGAAACTAATATTCTAATGGAATAGGAGAACGGGATAGCGAAATTTGTTTTTAATGATTAATGGGATCGAAGGGATGATGACTGGAATTACAATTAAAACCATTCTACCACTCTGGACAATACATACAAAAACGTTCGCTAATGCCAAGCTGCAGCGTGAGGCGTCATACCTTTTTGATTCTTCAAAATGTTTTTCACTGCAGTGCCACCATACTTGGTCTCCCGCACGAAGATCCCTGTATCGTCGAGATAGTCATCCTGTCGGGTCACGCCGAACAAAGCCCCCGGATGCCGATGCGTTGCAAGTATCGTGAAGCAATGGGTTAGTGTCGATTGTTTCCCCTTTACCGTGCCACAAACCGGCTCATTTTGGCTGGTTAGCGCACGCTATCTTGTTACGCCTTTGCCACGCTAGTGGAATAATTTAGCGTCAGCTTACCTTCACATCATCATAGTCCGGTACGGATTCACCGAACCGACCTCCGTTGCTGCCGTGTCGTACGATGATGCTACCCGCCCGGCCCCGATCGTCTATCATCAGCACCTCCGTCAGAATGATGAGCCCGAAAACGGCGAAGAACGCTACGACAATCAGGAAGCTCATGCCCGCTCGCTCCCTTGCACCCCATGACGTTTTCTTAATGCGCTTCGTACGGGTGGACATTGCTACTGCTGGTGCTGTTTCCTATCGCCTTCGATCGATTTGATACGGAGACTTTCCCTGCCTCTGTCTGATGTCTTTGGTGCTAGCGAGGGTGGTGGTAGTGTCTTAGAAACCAGACCACCGTCAGCAGAGTTGCGACACGTGGACGTGGGAGAACGAAGGATTCCGAGGGCTCAATCAATGACTCCGTGTGGAAGGAGTCTTCCGACAGTGAACTGATGGTTGCATATACCACCCGCAAACACACACACACAATGATACATCGGTAGACGAGGTTTCGTTAGCGGAGTGGAGCGTGCTGTTGCTGGTGGCGGACAAATGTTCGGCTTATGGATACGGCTCTTTATCCTTCCAACACGGTAGTCCACTTCCATCTGCTTTGCGGCATTGTGGTTGACATCTAGCCTCGTTGTTCGTGGCTATACGGTACGGAAAGGATACGTTTATATACATATGCATTAACAGCACAGCTACATTGCATTCATGAATCGCCGATGCAACCGACGGCTGCACATCGGAACCTTTTCGCAAAAACTTGCAAGATAATGCTCATCGCAAATAACGACAAGGACATGCACACGCTTCGCATCACCGGCCCATTGCCCTTGTCCTTTTAGTGGACGGAAGGGCGGCAGCGTTGTTGACGGTGACGGCAGACCAAAGGCCATCCATTGCAGCCACACTGCTGATGCAATGATAATAATAGAGTGCAACGGAAAGTGTACGGCGCTTGATTGTGGAAGGCTCGTAAAATTTTAAACATCCTTTGCAGCGTGCAACGAAAGTTTCTGGCGCGGGGGAACATTTAAAGACACTGTCGATGTAGCACGCAATCCTTAGCGAAAGAAATCTTTTCGATTTGTCTCAGATTCTTTAACAATATACGTTATGCAATGAGACGATTGTTTGTTGCGAGTGTTCCGTTTTCATAGTACAACACGAAGTCGTCTTTGCAAGAGAGATGATTCACCCACACAAACTGAAACAGCTGAACAGTATGATTTTGGGATAAAAATTGTGCACGAATTATGTATGCTGGAACGTTTAAAATTAGTGTAAGCAGGAACTTTATCTAAAACTTAAAAAACGGGATTCAAATTTCTAGTCTATTTATCCTTGCCAGAATGGAGCAAACTCTTTGCCCAAACGGGGTGGCATACCTGCTTATCGTGCGTAGCACAGACTAGGATCGATAAATATTTACCATGCGGAAACCTCAGTCTCCTAGGGCATTAATGCTGGTTTGCATATGAAATGTTTGGAAACTTCTCATTCTCCTGATGCTCTAGAATAGATTTCAAACTTAGAACCCGTTTCGTGCACTCAATTTATGAGCCCGTCCATATAATCCTTTCTCCCTCGGCCACACCACCAACACGATGAGGATACCTTCGTACCAGCATCGTTTGGATGGGCTTACCCACCCAATAGTCTTGCTAGTCTATTCCGGGCTGACACTCATCAATAAAGTCTCTAAAATATTGCCTCCACTAAGCATCGCTGCTTAGCCGCTATAGTCTCGACAGTTTAGGCATTTTGTAATGGCCGATATGCACAAAAGTTTCCGGTGATGTTTTTCAACATCAACCGTGTGCCGTTAAAAGGGGGTGATTGGGAAGAGCAAAAATATTTGCACCAAAAAAAAAACAAAAAACGCTTTGACAAGGGTGTGTTTTTAATGAAAACCATAACTGCGGTAGATGTCAAGGATCATTCGTTTGCTCCTTTCCATGCTCAACTCTGAGCCTGATGCTCCGGGCAATTGTGCTTTGCAACGTGGAAATGTAGGTCACGGTTGAGGTTTATTTTTGCTTTTCCTGATACTTTCTAATGACCGGCCGTAAAGCAAACTGTTGCCAAAATTTGATTTAAAACACTTTTTATACAAAGTGATAGAGGCGAATCATTTGAATCATGAGCTGACAAACAAATGCAGTTATGGGTGAAATTGTTTGACGAACCTTAACAAAAGAGCTGCTTGAGACTACATGTATTGAAATAGCTACCCATATCAACTTCCACAAGCGCTATACCGGTTGCGAAACATTAGAATGCATAGTTACGTGGACGAAAACACTACTTACTGTAACAGTCCTAGCCTTCAATTTAGATTCACGTAACCACCGGTAATGTTTTCACCATCACCCGCTGCTGTACTTTTTATTCCGTCGTTCAGCTAATATTTCACTTCTATGTTAAAATTTGGTTCGGAACACAACATCGTTTGCAGCAATCCAATGCGGAATAGTGTCTGTTGACGAATTGTGTCAAAACTGGCAAAATTTCACTGTTGAACAAACTCCACCATTAGCTTGTTATGCATCTCCGAGTGAGAACGCTTTTACTGCTGCAAAGCTGCGCTGACTTTTCAAACACGACAATTGTACACTGTCCTACGCAAACGAGTAATATCCTTTCGGCAGGAGCACGTATCACTAAAGACAGGTTTCGGAAACCACAACCCTAGACGGCCATTTTTAGTGGCAAATAGCTTGCATTGTTTTGACGAGCAGCGTAGAGGCAGAACACTGACACCGGACCGACGGAAAACTAGATCTGTTTTCTGTGCATTGTTACGCCAGTCTAGAGCGATGCGTGTTGGTGTGTGACATAACGATACTACACATTTGTACACCCACACCAAAGCGAACCAATCGTATCCTGTGAAGGAAATCGGTAGGAAAAGGATAGCACAAGACAATCACTCTAAGTTGCCAGCTTTTTTTCAGCTGCACCACTCCTTGTGCGCGCTATAATGCCTAATTTTTGTGGGAATCAGTGATGGTTCGTATCCTTTTTATAAGAATGCGATAGATAATTTCAACACGTGCCATTTGTCAATATGAGCAGGATGGCAGTTCGTATGTTTATGTTGTACTGCGCATGTGCTCCGGCAGGTTTTTCCAAAGAAGATACTAATACTGCTACATGTATTTAGACATTGCATAAAATTTGAGCACTCTGTTCGGCATTTGTCAGAATTGCAATCCTCGTTTTTGTTTTCAATGAAATCTTATATTCGGTAGTTGGTACAACCGTCGCTTTGCAACGGTTGTTGTTTTCCATGCTTTTCAAATTTTTATTTTTGAATTGGTTCCTTAAAACACTTGAATATTTAGGAAAATAAAGTTATAGATATAAAGGTGAGTTTCGTTGCTACATTATCACTAAACTTGGTAAAAGTTAACTGTTCTTTTAAAAAATTATCTTTAAAAAAGAAAAGGTCAAATCAGTCCGAAGAACATAATCGAATTAAATTACAACAAATCAATGGATTGCAAATAAAAACAGATTTGCAGAGGAATCTCTAGCTTTGATCACAATTCACAATCAAAATCAGGTCACGCCGGCATGACTTTGGAGTTCGGTTGGAGTTGGAAGCCAAGAAGAATTTATGTGCAGTACTTAGAATTCTTAGAAGAAGAAAAAATCTGCAATATTCATTAGTAATTCAATTTTATTATTGAAGACGTCGATATACAAATCGCATCGTACATTTAACAAACTTTTTATCCAAAAACCCTGTTAAGGCACAAAGTCTGACTAACTTTTGATCAATAGATTGCTCCATGATTACTGCTGAGTGAAATATTTCGCTGCATACTTCGGCTACCTATCCCTAGGTGGCGCTTCAGTGAAACGTAAACGAAATAACCCTTACTAGAAAACTGATCTTTTTGAAATACGTTCATGTGCTAAATCGTGAAGACAGTTATGAGTTTGTTTTTATTGATTTATTAGTACAAAAATAAGGCTACGTACCGTCATAATCTATAATAAATAATTAAATAATTTAAAATTTCCATGCAATTCCAACGGATAAAATAAAAATAATCCACAGCCACATGTATCCCCCCACTGGCGTATACCTACAATTGAAATCTAACACATGCCTTACCCTGATTGAAAATAATCTTATCAGTAAATCTTATGCTTTGGGCTGCTTTTGATAAACGATTTAAGCATGACTCCATACTGGTATGTTTTGGATTCATAAGGGTCAGAAACAGTTTATCGGTGTCGAACCATGGATAAATACGAGGAAAACATTTTGCGGTTGAACAAAAAGATTCGTGAACTAATTACTCAATTAGACTACAGTAGGTGCAGCAAGGCTCATAGTCAAGCACAGTGTGATAACCCAGCCCTAATGCTGGTCTAATTTTCAGTGGAAACAAAGAATCGTAAGCTGCGACAAGAAAACAGTGTGCTGGTGGAGGATGTAGCCAACTTCCGGGTACAGTATGCGGTGGCCGAGGAGGGACGGCTGCGATGTAAGTCGGCGCTGGAAAAGGAAATCGTTAGAAATGCTGAACAGTACGAAGCTCAGGTGCTGCTTAAAAAGCGTTACAATGATCTTATTCAAGAATATGTCACCCAAAACCAGAAGCTGAAAGCCTTCGAGCAAAGTGCAAGGGAAGCGAAACAATCGAGAGCGAAAAGGAAACAAATACCAGTGGAAATTATTGGTGAGTAGTCGGGCAAACAGCTCGCAAAGTAAGATGTCACCATGATAGGAAATATCGATTCTTTTGCTCTATTTACAGGCAACCTTTCTGATATAGGAAAGCCCAAATCAGCAGAAAATAAAATAGTTTCTCTCGAGCACCGTTGTGGAGTTTTGGAAAAGCAACTCTACAAAGCCTATGACACGATTGATGATTTAGAATTCGAGCTAGAATCGGTAATGATGAGTGTGCAACTTAAGTGGCCGATGTATGTGATACTGATTCATGTACATTTATGGGTATTATGTTCTTTTCTTTTAGATTGATCATCTCGAAGCAACGAATGAACGTTTGGAACGACAGATAAGTAGTTTGAAAGCCCAGTTGGATCAATGTCGTTGCGAGCCTTTGACACCTGATAGTGCCAATAGTGTGACCTCATCCTTGAACCAAGCTACATTGTAAGATACTTTAGTTAAGCGTACAATCCTAGGGCGTAGTAATCATTGAATTTTATATCGCTAATCAACCTTTATGATGTTTCTGTTTCTACTAAAAGCTATCCATTTGAGAGTGTAAAAAGCGCCCAGCAAACCCCAACACAAGAAGGGTTAGAGGTAAGCAGAGATACCCCTTGCGGTACCGATTGAATACCCAATCCATTCGCCAATTAAGCTCTACCCAGGCCCAAATTTTACGCCCATACGGGTCGAAACACGGGCAACTTACAATGCCTACGGCAATCTCAATCGCAGCTCGGGAAGGACATCTAAAATATGGCTCCGATCAATTCATTAACTATTCTCGAATGGTCAACCACCAGTCTGTAGGCTATGCTAAAACCCATTTACAATTCTTCCTGGCTCACTGCCATATTTTGGCAATCCGACATCCTTGCCGTTTCACTCACCCGCAATACATACCAGTAAGCGCTCCACTATCCAGCGGCGCTTTATCGGCACTTAAACGAATTGTTCCAATTTTTAACAGTGAACCATATGCACAAAAAAACCGAATCCCAAACCACCAACCATGCAGGTCACCACGGGGAGGCCCAAGACCGCGCACTCCGTGAGTGAGAGCTTTTCAAGGCTGTACGCAACTGAAGAAATGTTCGACAGGCCAAAGAAAGGGGTCGCAAAAAATGAGGTTGATTTTAAAAGCGGGCGAAATAGTCCATGTCTGTTGATTTGTTTCGTCAGTCTCTCTGTCCTAAGGAGCAGTAAAAAATCTGTACCGACACAAACTTCTAGAGAAGGATAGGTGTTCCCGGAGAGTAAATAGTTCGCGAAATGACTTCACCGCCGAGGTCACCCTCGCGATCATACTGCAGGACCAAGTTACGCTTGCAGTATGGGCGGCCAGTAACACAATCACAATCATTCGTTCCAGTCTACACACAAATATGCTCTTGATAGCTAAGTTCATTGGCAGATTTTTATATATTCACGACAACTATGTCGACTTCCCTTGTGCAAGATTTCCCACACATCCAGAATATAAATGATGATAAGACTTATACAGTCCATGTGTTTGAATATGATCAAAAGCTGACCAACAGATAAAACTAAACAGGCAGCTTTTATTCCAAACACTTTTAAAACCATCTATTCTCCGCGCTGATATGTTTCGCGAGACAGGTAAATGAACCAATTACGGGGAGTTCGCCAATAATCATTCAACTTCGGCATACTTTCGTTCGCACACTGCTAGGACTATGTTCCCTCCAGGCAACTACCATGCATGTGGGTGACTGGTGACCTCTTTCACAAACTGCGCCTCGCATATGCCCACGAGGGTACCTTTACAATGAAAGCTGATCGAATCTCGTAGATTGCAGTGCTATTTTTCACGGTCGAGGACTCGATCGAATATCGTGCAGTGTATGCTGTTACATAACATGACCACCGATGTTGAGGCATTCCGTACGGTTCCTTTCCAGTGCGTTGGGCCAAACTATCGTATATGTTTAATCGTATTTCTGAACAAATGAAAAGTTTTACAGCACAATTTAAATATAAATTTTAAGTGGCATAATATACTAAATATCAGAAATTCACAAAGAGTTTACAAAACAGCAAAATTACTTTTTTTCCTTCTTTTGAATGATATGTACAATGACTCATTTTCTCCCCAATCAACGATTATAAACCATAAGTATAAATAGGATTTTAGTTGATTCGAAGCAACTTCTTACCGTTGTAAATAATGCATAAAAATAGTGTTGATCAAACCTTTTCTCTATTTAGTTAGACAGATACAAGCATTTTCCTATTAAAACCATTTGGAGGTAAAAAACAAATTATAAAGATGTGTAAAAAAAATAGACAATTTTTAAATAAATTCTTTCAATGAATGAATCTCTAAAACACGGTACAGGTTTTAAAAAACCATACGACTACCACACATCTTCAATGCTATGAATGGAAGGAAGCACGCTTCGTGAAGAAGCTCAAAGTCAAGTTCACGATTTCTTACCCGACAAAGCTTCTTCGCTTGGCGCTTCTTCGATTCATCCATAATCTCCATTCATTTAGGAGGCAGAAGCGAAAGAGACTGGTTTTAAAACACGTAATCATAGCGAAACCAATAATGTTGCATATTTCCAGCAGAAGGGCCAGGCTCTTATTATTTAACAAAAAATTTTAAAGATCTTCACTTATTTATTGTTTACTTTCCTGTACAGTCAAAAATTGCTATAATCCATGGAGCTTTCTTTCTTTATTTACAGGGATCGAACATTTTAGATCCTGAAAAACAGCTCTACACTTTGGACAACAGGCTGGAATATAAGTCAGATATACCAAAACAGGAAGCGAATACAAACAACAACGATGATTTGATTTCAAGTATTGCACTCTGAAAAAGTATTTTAGGTTTATAACTATGATATCAAATGAAAAATAAAATATATTTATTGACACTGAGTCACTTATAGTCTGAAATACTACGGATTTGCTTCACATTGAGCAGTATATACATCGGTGCAAGTGAAATAGCTGAGCTGAGGCATTTTAAGTAATAACACAAAATACTTTCTATAACTTACCTTTTCCGTCTTTCGTCTGTAAGTCTGGACTTGGAACGTATAATTACAACAACACTTTCCACCGTCAACCGGTCGGCAAAAATGTACGTAAGTTACAACATTGTCACGCTCTTCGCAAACTATGAATCCACCGACTGGGACATTACCTCCAAGGTCAATCTGCTGATGAGATGTTGTATAAGATCATCGATGGCGGTGTGCAAAAATGTGTCTCCGACCAAATGTTCGACCACGGTTGAACGAACTTTTATGCATGATCGTAGATTGATCATTGCGATCATCTGGGTCGGTTTGCATCGTATAAAGATTGCAGCGTACCGTTATAAAAGCCTTGTAGCGAGATGTCAATTAACCATCGTTGCATGTTTCACGGAACTGCACGGTTACAGTGGTTTGGAATGGGGGCTAAAGAGGTTTGAAAATTTTATAGAACGCATTTCTCGCTCTCTTTTCGATCGCACCATTCATAAATATCGACGGAGCCGCACCATTGCATAACGCCAACAACTCCAGCTACCATCGGTTGACCCTTTTCCAAAGACCACCTATGATCGACCGTTAAGTCAATATTAGTCCGTATCGTCGTCTGTTTGCTTAACATACATGGCATAACCAAGTTGTGTTTGTAGTTGCAATGCAATGCGATTATGAGTATAAGATGAAGGCGTTTACAATATTAATTATTGCTGGCTGTTCAGTATAGAATGTTATAAGTGCAATATTTTCCGTATGTATCACACTCGACACAATCACACCAAAATTGTAATGAAAATAATACAAAGTTCTGTTAATATCAGTTGCATACCTTAATCAATCAGTCCTACACATGCTCCTTGAGTGTCTCGTTTTGCTCCATTTTTTAAAAACTTCATTTCAAATGCATCTAGTTTCTGATTGATCGATCCACTTTACGGAGGATAGACGCACCTCACATTCAAGCATAATTGAGACATTCGGCTTTCTGATTAATGAACACAGCAAGCATGATTTATTGCGTGACTCATACTTATCTCAGCAGAACTGTTTTGTGCTCCTGGAAACAGATAGCAAATAAAAAGTATGTAAATTATTTAAATAAACGAAACAAAACCTATCAGTAGCACTTTGATTCTCTGTAATTAGATTCGTTACACATTTCAAGCAGTAAAGTTGTTTAAAAACTTGCGCAAAAATCTAGTTTTAGATTTACCATTCCCGCCATTTTAGTTTATAAGAAAAGATTTTTATTTTGTTGCAATCTTATCCATTCATATCGGATCATATAATGTAGAAATTAAAAAAAAACACGAATGCATTTTTATTCATGTTATTGCAATCGTTCAATATTTTTTCCACATTTTCCTTCTACTTAAGTACAAACAACCTTTTGCATGACCTCTAACAAATCTGAACATGCCTTCAAAAGGAACCAATAAATGATAAATGCTCTTTTAAAGGCTTTTGCATGTATGTTTGCTAGAAATGGATATGGAACGATTTCGAGCTCGAAACGCTCGTCCCTTAAGCAAGGTCGTGTGCCCTTCTAGACACGACACGGAATTCCGCCCATCGATCCATCTTCTACCGATCGTTCACTAATTGATAAACACCCAAAGTCGAGCTTCATGTGTCGAAATGTCCCTCTAGCTGGACGGATTTTCTTTCATTCGAACGTATGGGTCCTTGCGGGAAGATTAATTAGAACATGGGTAGATGTGAAACCACAGCCAGCGCATACACGCCGAACTAGCCCTTAGCTCAGAGGGTGTCAAAGAAGAAAAGGTTCATACACCACGTGAACTTGAACTGTGTATGCTTCGTCGGCGACTACATGACAGAGGTACTCATTAATTATCCACTGCTAACCGTAGGTTGACCCTCGGTTATGGGCTGAATGTTTGCGACCGCTTTCGTCTAATATGAACACCTTGCCGTTGGCAACGGCGGTGGGTTGCATTTCCACCGGAGTAATGCTCAACAAAACTGTACCCAATGCCCACGAAATTGAAACATTCGACAGAATCCCTCCCTCCCCACCTATCCAACTAGGCTTTGACCCCCAAAAATGCTTCCCCAGCGATATGCGTGTCATATGGATGATTGTCCCTACCTTTTCGTACATGCCATTGGCGGCGGATGCTAATCCGGAGTAGAGTGGCGCTTTGGGCCCCGCAGCGGCAAAAAGGTGTGGTTTACGCCCGGAATAATGATCTCATCGGTTGGCGTAAATCCCCTTCTACGTTTTGATGCTACGGGTTCACCTGCTAGCACGTACGATCTCAACTGGCAGGGTGTCTGACCCAATAGGTTAGAGTGAACGAGACAAGACACACAGGGTAGTGGCGGCATTGTGACACATTTCACCAAAAATTAGTGCAACCCCCGGCGCGATTCCGATGGATAGCTTTAAACTACAGTCTGCAGGGCTTTTTTGCCACGACGGGCTTCAGATGACGCGTTGGTTCCGTTGGTCCCTTGAACTAATCTGTAGCAGTTTTCTGAAAACAGTATATAAAGTGAATGTTGACCTGAGAATTAGCACAGTTTACCAAAGCCATCCAGTCAGCAACGATCAT
This sequence comes from Anopheles maculipalpis, assembly GCF_943734695.1. NCBI lineage: Eukaryota > Metazoa > Arthropoda > Insecta > Diptera > Culicidae > Anopheles > Anopheles maculipalpis. The sequence goes on from NC_064872.1 coordinate 43,982,446, forward strand.
AGTGTCTAGTGTTCCGACGGGTCCTGTAAGCAAATTTCGTTAGTTCGTCAACCGTGATGGCTTTCAAAGTGCGTATACCAAATAGTGCTACCAACTCCGTGCATTGTGAATGTTTGCAAGTGCTGTTTCTGTTGACTAACACACACGTTTCATTGTTGCTCACTTTCTTTAGTACGTCGCACTGTTTGCTTTTATCGCTGTGGCCAGCGCCCAGCACTACCAGCAGTACCAGCAGCCTCAGTACCATCAACAGCCTGAATACCATCACTACCAGCCACAGCCGCAGCAAGTAGTTTACAAGCAGCCCGCTCTGCTGAAGACTGTCCAGCCTGCCCTGGTCAAGACGGTCCAGCCCGCTCTGGTCAAGACTCTGAAACATGTCGAGTATCCCGATGCTCCGGCCGAGTACCAGTTTGCCTACGATGTGCACGATGACCACACCGGAGATGTCAAGAGCCAGCAGGAGGAACGTCATGGCGATGTCGTCAAGGGACAGTACACCCTGATCGATGCCGACGGTTACCGTCGCATCGTTGACTACACTGCCGATGATCACAACGGATTCAACGCCGTCGTCCGTCGTGAACCTCTCGAGGGCCACAAAGTTGTGAAGACACTTGCTCCTGTTGCTAAGGTTGTTGCTCCTGTCGCCAAGGTATATGCTGCTCCGGCTGTTACGAAAGTGTTCGCTCCGCAGCCAGTCCACTACCAGCACCAGCCAGTGCAGCAGTACTATCAGGCTCCAGCCCCCGCCAAGGTGTATGCTCCGGTCGCCAAGGTAGCTCTTCCGGCCGTCGCCAAGGTTGCTGTTCCAGTTGCCAAGGTGGCGTATGCTCCCCAGCACGAAGCTGTTAACCATGTCCAGTTCCACGGACCGTCGAGCAACTACAACTACTAAGTGGTCTCCATACTGACACGCACAAAGCTGTCGGGCGCCTGCAAAGATATTTGATTACGATGAAATTACGATTGAATGGCTGTAACGTTAACTAATTGTAAATATGAATGTAAATACAACGCTTTCGACGAAGAGAACGAAAGCGCTATAATAAATAACGAATTCCAACTGAGGTGTGAGTTATTTTCTTCATTCTTATTGCAAAACAAAACTAACTCACATGCCACCATACATACTAGAAGAAATGTATAGAAGAATTTTGTGATCGATATTTCATATTAAATAAGCAGTGATCTGTCATATCTTAAAGTCAATGTGTGCAATGCATCGCTACGTGACTCGCCGGTTTTTATAAGTTCTAATCGTGACTGACACAATTGTTCACATTGAAAAATTTACTTAAATCTATTGAGACAGGGAATTTTGAGACCTTAAAATGAAAAAAGATATCGTAAACTTTATACATCCAGTTAATGAAGCCTACTGCACATGGTGGCAAATGACGTGGGGTGTGAGTTGTCCCTTTAATACGAGTATAGAATTTTTACAAGTGCCTCTGAACAAAGTCCTTTTTGCCGAGTACCTTTTAGGCGAAGAGGGTGAATGTTTTCTGCAACTAAACTCTAGTTTGATCGAGCAAAGTTCACTTGACACTTACGTTTATATCGTAACTGTATAGAAAACTACATACACATAATACATGCAGACATATTTTTAAAAACATATTTTTAAAACACATGGTTAAGTAAGCCTGGCCGTCCTTTATGAATAAAAAAAAAAACATGATTAAGTAACAGTAAAAATTCAAACATTACCATCATCATTACCACACATATATTGAAAGGCACTGCTGTGTCACAAATAAGCTTAAGAAATAAACTAAACTATATCATTGCCAAATATTCGTAATTACTTCATAACACGCAAGATCGCCCAAAACAAGGGAATGTACTAGTTATGACAACACTCCGAAGGCAATTACTGCTACTTCACCGACGAGACTTTTAGTTCAAGCTACATATTCTATTTGTCCGGCGCAAGTGAATCGAATTGAGACTTGCACCACCGTGACAAGAACAGAACAAAAATCGATGGGGGCTTTTAATGCACTCTTGGGAAGTGCAAAAATAGGCTTTGCAGCAAGTGAATTCATTTACTATTTATATTTTACGTTGAGGTGAAATTGTTTATAGGCAAAATCATGTCATTCTGTCAGATTCGGTCAGTGCCAGCATTCTATCAGTGAAGTTGCTATCTAGGAAGTCTTTCTTTGAGTATCTTTTGACCTATATTGATACCACTTCTTCCTCTTCTTCTTGGCTTAACAACCTTCTAAGGTCACGCCTGCCTACGAATGGCTTACTAGATTTGATCCTCTATTGATCTATCCTGATGCCACTATTTGCGATAATATAAAACAATTACATTGCTCTTTACTATGCAGTTTAACTAAAAAATAGTAAATATTTTATTTATCTATTTACAATTGATTATTACAGTCCAGTGCCGTATTGTCAACACCGCTTGTGTTGAATAAATTGTAAGGCACTTATTGATAAGGCATTTCCTCCTTATTCTTTGCCTTATCCCGGGCATACTCACTTGTGGATGGTTGTGGTGATGGTGATGATGATGATGTATTGCTGGATGATGTGCGTTTTGATGGTACGGTACTTTTGTTGTGGCTATTGTACTGATGGTGGTTGGTTATATCCGAATTCCGGCTATTGTGGTGATGTGGCCCTTCTATTGTTTACCTTGGTGGTTTGGTCTCGACTGCAACAAACAAATAAACAACATTAAGACAACACAAACATTTATTTGTCTGCGTACCGTGTTCTCCAGTGCAGTCCAGTAATGACATTCCAAGCTCAATCTAGTCAACGTCCAATCAAAGGATGATCGACAAGCTCTATCCCGCAGCAGTGAAAGCGACTTCACTACTCACGAGACTGAACACGCCAAATACCCCGAACCCGTCGGCAACGCTGTCAAACTCAATGTGTCAAAGCTGAACTGGATTAGAGAACACTGTACTTTGATAAAAGCTAGTAAATAGTTTAAGCTTTCTTCAGCGACCCGTTTGGCACGAGGCGTAGAGGAGTACAGCGAGCTCGTTGGCTGGATCAAGTGGAATCTTACCTGTCGGAGATCGGATGCAGCCGTGGCTGGAGGACTGAGTAGGCCAAGAAGAAGATGTTGGAGCTTAAAAATTATTATTGTTTCGTAAGGGGTTATTACACGGGTGAAAATTCTGTCGGTTGATTTGGGATTCTATCTGTCAACATGAGCTTTTGACAGAAAAAAGCCTTCTGCTCGTGTGACAACACATTTATTAGATTTCGTATTCCGATTCCAAAATTCGAACAGAAATATAGATTCGAACACTCGTCGATAAGCGCGCTCACACAAAAGACCAATCACATGCTTTCTTTTGCTTTTTATAATCGATCCGGGACAAAAACAACGCCTTGTATTCCAACTATTCTCTATTTATTCTATCTATTTGTCAACAGAGGAGGCGTGTTAGGCCCAGATTGAGGTGGGAGGATGGCGTGGAATCTATCCGCCATCAAGGCCGGGATAACGGATTGGCGGACGACGGCGCGGGACCGTGAGCGGTTCCGGATTCTGCAGTGGGAGGCCTTGGCCTCGCAATGCGGTTGTAGCGCCTGATATTAAGTAAGTAAGTCCATTTGTCAAACCCGCTTTGAAGGATAGATGCCGCAGCCGATGACAGCGTTTTCCATCATGTGATAAGTACTATATAATCGAACATAATCTGTACACGGAGTACAGATAGTAAATACTAGATACAAATGGCGTATTTTTGTGTACCATTAATTAACCATAATGTTTGAATAACCTTGTCGCACACAAAAATTGACATTATTCTATTTGTCAAATTGGAAAAACCAAACAAAAGCTAAATATTTTCTTAATTTAAAAAAAAAAAAAACATTGTACGAACCTTTAAGCTTATATTTAATTCGTTCGTTTACCTTTGGAAAACATTCTGCATTGAGGCACGTTTAGAGCTATCAAATCGTGCCCAAGCAGTCTGTACGACTCATGTTTCTTCAGACCAAAGCTGCCTCGAGAGAAAGTTCACTTTTTTTAAAGTATTACGAGCAACTCGGCCACAGCCATGAGCAGGATCGTACTGTAACTTCAGAAAGTTGTACATAGAGCGTATACGATTGAGTTTTTATTTATTTACATTGTATTCATATTACAATTGAACTAGCATGGATGGAAAGATGAAGCAGCATGACATGAAAGGTGAAAATAGACAGTTGGTTCGATTACTCCATTTAAGGAAACGTCGTCCTATCGAGCTAATGGCCGCTTAATAGTGTTGGTCGTAATGGGGCTGGTGGCTGTAGTGAACCTGGGGAGCGACTACCTTCGTGATCGGAGCGCTGTACACCTTGGCAACTGGCAGCGGGGCAATCACTTTGGCAACTGGGGCGATCGTCTTGACGATCTTGTGTCCCTCAAGAGGTTCACGGCGGACGACGGCGTTGAATCCATTGTGCTCATCGGCGGTGTAGTCAACGACACGACGGTGTCCATCGGCATCGATCAGGGTGTACTGTCCCTTAACATCATCGCCGTGACGTTCCTCCTGCTGGCTCTTGATGTCTCCGGTGTGGTCATCGTGCACGGAGTACTGGAACTGGTATTCGGCCGGGGCTTCTGGGTACTCGATATGCTTCACAGTCTTGACCAGAGCGGGCTGGACGGTCTTGATAAGAGCTGGCTGGATGGTTTTCACAACAGCCGGCTCATGATGGTACTGCTGATACTGTGGCTGGTAATGGTGTGGGTCGTAATGCTGAGCGCTGGCAACAGCCAGGAAAGCTACGACGGCTAGAAACTGTACAAAAGTATGAAATTAAAATACACTTGTGCACTGCGATTCTTCACGCGGCAAGGGCGGTTCTTACTTTGAATGCCATTTTCTATTTTTGCTGTTTGGGAAGCTTGTCTGCCGCACTGTTCGACTGATTCCTGCTGAAGGCTCTGAATAAACTGATGCTGATTTGATGCTAAAATTCGCTATTTATATCTGATGCGATCGAGTCCCCCAAATTGTTGAACTATCAACCCCTAGTGATCGGTTGCAGGTCGTGCCTTGTCAGTAGTGGCTTTATGGCTCATTCTTGCCAGTTTGCCACTTCCACTCCTTCACATTGCTACGCCGGTTGCCATTTTTTTGTTGCTTCCATTGATTATCTTATGAAGTTTTTTGGCTACCCTTCCTACAGTCTGGTCGGTCAGATAGTTCGTTTTGGGCAGTACATGCAAAATATGAGTTTTGTTATTTTTCCCCGATCCCACTGCCGTCTCTTCGCAAAATCGCTCAAGCGGTACGCTTGCGGGCATGATTCAGATGTTGCAAAAATCTGTCTCCCTTCCCTATTGAAAGTCACCAATTCGTAGTGTCAGAGTGCTGCAAAACGGGTAGACGGATCGGTAAAATCTATTTAGTATGTCACTCAATTCAGCCCCACAGTGCAGCAGCAGACCAGCATAACTTGTCAGTCTGACAGGCTGAGAACGATGAAGCATTTTATTATGTACTTTATACACTTTTGCTTTAAACATGCATCTATCTATGCGTACTATTTGAACAAGAAAATGTATAGATTTCTTATAAAGTTTTCGTAATGTATTCGTCTTGTCCGTAGGATGTTGCTTTTTGAACGTTTTTGGAGTCATCTATGTAAAGGTTCTCTCTGGTCACTTTAAACGACATCCTAAGGCAATGTAATATGGGCCTGCCAGATAAACGATGAAATATGAACCGGTCCTAATGGGTAAGGACTGCGTGCATGGTGTTTACACATCGATCTCCCATGGAGCATTAGTGATGCCCCAGGTACAAAATCATTGGCTGATGAAGCTTTGGGCCAGGGTATTTTTCAATTTTGGCAGCGATGTGCCTGAAGGTAACCTAGTCGTGCACGCCATGACCTTAACATTCGATCCTTCGTTCAATTTCCCACGGAATCACTTTGTAAAACATCGACCATTTAGAGAAAGGGGTTTAGTGCTGATCTACTAACCGTTATATAATGAACACAAACGCTAAAGTACAACATTTTTTATGCAATTTTCATGTAATATGTACTTCCAATATGGAAAGAATCGTTATTATAAAAACTATTGTACATTGTAGTTGAGAAAGTTTTGGCATCGGTCCGCTGGTCTAGTGATAACTCCATGTAGGATATCAAATCTGCTCTCGATCGTCCCTGCGCAGTATAGACTTACCAGTCCACTGAAATCAAGTTTTGAACTTACTACATTTTTATGTTAGTATGTTTATTTCAGGTTGTATTCACGTTTAGATTAAACAAGTAAAAAGTTTTTACATCTTCTTCTTCTTCTTCTTGGCTTAATGACCGTAAGGTCACGCCACCCATCGAATGGCTTACTAGACTTGCTGATACCACGTAGTTGAGTAGTCAGTCCTCACTACGGGGGGACGGACCGGATGGAATTTGAACCCCGGTCCTGCCGTCCTTTATGAATAAAAATAAAATAAATAAATATCTTAGTTTATACTGTTAACTTTTGTGAGAATATGTAATAAAGGTTTTGAAAAAGCTACGATCAAGGTGGAGACTTTGCACACATCCCTCAGATGATGGATATTGTAGCAACAACAAACAAACGTGTTTCAGATCAGTGACCTTCATGTAATGTTCGTTAACAATTTCCAGGAACACACTGTTAAGAGCCACTCCCATCCATTCCATTCATCGTGTAACGACTGACTCGTACTCTCTTTTTCTCTGGGAAGGTGTTTCCAGACATTGACGTGTCCCTTTTGAATATCGTCCACGGCTACACCGCCGTTTTCACTTTCATTCCATTGACACACATATTTCTCACAAGCAACAGCCAACGCAACTGTCGGCGCTCAGGCGACCGTTGTTCCTGTTGCCTCGATCCTTGTGCCCGCTATCCCTAACAGTATGCTGCGTCCACTGTACAACGTCATTGCTCCGAAGAAAAAACTTGTTCCCCAGCTGCCCGCATCCCATGATCTCGATCGAACAATTTTGGATCAAGAGTATCGTGTTTCGATTATATAACACCACCGTTCATCTACTTTCAAGGTTGCCTTATGGCTTGCCTGCACAAGAGACCAGAAGAGCTCGTTCGCCAACTACTACCTGGAGGCGATCGCAATCTTTTCCCCTTCCGAGGGTACGCACTTCAGAAAGAGAGTGAACGAAAACGCACTCCTCGCGTCTGTGGAATCTGCGAATATGAAAAGACAAATCCCGATTCTTGGGAGCCGAAGGAGGGAAGGTGGTCACCACAAACCGACCTCTCCACAAATCTTGGGACGCGTGTGTGACCCGAAACCATATTTCGGCATCCCTTCTCTTTCTTTTTGATCGTTATGATTGGGGGCTGGCCAACCAACTGTTCACGAAACTAGTTCGTTTTGATCCGAACTCTACAAACCCTTTCGACGACGGCAGACGCGAACTCACGACTATTTGTCCCGGGTGTATACTTTTACCAAAATTTCAACCCCCAGTTGCCTACGGGCATGAGACCCCGTCCTTAGAGGGCCAGCCGTTACTTTTTTTGTTTTGTTTTTGTTTTGGCAACAATTTTGTGATCTGTGAAAAACCTGTTTACCCGCGTTTTGGAGGTTAGCTTTTTTGTCTGCTTCTCGTAGCTTGAGTTGAATTGTGCTGAACAAGTTCACCACTCGGCATGGTCACTTTCTTTGGAGGTATGTTTTCTTGATTGCAATCTACCAGATAACGCTATTATAGACATGAATGGCTACATCTTTCGTTACGGCAGACATCAAAAGTGGATTCATTACAATATGCATCCGACATGCAAATTTACTTACGTGTCCTTAGTAGACTTAGGAATCCTTAGTCGAAATGGTGCATTTGTGTCTGTAACCATTGAATGGACGTAGGCAACATTGATATGTATTACGAGACTTAATCTCTACTAGCATGCTTAACGCAATCAACAGAAGCGTTTCAAAATGGAAACTTTTTATGCTAAGTTTATTGAAAAGTACTGACACTAGACGAGCACTGCAGCAAAGGTGTTTTAGTAGTGATAGGTAAGGCTTGGAGCAGAGAAGCTAACAGTAGCCACATGTGCTGGGGCAACAACCTTGGCAACCGGGACGGCGTATTTGGCAACAGGTACAGCAACCTTCAGAGCCGGAGCTACATAGTGAGCTACCGGTACGGCAACCTTGGTCACCGGAACCACAGTCTTAACCAGCTTGTGTCCCGTCAGTGGCTCACGACGGACGACGGCGTTGAATCCATTATGCTCGTCAGCGGTATAGTCAACGACACGACGGTGTCCATCCGCATCAACCAGAGTGTACTGTCCCTTAACATCATCGCCATGACGTTCCTCCTGCTGGCTCTTGATGTCTCCGGTATGTTCGTCGTGTACGGAGTACGAGAACTGGTACTCAGCCGGGGCTTCCAGCTCTACTTTCTTAACCAGCGTTGGGAGCAGGACAGCATTGGCAACGCCCAAGACGGCCAAAGTAACGAAAATCTGTGAGTAGAAAGCAAGGAATGTTTTCCTACGTCACTGAAAATACTCGAAGCAAGTGCGCCAATCGGATACTTACTTTGAAAGCCATTTCGGTGACTCGGTGGTTTCTGGCTACTGAATGTGTCCTGTAACGAAGCTTTAGCTAACTGATGTAGTTCCGTTAGTAACTGCTGCTTTTTATAGTTCCTTTTCTTACAAATATTATCAAATTGTCCTACCACGACGTTCCTACCAGCCCAGATTGCATCAAGTTCAACTACTTCTGTGGTAAAGCCTGCATCTAACGCCTGTCGGTGTGACAGTGGCATACATTCGAGCATTAAAAATCAAACACCAAAAACCGGTGGCAGAAGAAACGGTTCATGCTTAGTCGCCGGTATTTGCTGTAATCGCACCATAAAATCAACTCAATTTCATCCTAAATCTCGGTGTAACGTGAACCAGTTCTGGGCACGCATCGCCCCTCACATCCACTGCCGCATGAGCTGCCACCCAAATTGCACGCTGCATTTCATCGACGAAATAATCCACCACCCAGTCGTGCAACGAGGCGAGATGTAACTGAAAACTAGCTGACAACTAAACAGCCTTGCATTAGCGGCCACACTTACCCGCCAAAGACAACTTGCACCTACGCAAAGGACGCAACAGCAACGCACTCCAAAAACCCGTTTTCAAAACGGTTCTTCTGTCGGCTGACAACACCACATCAATACACCGAAAAAAGTATATTCAAAACGGGGCCAGAGGTGTAAGCGACGGTGTGGTTGTTTTTTTTTTTCTTCTTTCTTCAACTCTCCCACTTTATGTCTCCCGCGCACGAAATGCACTGTCGCCGGTGCTATTACTTATTAATTTGTCACTTCATGGCACATGTCTTATTTGTGCTGCGCAAATAATCCTATTACTGCGTGTCGTGTATATGTATTTCACACTCGCCGTTGGAATGATTATGTAAGACACAATTAAAACGACATTGGTACCATCAGCATACAACGTTTACCACAACGCCCATTCCGATGTCCAAAGCCGTTCCTATTTACGCGTAGATAATGCTATGTGCCGTTTGAGTGTAATGAACTACGATTCTTGTTAGAATACCCGAAGCAATAAGATGTTGCAACTGCAAAAGTGAAAATGTTTCTGACAGTGACTTTCATTTGAACTGATGTACCTACGCACTTTAGCTACTTGTCAGTGCTTGTTTGGTCCCAATGCTAAAAAATAACTCAGTTGTTTGCAGTTCACTTTCAACCATTAATAACTTCCCTTTTCTTCTTTCATTCTATGTCCATCTCGATTTAAAAAATGCATCTTTTTAACAAGAACTGACTTTAAAAAAAAAATTAATATTTACGTTTAGCCCTATATAATTTTTGGATATTGATTGTTTGGACCCTTAACCAGAACTTCTTGCCTTACTGAAGTTGAGTTTTCCGACATTTAAACAACATTCGCCTAAAATGCATCAAGAAATTATCCAGGATAAATCATCCTGGTATACCAACCATGTAATGACGCATTAGCCTTATTGATAACTTCGTAATTAGATAGTTGGTAGATGATACCTCATTCTAGATGATATTTGACGTACGGTTGTTTGATGCGAGTTCAGGTGCCACTACTGATGCTTCAAATTTTAAGAAACTGATAGTAAGTCAGATAATAAGCTATATGAATGATCCGTACTTTTGGATAAAGCAAGAGAAAATTGTAATGAAACCGTACTCCTCTTCTATTGGCTTAACGATCTTCAAGGTCACGCCGGCTATGGAATGCTTACTGGACTTGCCGATACCATGTAGTTGGATAGGCAGTCCTCACTATGGGGGGACGCCGTGTGAAGATCGGCACCGTTGTATACATTTCGAATCCAATTCTTCTTTGGGTTTGCAACCTCGAGAAAAAATGGCCTGTCATCACTGACTTTCAAAGTCCAAATGGAATTTCATCCTGGGTTTTGACGTGTAAAAGAACGGATCCGCTACCCATTTAAATTGCATCACACGAAAAAGATAGAATGCAGTTTTGCTCTTCAAAAGTTGTACAAATCATAAATAACATAATTTTCTGTAACCAACTGACACTACTGTACAAGTAATTTGTGTAAATGAGTATTTCGACAATGTTAAATATCACCAAAAAATATGCTTCAATCTTCAATTACCGTACTAGAAAAAAGATTAATGCAAGAATATTTTATGTCGGATAATGTCTGATTTTATTTGTGAACTTTTCTTGTAACAAACTGTAAGAAACAGTATTGCTAGCAAGGTCAAAGTCCATGCAGGCTACAGGCCAACTTAAATGCATTCCAGTCTAATGTCTCCATGAATGATCTCGTTAGGAAGTGGGCCAGCGAGAAGTTGCTGTGTCAAAGGCCTAAGAATTCTCTTTGATACGATGTTGAGCATCCACCACCAGCTGCAGCATATTATATCTAAGGGTAAGCAACTTCTTGCCCTAGTGAAGTCATTCAGACGTGAATTAAATTACTTCACCTCCATCAACATGCTGCACTGTTCGTTTGTGCTGTCTTCGACAGATCGACTACTCGCTCCATGGTTAAACTGGAATTTATCCAGCGTTCTTGGAGCGTCCCGCATGACTACGTTGCGCCATCAGTTGCTTACAACACACGCAAACTGTTTGTCGCAGGACTTTTCGACAATCGGACCGCCACGCCGGTACTTATTCCTGTTATTCCTCGCTATTACAAACAGTCCATAAATATTCATTTATAAGCGTGTAAAACAAGTTGGACAGCGTCTGCTTATGTCCAGTAATTCTAGAGATAAATAACACTACACCATAAATTAGGATTCACAGTTTATTTTTACAATTTTTCAGCTAGCTAAAAATTAAGGTAAGGAACACTCTCCTAGTAATGGTAGGCAGGATAGGCAACCTTAGCCACTGGGACGGCGACCTTAGCGATCGGGGCGGCGTATACCTTAGCAACCGGGGCGATCGTCTTGACGATCTTGTGTCCCTCAAGAGGTTCACGGCGGACGACGGCGTTGAATCCATTGTGCTCATCGGCGGTGTAGTCAACGATGCGACGATAACCATCGGCATCAATCAGGGTGTACTGTCCCTTAACATCATCACCGTGACGTTGCTCCTGTTGGCTCTTGATGTCTCCGGTGTGGTCATCGTGCACGGAGTACTCAAACTGGTACTCGGCCGGAGCGTCCGCGTATTCGATGTGTTTGACGGCAACAGGAAGCACGGCAGCGCTGGCAACGGCAACCAAAGCGTACAGGATACAGCACTAACAAGAAAATAGAGTGAAAGATTCAGTACATACACGTGTGACTTAATTTTTCTGAAAGTCTCACCTTGAAACCCATTTTAAGGAAACTTTGAAGTTGAGCTGATTGATAAACTGCACAGTCGGATTGCTGATGGACAACTGATACTTGGACCAAGCTAATGCTTGAATATTTATACCCACTTCTCCGGCAAGTTCTATGTTACTTCAAGTCCTTCTTTACTATTTAGATTTGCAGATAGACCTCCCACACGTTATGTAAAATTTGATCGCAAAATTTAATATTGATCTACCCCACCGAAAGCTTTAACGAAAAGTGCTACGACTGTTCCGTCACTTATTCCTACCTACCACACATTCAAAGGCCCACCAGAATCGCGGTAATGTCCTCTTCCTCTTTACAGATTTTTTTTACCACGCCTGTCTCGTTCGATTCGGGTGGAAACGTGCTACCAACTTAGCAACAACGATATCTGCGTAAAAGTCACGTGTTGTCCGATGGTGTGTTTGTACATGATACTGGACAGGGCAGTCAGGTCGCCTTTTCGGCTGGTCCATTTTGTTCATTTATCCGCCGTTCGTTTCAAGCTGATGCCGACACCCCTATGTGGTATCTCAATGAAATTAGTGTTCCAAATTTGCAATGAAACCATACTATATAGAAAGCCAAAAACCACACTTACACACCAACATGTCATGAGGGTGAAACTAACTAGGGTGGTACCTGCAGTTCTATCAGCACAAACTCAAACATCTACATCGGAAATGATATGTACTTGGACCGGCGTACTGGCGTGCGGATTTTATGGTATGTCTAGATCTTGTACGCAGTTAATTTAGAGCAGCCGATCAAGGATATTTGGTTTGGCTAGAACCGGGTTGTCCGTTCGTTTTTGGTGCCGCTGTAAGCCTTGCTGGTATTTTCTACAAGTAGTAAATAAGCAATTTTGAACTGTATGTCATGATGTATAAAAGGCTAGCAATTCTACATGATCTACATCATTCGCATATCGACCGTACTTGCAATCACTCCTTATTCCCAAAAGACACTTTACCCAAAAATGGCTTTCAAAGTAAGTAAAAAAGGATGTAAAAAATGTTGCAAAGATATTTATTGAATTATTTTCACTTTTTTCGTTAGTACTGCATTCTGTTCGCTTTGGTTGCCGTTGCCAGCGCTGCCGTGCTTCCTGTTGCCGTCAAACACATCGAATACGCGGATGCTCCGGCCGAGTACCAGTTTGAGTACTCCGTGCACGATGACCACACCGGAGACATCAAGAGCCAACAGGAGCAACGTCACGGTGATGATGTTAAGGGACAGTACACCCTGATTGATGCCGATGGTTATCGTCGCATCGTTGACTACACCGCCGATGAGCACAATGGATTCAACGCCGTCGTCCGCCGTGAACCTCTTGAGGGACACAAGATCGTCAAGACGATCGCCCCAGTTACTAAGGTGTACGCCGCCCCGATCGCTAAGGTCGCCGTCCCAGTGGCTAAAGTTGCCTATCCTGCCTACCATTACTAAGTTCAGCAAACACGTTATTCTTAGCTAGCTTCAATTGAAATCTTGTTGTAAATAATTTTTTAAATGATGTAAAACAAGTATATGAAAATAAATCATAAATGTTGAATAATAAGATTTGTTGGTTACTAAAATTCACTAACGACGAAATATTAGAATTCCAATATTTGCTTATATACTGCAATAATACAATAGCTCGCAAATCATTTTTGGGAGCTGTGATTGATTCTATACAAGACATTATTCTTCTTCTTGGCTCAACGACCTCTAAGGTCATGCTGGCCATCGAAATGGCTTACTAGACTGCCGATACCACGTAGTTGGATAGTCAGTTCTCACTACGGGGGGACGGTCCATCAATATGTCCATAGTCCAATAGTCCAAATCAATATGACGTCCACAAAGGACACGCTTTCCGAAGGCACTGAACATCATAAAGTTCGGCTGAAATGCAAATGATCAGTTCACAGTGACAATTAAGAGATGGTTGGAGTTTTATGAACTTAGTACGATAATGATATTTAGTTCCTCTACAGAGATGAGTCCCGGTCGGCTAAGGACTATTTTGGCGGTGTGTGCGAGCAAACAGTATGTAAGGAAAATTTTACTTTTTGTATAATATTTAGCTTGCTGTTTCTGATTTATTAGTTATACACATTGCGTTGTATGCACAATATCAGCGACCCATTCAGCAAGTGGTGTAAAGCGAGCTCGTTGAACGCATCAGGTAAAGTCGAACCTGATAGAGATCGGATGCATCCGTGGATGGAGGACTACAGACCTGGATCGAGGTTCTAGGAAACGGATTGACGACCTGACCTTGTCATCACCATGAGCTCACTCCTGAGCTGACTAAAAAGTAAAAGAAGAACGTTGCAGATATTATATTAAATTTGAAATACTTTTTTTAGTTGTGCCATATCAAAAGCATTTTAAGTTGGGAAAATTATAAATGTAGCACACTTACAATTTTTTTCGTAAAGCAGGTTTTCAAATACTTTAATTTGATAATTGTAACATAATTTATCACCACAAATTCGTTTTTTTTTTCTACCATTAAGCTTTTATTAATTAGTCCATATGCTGTATAATTCCATATTATAGTCTATGGTTATGATTTTTACCTGATCTTTTTTTATACACATTTATGTTTTTTATATTTTTCAGGTATGTTAGGGACATGACATCATTTCATAAGAAACAATAGTTTCTTTTGTACGCCCAATAAAAGTTTTCCATTCTACACTTATTCTAATGCACATGAACAATGTATAGCAAAGTGTCTATTTCGTTGCAATGGGAACATTTATCTGAGCTTGTGTCAAATTCATTTTATAAAGTTGTTCATTCGTTGTCCTTCTGATGTTCTAACGGACTAGAATTATACATAACACATATTTGGATGATCAGTTTTTAATAAAAGTGAAACGGTCCACATGGGATTTGAACTTCGATCCTACCGTGTAAAGACCGGCTCCGCTGACACATCTACTATCGAAACATTCGTTAGTTTTTCATATCAATTTAAACTTTTTCTTGTTCCTACTTCTTGCATATTTAGTGTATGTAGATTTTTATTACACTTTTGTCAATATTTTTGCACGAATACGCATTTCTCAAAAACAGGCGACAGCGGCGCCGGTCTTCAAACGGCAAGATCGAGGTTCAAATCCCATCCGGACCGTCCCCAGCCATTTCGATGGCCGGCATGACATTAGAGGTCGTTAAGCCAAGAAGAAGAAGAAGATACGAGGCGAATTAAGTTCTTTATTGCTGTCATGGAAAGCAGATAACGATGATAAATCGTATTAAAATAAGTAATGATCAACAGGCAATACCATATTTTATTTGTTACTGGTTGACAATTAACGTTTACAAGTGTCTTTCAATACTGATAGCTTACATTTTCACTTTTGAAGCTAGTATGAGAGTGTACACTATTGCCATGTTTAGGCGCATACACTACCGAGTTTTGCACGTGAATATGTGGAATAATCTGATGATGCTTTATGTGATGTACTGGGATTACATGATGAACTGGCTCAGTATGATGTAACACCGGAGCCAAAGTTATCGATTTCACAAACTTTACCACCGGAACTACCTTTACTTTGTTTGGTGTGGTGACCATATGGAATCCTTTAATAGGCTCACGGTGTACGTTAGCTACAAATCCCGTATGTTTGTCGGCAGAGTAATCTACAATACGGCGATAACCATCTGCGTCGATCAGACTGTACTGGCCGGTCACTTTATCACCGTGGCGTTCTTCATGTTGTCGCTTTGAGTCACCAGTATGGTCATCATTTACAGAATACTCGAATCGATACTCTACTGGGCCGTGATCGTCGCCAAGATGATGCGTCACTGGCAATATAGCAGCGCTAACTACTGCTGTGGTACAGAGCAGAAGAATGGATAACTGCAAATAAAAAAATATAAGTTATGACCCTAGTAAAACGTACTAATTTTTTTTTTACCTTGTCTTGCATGATGATTTTCATTGCACAGCTAAATCGAAACGTCCACAAGCTGATGTATTTTAGCGAATGACAAATTTCGTACCGATCCGATTGTCTTTATATCGATCCCAGCTTTTGGATAACTCTCGGATTAAGCCCTACCTATCTTGCCAACAATTGTTCAAAAACAATTGTCTTAACGCCTTTGAATGGTTGTCACATAACACCAACGCCAACATGCGTATCCTAAATATGCCTAATACCTGACCAACAGTTGACAAGCTGCTATCGCATCGACCAGATCGGAGCTGGATTTAAATCCTGCTTGAAAACTTGAACTAGTTTGCAGAATTACAAAATGGAAAAAATGCGTTGCAGAAATCAGCAGTCATTTATTGCTCACAAACGACAAACGAGATTGGAATTACACAACTAGCAATTATTATACATCCTCTAATGTACTTTGCAAAGCATCGATTGATACATGTAGTAAATGACACATATCGCAATGCTTCAACCATTTAATTGCCATCTGTCGCGATATATTTATCCAGTTTAATGCTATGCAGGGTATAAATAAGCATAAACCATGTACAAGGTCTGTCA
The DNA here is from genome assembly GCF_943734695.1 of Anopheles maculipalpis. Lineage (NCBI taxonomy): Eukaryota > Metazoa > Arthropoda > Insecta > Diptera > Culicidae > Anopheles > Anopheles maculipalpis. The sequence goes on from NC_064872.1 coordinate 43,998,786, forward strand.
TTTCCGTGTGAAAGGTCGATAAGAACACAAGTCATATATTGTTAACTATTTGAACATTAGCTCACTTTATACAATAACTTTTAAAAATACATGCAAACATTATGAAATTATTTATATTATTTTGCATTCAAAATTCAATTACTATCAGTTTAGTGATATTATTTGGTACTAGCTTTAGCATAGCTTGCGCTAATCCAATAGTCATCAAACCTAACTCTAGCATTCCCAGCTACGCATACGACTATAGCGTCAATAGTCGAGAAACGAATGACGTAAAATCACACGAAGAAAGGAGAGTTGGCGATGCGGTCGTTGGAAAATATTCAGTCCTGGACCCGGATGGATATGAACGAACTGTAGAGTACACCGCAAATGGGAAACATGGATTCGAGGCAAAAGTGATCCGAGTGCCGGTACCGAAAACTGATATTCATAATGATCGAGCAATGCAGAAGATCGATCGTGGTTGGGTTGGAAGGCGTCGGAGACTGTTTCGGTACAATGGTCAAAAAAAACCAAATGGATTTTTGCGTAGCATTTTCGGTCGCTACACTTAATAAGTGAAAAACTATATGTGATAAATATCAATTTTTGGCGGTTTAGTGGTACGGGTAGAGGCGGTAGCGGCGTCAGTCTTCACACGATGGGGTGTCAATTTCCACCCCGAATATTCCCTCGTAGTGACCTAACAGGTCGTAAGTCAAGAAGAAATACTATTGTAAATGTTACTGTTGTTAATAAATATCCATATAAATATTCATCTCATCTTATTGTCTTAAATTATCCAGAAGCTATTACTTTTTTAATAATTTTATTCATTTTTCTTTCTTCTGTTTAATATTTCAATAATTTTTTTATGCATACTATGATTATTTAAATTAAATCATGCCGTGAATCTCACTTTGAATGTCACTTTGAATATATTTTTTTAAATGGGTTCACAAATTTACTTAAACTTAAACTTATTATTTTACTTAAATCCGTTCATTTGGTGAATGTAAACAGAGATGGTTTCAACAAAGTTTTTTAGTTCCAGTTATTTATTTTGGCTAGTGAAAGGAACCATTTCTAACTTACTATAGCGAATGAAAAATTTATATTGTAATGTCTCTTTATTATTTCAATGGGACCATTTATCTGTGCTTGTTGCGCTTATTTTATTAAGTTGTTATAATGGTGCAATTCTTAAAGTAGTAATACAAGTGTCTGTGAATATTCGTTAAACGTTAATCATGCACATTTTTCCATTTTATTTTCCATTTTTTCAACGGATACTTCTCACATATTAGATTGTTGATCTCATTTTCGATTTGTCATACAAAAGAAAGCTTGCACAATGTTGCCGATACATAATTTCTATTGTACGATTGTTATGGATTTACTTTTGTACTGATGTTTTCCGTTTCACATTTGCAATGGCCACATTGAAAACATGGTGGATCATTTCCATCCCCTCCAATACGAATCTGCCAACCGATTTCCTTCTACGTATTGCCACAACTCGTTACGCATCACTTTCAACCGGTTGCGACTGATGATCTTCACATTGAAACCAGTTTCAATGTGAATTTCCTACCGCTGCGCAAAACACAAGCATTGCATTTCCTGATCCGCTTCCAGTTCCAGCCAAACCGGCCCCCAAACTCCTTTTCAATCGAACGAATGTAATATTGGTATAGTTTTATGCCCGATGGTTGCCTAATTGAAGTTAAAGCAGCAGACGTAGCATTGGTATCGGATAGAAAAAGATAGATAGTCCGCTTATGGTCATGGCGAGGCATCCAGCTTCTTGGGCATCATGCTTTCTTAAACGAAAGTGAAAAGCTCAACCGAAGAGGATTCAATCGTTGGTATAAAAAGCATCACAGGAAGTAGAGTCACAATCAGTGAATGGTTGATATCCGGCAAACTAGTGTGTGCAAACGGACAACGGGAATCATATTCATCATTCCAACATGCTCCTGAAGGTAATGAAGTAAAACGATGAAGCGTTTATTGTGTGAAACAATAGCTTCCCTTCCTTTGTAGATAGTAGGAATAATTGGACTAGTGGCTGTTGTTTGCGGTCAAAATCACTACGGTGCGCATAACGATGTTCAACATGATGTAGTGCATTATCATCACGACGAAGAGCATCACGGACCAGCGCACTATGAGTACCACTACGATGTGCATGATGACCACACTGGCGACGTCCACGGTCATCGCGAAGCACGAAAGGAAGACTCCACACACGGCGAATACTATCTGATCGATGCTGATGGTCACAAACGCACTGTCAAGTACCACGTTGAGGGCAAGAGTGGATTTATCGCAGAGGTACACCGAGAACCGATCAAGGGCTTCCACGACGCTCCTGCACATCATAATTTCCATCATAAGTTTGAAGAAAAATATTGATGTTCTTCCTGCCAGTCACTGTAAAATAGAAAAAAAAAACACAAAATTAAAAACAAATCGTACAAAAACAGTCATTTTGTTCATTTATTTGCGCATTTTGGTGGTGATATGACAGTGGCACCGGAGTTCACATCCCATCCGGTCCGTTTCCCGGTAGTGAGGACTGACTATCTAACTACGTGGTATTAGCAAGTCTGGTAGGCCATAATGACTGGCGTGACCTTGAAGATCGTTAAGCCAAGTACAAAAGGAAAAAGAATAAGAGTGGCATTTTAAGGAATCACTCAATAGCAACATACTAACATATTGAAAAAATAAAACACATACAAACAACGCCTTCATACCTTTCACTTCAACTAGAGCAGCCTGGTTCAACCGGTTGGAACATTTGGCAATCCGTGATTGCCGTTACTGACGACGTACTCTTAATTTTCGGTAGCTTTTCACTGTTTTTTTAATCTTCAAGCGCCCGCTTGACAAAATCAGTCCATTTCACTTCGCTATATAAACATGGTCCTCCGCAGTTTTTGGCATCAGAAACCATTTGTTCGCTCCCGAATCAACACAGCACAAACACCCTGCAAAATGTACTCCAAGGTATTCATACGATAACCGCCCATCACATATGGATTGTTTTCACTAACATCCTGTCTTTTACAGATCATCGTTGTTCTTGCCCTGGTGGCCGCCATCAGTGCCCAATCTCACTACGGACATCAGCAACAGTACCATCATGAAGAAGAGCACCACGGACCAGTGCACTACGAGTATCACTATGACATCCATGATGACCACACTGGTGATGTCCATGGACAAAAGGAGGCCCGCAAGGACGACACTACTCAGGGCGAGTACTACCTGATCGATGCTGATGGCCACAAGCGTACCGTCACATACCACGTTGAGGGTAAGAGCGGATTCATCGCTGAAGTGCACCGTGAACCGATCAAGGGATACCAGGCTCCCCAGCCTCAGTACCATCACCAGCCACAATACCATCATCAGGCTCCTTCCCACCAAAATTATCATAACTAGAATATATCTTAGTCCTTTTGAATTACTGTAATAGCTGTGCAATAAAAGTACAATCAAATAAAATGCAACCAATTCGAATTAATTATAACTTGATCTGTATTTAAACTAGACTAACCTATTAGCAATACGGCACCTTTCAAATATAATCAAAAACATATTAATTTACAAACACACACATACATTTTAGCTCCTTGATATGATTCTTCTTCTTCTTCTTCTTGGCCTGCTCAGGATTCGTGTCAGCCAATCAGTTTCCAGGAAACTCGGTCTAGGGCTGCAGTCCTCCATTCACGACTGCATCCGATCTACGACAGGTTAGACTCCACTTTATCCAGCCAACGAGCTCCCCGTGCTCCTCTACGCCTCGTGCCAAACGGGTCGCTGACGAGCACCTTCTTGGTGGGGCATGAGACCGGCATCCTCATCACGTGCCCCAGCCAACGTATGCTACCGGCTTTCACCACCGTCAGGATATCAGTACCGCCAAACAGCTCAGCTAGCTCGTGATTCATTCTCCTTCGCCACACGCCCTGCTCGCACACACCGCCAAAGATAGTCCTTAGCACCCGCCGTTCGAAAATGGCGAGTGCATTGGCGTCCTCCGTCAGCATAGTCCAAGACTCGTACCCGTAGAGGACTACCGGACATATCAAGGTACGGTAAATCGTGTATTTCGTGTGTTGTTGGAGTCTTCTGGATCGCAGGAGTTTGTGGAGTCCGTAGTAGGCACGATTCCTCTGAACAATGCACCTTCGGATTTCGCTGCTTACGTTCTTGTCCGAAGTTACGATCGTACCGAGGTAGCAGGACTCCTCTACCACCTCGAGATCGTCGCCGTCAACTGATACTCTACTTCCGAGTCGGGCTCTATCACGGTCATTGCCTCCGGCAAGCCGGTATTTTGTCTTCGTCGCATTGATGCTCAATCCAATTCTATTGACCTCGCGTTTCAGTCGGGTGTACGCATCGCACACCGCCGCAGTTGTCCGTCCGATGATGTCGATGTCATCCTCAAAGCCAAGGAATTGGAGAGATCGGGTGAAAATCGTGCACCAGATGTCGAACCCCGCGCTTCGCATGACACCCTCCAGAACGATGTTGAACAACAAACAGGAGAGTCCATCTCCTTGCCTCTGACCCTGGTGAGATTCGAACGATCCCGATAGCATGCTCGAAACTCTCACTTTGCACAGCACCCCGTCCATAGTGGCCTTTAGCAGCCGAACCAGCATCCCAGGGAATCCGTACTGCTGCATGGTGTTCAATAGTTCAGTCCGATCAGTCCGATCGGTATCTTAGGCCGCCTTGAAGTCAATGAACAGGTGGTGCGTTGGGATCTGGTGCTCCCAGCATTTTTGGAGGATCTGCCGTAGAGTGAAGAGTTGGTCGGTTGTCGATTTGCCTCCAACAAATCGAGCTTGGTAGTTTCCGACGCAATCCATGTAGCAAGGGGCTCCAGTGTGCAGAAGAGTATTCGGGACAGGACCTTATAGGCAGCATTCAGGACTGTGATGGCCCGCAAGTTAGCACAGTCCATCCTGCCGCCCTTTTTGTACACCGGGTGTATGACACCCAGTTCTACTTCCTCGCTGCGGCACATAGCGATCATGGGAGTAAAACCGCCGCGTGCCGCATTTAACATCCTGTAGAACTTGCGAGTTTACCCCGACTGGGATAACTGCTGCATCAGTTGCTCGTCCGACTCTTGGAAACTCCGCTTCTTGTCCTGGAAGAGACGGGTCTGCTGCCGCCTCAGTCGTCTGTAGTGTTCCACGTTCTGCTGGGTCTCGCGCTGGAGCATGCGTTTACGAGCTGCATTCTTCTCGGATAGTGCTCGTCTGTACTCATCATCAAAACATTCCTTCTTTTGGTTACGTGTCACGCGGCCAATTGCTCGCTCGGTTTTGTTGCCGATGGCTTGCTCCACCATATGCCAGTAGTCATTGAGGGACATCGCCTCGGTGGTGGTGTCCTCCGCTAGCGCTTCCCCAAGCACATCATATTGCCTCAGCCGATCTATGTTGTGCCTTGGGTGGGCTGATAGTTCAGCTTATTGGCGACGCAAAGTTTTTGGCATAACTTAACCATAACCAGGAAATGGTCTGAGTCGACGTTTGCTGCTCTATAGGTCCTTACGTCGATAATATCCAACAAGTGTCTTCCATCGATGAGACCGTGGTCAATCTGGGAATAAGTCTTCTTTGGTGATCTCCAGGTGTAAATGAAGCGAGCTGCGTACTGGAGTCGAAGTACAAAAGTTGAAACCCGTTGTCGTTCGTCAGCTGGTGGGCACTGAAAAATCCTATCGTAGGATTAAATACAGCCTCCCGTACGCCCTGAGCGTTAAATGCTCCTTTACTCCTTTATAGCGCACCCCCTGAAGTGGTACTACTCCGAAGCCGCGAGCTCTCACTTCGTCGGAAAGAATGCAGGTGCTTCCGGGCGCTGTGAGGGATCTGCAGTTCCAAGTCCCGAGTTTCCAATCGTTGTCCTTTTTCGGTTGCATGTGTCGGTATCCGTTAATCGGATTCGAAATATGTTGTTGACTGTTCGTTGCGATGATATTGAGGTGATGGCTTGCAAGGCCTCTCCCCTAACACCCTATCTCGTTGGGGCCTGATCCTGATTAGAGTCCCGTAAGATGCCAGTACAGAAGAACAACCAGCCACCCCTATCTAATATGTAGAACAGGCGTTAGCTATCCCCCCCCCCCTCGCTCAATATAGGCATATAACCAAACCCCATCCAAGAGGTTGAGTTTCCCCGTCTCAGATTTAATCTCCGGTATTTGGAGAGGTATGTCACCATTCTGTATGCAGTAGACGTATTAAGTAGAAGTAGAGTATGAAGAGCCTATGATGTCCTTCAAGAGGAGTCGGATCCATAGCCATATCAGTGCGATATTGCTATATCCACTGACAACAGAACAAACTGACAACTGTAAAGATGTATTGATCATGAAACTGTGGTATACTAAGGAACTAAGGAATTCACAGTTTAAAAACTCCAAATGTTAAAAAATAATTTAAAATATAACTGATATAATATATCAGGCAGAAGATAATTAATTAAACTAGTTGTCTAAGCATTTTGATTATAATATGACTAAAGCAGCATTCAGGGAACATCTGCAATTTGTTTCATAGGTTAAATAGCGGCTAATATATGTTCTGTGTTTAATAACGTCTAGTTAAGCCATGTTATGGTGGGCTATGTATTTAAAAAATATCAAATATAAATTTTTTAAGTTCGCTATGATTACGGGAGTAAATCCATTTTGTGGTTCCGCAGCGGCGCTCATCTACATATGGCACACCCCGGTATCGATGTCATAATAACAGACCGCAATTGTTGATTTGAAAAAAAAAATCATAAGCAGCCTTGACCGTGAAACGTTTCCGTTATGCAATTTCACTCACTGCGAATTATATTCACTCATAATCGACTACCAGATTTTCTTCCTAGAAGTAATCTCATGACGTATGCAACCTTTCACTTCGACTAGAGCAGTCTGGTTCAACCGGTTGGAACATTTGGCAAACCGTGACTGCCGTTACTGACGACGTACTCTTATTTTTTGTAAGCTTTCAATTTTTTCTGTTTTTCCAATGCTACCCGGCTATAATCGGTTCATTTCACTTCGCTATATAAAGAAAGCCCTCCGCAGTTTTTGGCATCAGAAACCATTTGTTCGCTCCCGAATCAACACAACACAAACACCCTGCAAAATGTACTCCAAGGTATTCATACGATAACCGCCCATCACATTTGGATTTGTTTCCACTAACATACTGTCTTTTACAGATCATCGTTGTTCTTGCCCTTGTGGCCGCCATCAGTGCCCAGTCTCACTACGGACATCAGCAACAGTACCATCATGAAGAAGAGCACCACGGACCAGTGCACTACGAGTATCACTATGACATCCATGATGACCACACTGGTGATGTCCATGGACAAAAGGAGGCCCGCAAGGACGACTCTACTCAGGGCGAGTACTACCTGATTGATGCCGATGGCCACAAGCGTACCGTCACATACCACGTTGAGGGTAAGAGCGGATTCATCGCTGAAGTGCACCGTGAGCCGATCAAGGGATACCAGGCTCCCCAGCCTCAGTACCATCAGCAGCCACAATACCATCATCAGGCTCCTGCTCAACAAAATTATCATAACTAGAATATTTCTTAGTCCTTTTGAATTGATGGAATAGTTGTGTAATAAAAAATGTGAAGTTAAATGTAAGTAATATGGTTTCGCCGTTATTTGTTAATTGTTTATTGTAATTGTAACCCTAGTAAATCAGGTCTAATTTTGGTTTTACACATAATTAACTTAGTTATTCCTCCTGTAGTGCAGCGACAACTGCGCCGGACTTCAAATGGCTGGACCGGGATTTATATTCCATCCGGACCGTTACCCCCGCAGTGAGAGTTGACTATCCAACTACGTGGCAACTATGTGGTATTAATTTAATAAGCTATCAGATGGCCGGCGTGACCTTGGTGTTATGGTGAATATTTTACCTTCGTGAGCCAACCTGTACTTATCGCGGATCTCACTGATGAGTACACGCATGTCGTGAGATGCCGTGAGAGGACTTATGACGTGATCGAAAAAGGATTACTCTCTCTCCGGCGCGCCTGAAAAAAGGAAAGTAATAAAAGTTTTTAATTTGTTAACTTATTCGCGTGCATTCGTTTACCAATTTTGTCACATTACGACAGACCTTAACACTTAGAAGATCGTTAGGCCAGGAATAAGATTGTATCAAATTACGATTTGAATTTATTTAATATTCGTAAATTTGTAGTAGAACTATGGCGAATTTTTTTGTATCGGAATTTATTCTGGTGTAAAATTGGCAAATCTGTGACATCCGAAAGGCGAACAGGAGAAGCTCTGTTGATGGACGCAACACCCATAAAATAATTATTTAAAGTGCTCTATTAATTGAAATATTCAGTATAATATACAAAAGACATTATATTATATACAAAAGCGTATGAATATACAAAAGCAGGAGCAGCTAGAATTGGGGGCGTCATAAGGTGTAACATGACATTACTATTTATTTCATATTTCATATATTATACATCGGTTTGCTCTTGGCTATTACTTATCTTAACAAAACTTAAATAATTAAACAAAAATGCAGTTTTAAGAAAACAAAAAAGGCAGCAAAAAAGGACAGAGGAGAATGCAGGAAAAAAAGGAAGTGAGTGTCAACCGAGATCGAAAAGCAGGACGGCTACGAAGGGAAGGAACATACAGTGGGATATTGCTGAGCAAAGCTGGGGCATCGATGCAATCAAGAAGAAGTGCGGCAACAAATGAGGATTCAGAGATGGAACAGCGATCTTTAAGAGATGCTAGGCCAAGCAGTCGGCATCTGTCCTTGTAACACGGCAGGGTATAGGATCGATTACCAATGACATCTAGTGAACGATCTCTGCCCCCGCTCTATTCGATCATTTTGGATCCTTGCGAACGGGGACCAGATCACCGAGCAACACTCCAGCATCGACCTGACCACTGAACAGAACAAAATCTTCAAACAACATGCATCAGAGAACTCACTGGCCACACAATTCAGAACACAAAGAGTTCTCCTTGATTTGCGACTATGGAGTCAATGTGGTGAGAGAAGGTGAGACCCGTGTCGAGCCAAATGCCCAAGCCCTTAATCACCGAAACACGTTTAATCAAAATCTGGAGGATAAGGATATACAGCAGGATTACGGGAACGAGTAAATGTAATAACGTTACATTTAACACATTCAATATAAATTGAGGGATGTTCAGACTACACCACTTAAAAAATGAGAATAGATTGAGAAATAACACAGTCAGAGATAACACAGGAGAGGAATTTTTACGTCCTCGGCAAAACAGAGGAAATAATCAGGTGGAAAAACAGTGCATTTTTTTTCGTAAGATTGGCCTGGCCGTATTGTTTGGCTTATAAATACCACGTAGTGAGGTTAGTCAGTAGGGGGGGGGGGGGGCTGTCCGGATGAAATTTGCTTCGAATTGCTTCCACACCCACCGTATTCTCCAGATCTGGCCCCCAGCGTCTTTTTCTTGTTCTCAGACCTTAAAAGGATGCTCGCAGGGAAAAAGTTTGGCTGCAATGAAGAGGTGGTCGCCGAAACTGAGGCCTATTTTGAGGCAAAACCGAAGGAGTACTACCAAAATGGTATCAAAAAATTGGAAGGGTGTTATAATCGTTGTATCGCTCTTGAAGGGAACAATGTTGAATAATAAAAACGAATTTTGACAAAAAAAATGTGTTTTTCTTTGTTAGACCGGGGACTTATCAGCCAACCTGTTACCCTCCCATTCATGTGCATTTATGACGGAGTTCACTCAGTTAACTAGACATGTCTGAATTAGTGATGGGCACACGGAATCGGACATAGCTGAATCCAATTCCTTGTTGGCAATCGTTTCTGATTCCTATTCCGTTTTCGGAATCGTTTCTGTTTCCGAAACCGATTCTGAAACGATTCCGGATCCGATTCCGATACCAATCCCTGATCATATTCTAAAACCAACTGCTGATCCAGCTCCGATTTCTGTTCCGATTCCGGAACCAATTCCGGAGTCAATCCCAGAAATGATTTAGCAACCAATTCCACCACTGATTGCGATTTCTGATAAATCCCTAACCCAGATAACTGTTTCCGTTCCCTTTAACCGATTCCAGAACCAAATGAGAAATCGGAATGGGTTCCGGTTTCAATACCAGGGTCCGGTCTCAAACTTACCCGGATAGTAAATCGGTTCCGAAAATTTTTGAGTGTTCTAGAATCGATTCTGACCAAAGCAACATTTTACTGATCACTAGTCTGAGTGCCATCCATAGCAAGGAAAATTATGTACCCAACTTGTTGAATCTTTTTATCGTAGTTTCATGTTAATATCGGTAACTCCACTTTTTCACACAACGTATGTCCAATCAAATGCATTGTTTGGTGCAGCAAAAATAAATATGCAAACCAGTTTTTTTTAATGCATGTACTACAAAAATTTCATCTTGGCCTTGAATTGGATCTGTTATATAATTTGACACTGCAAGATTTGTGATTTTTTTCCTCCTAACCAAGGCCACAGCTGTGTACAACCTTTCATTTCAACTAGAGCAGTCTGGTTCAACCGGTTGGAACATTTGGCAAACCGTGATTGCCATAACTGAAAACGAACTCTTGGTTTTTGGTAGCTTTTCGGCGTTTTTTGTTTTTTTTTTGTTTTTTAATTTCCAATAATTTCCTGCTACTATCGGTTCATTTCACTCCACTATATAAAGGAAGCCCTCTGCAGTTTTTGGCATCAGAAACCATTTGTTCGCTCCCGAATTAACACAACACAAACACCCAGCAAAATGTACTCCAAGGTATTCATTCCATCATCATCCATCACATATGGATTTGTTTCCACTAACATCCTGTCTTTTACAGATCATCGTTGTTCTTGCCCTTGTGGCCGCCATCAGTGCCCAATCTCACTACGGACATCAGCAACAGTACCATCATGAAGAAGAGCACCACGGACCAGTGCACTACGAGTATCACTATGACATCCATGATGACCACACTGGTGATGTCCATGGACAAAAGGAGGCCCGCAAGGACGACTCTACTCAGGGCGAGTACTACCTGATCGATGCCGATGGCCACAAGCGTACCGTCACATACCACGTTGAGGGTAAGAGCGGATTCATCGCTGAAGTGCACCGTGAACCAATCAAGGGATACCAGGCTCCCCAGCCTCAATACCATCAGCAGGCTTCTGCTCAACAAAATTACCATTATTAGATGAAGCTCTGATGGTGACCTAAATTAGTCGATAATTTAGTCAATTTGGTAGCATAATAAACAGTTTTCTCAACTCTAATGTAATAAACGAATTTCTTTCTTATATATGAAATTAGTCTTATGAAATTCGGATAGGTGTTGCTTATCCTACACAATTTTATTTAACTTAACTCCTTGTACTGGATGGTACCAGAAAAAATGCTGTTGGGAAAACCATCAGCAAAATATCGTTTTATTTTTGAATATTTCGTAAAGTGGTCTCAATAGATATTTTTCTATTCTGTTCATGCAATTTTTTTTCATTTCATACGTTGCTATTATTCATTTCTTGGTCAAACATTGTAAAATTAATTGCTTGACCGTGTAAAAAAACGCTAACGGTTCAGAGAAAAGCTCGCGTAGGGACAACAGCGTTTATGGAGATTTTGAGTAGATTTTATTCATCTCTTGTTACCATTAATTGCCGCTAGTTTGGAACATGACTCTTCTATCACAAACCCTAACACATAGAAGATCTTTTCTTCTATGTGTTAGGGTTTTTGTTTACTTTTCTAAAGATACTTATCCAGAGATCGCATCAGGAGAACTTTACAATCGGTTTACCCCTAAGCGATGGAGCATGTGTCCATGGTCATTAACTGGTACGTCGGGGTAGCGAGGAAGCGTTCCTTAAAAAATTTTCAGAAAAGTTCAGAACGAACCTTGAAGGCTTTGAACCTTTTTTTATTCCGATAGATCGACCTGGCCGTATTGCGAGGGTCTTTGAACCTACTTCAACAAAAAAAAAGGTCACAGTGTCTGTCTGTCCGAGTCTTCTCGTCTACACGACAACATCGTGGATCAAGGATCATTCTCAATCAGATTCACTTAAGGATCATTCTCCTCTCACCTTCCTTCTTTAGAGAGAACCGCAATTTTCACAAACGGTTTAAAGCTTAACTTATTGGATTAACAATCCACGAAGCCAAAATACCCGAAAGAGAGGCTAATGTGCATCAATCATCGTCATCCGAAGAGGTGTGTACATTAGCCACTCTATAGTTCCAACTTTGTTCTCACTCTCATGGGTGAGTTGTATTTTTCACTTTCGGTGCTGTCAAAGTAGCGGGTAGTTTCGTGTCAAAACCCATCATTCGTATTCCACTAATGCACTTTATCACTCTCTCCAGTTGTACTGCTGCGCGTGTATTCCATTCCCTTATTACCGGTGAGAGTTGGTTCACCTTCCGCCTTAAACCTGGAGCATAACAATAGTGGACCATAATCGCGATATGTGGCATCCTTCTTCGGATGCCGAGGAATAACACCAAAATCGAAGGTTAATCGGCATGTGAGATGAACATTACCTGTGCTCAGATTGGGAAGGAAACCAAAAGACAGAGTTAACGATATTGTAAATATTGCTTTCGCTTTCACGCACATACAAATCTGACCAATCTTACTTCAAAACGTGCACAATAACTTTTTCACGGGCTCTTCGGAATCCAATGGACAGAAAAATGTAGGAGTAAAAACTCTACTTCGTTATTGACAAAATTGCCTTATTAACCACTACTTGGGGTTTTTTCAATACAAATTGGCCTTAGTAGTGCCTTAGTTGGCGGATTTAGGAAGATTTTGCCAATAAGGTTTGTAATTTTTTTTCAACGTAGGTTTTACCGTTCCAGTATCTTTCGCAATCACGCATAATCAATAGCTTCTTCCAGTATCGTTGTATCACGTCTAATCAAAAGCTTCTTACAGCGAAGAAGAAGCCAAGCCCGCATTAGATCCACCGAGAACCGATCAACGTGGAAGTCGCTTTCAATGATGTTCTCAAAAGGGATACTGCTACTATGAGAAATATATAAACTGTGTCATATTCGCACATCAGACCCATCCAATACTGATTTTTAACATAGTGTTCGGTCATGCTCATCTTCCTGGTGCCTGAAAGATGAGGATAATTTTCAGTCTTACTGAATTTTATAATAAAGCATATATAGACCACAGAGCCTTCGGTCTAGATCATAAAGTTTAGATAGTGTAGCTAGAGACACTCCTCCCTCGTACTATGATGCTGATCGGCATCGGTCAATAGAAAACTGTCCCTCCAGTTCATGCATTTCATGAGACAGTGTTATTTACTCATATTTTGGTTTAATCAGAGGGGTGAATGTGTGTTAGGCAATCAATTTTCATTCTGTCTAGAGTATTTAAAAGACTTAATTTCTTACTAATATTAAAGATAACGTCACCGGACGATTTAAAATAAATACATTTTTTTTGCTCATTCAATCCACACACATTTTCTTCTCTTTCAATATACTTTCTGTATCATTAAATATCCTTTCACTCCGACTAGAGCAGTCTTGTTCAACCGGTTGAAACATTTGGCAAACCGTGATCGGCTCCATATTGCTGATTTTCGTCAAGTTTTTTTTTCTTTGCTTCCTCCTTACTCTCTACATAAAATCTTTTCATATCACTTCGCTATATAAACAAGGCCCTCTGTAATTTTCGGCATCAGAAACCATTTGTACGCTCTCTACGCAACACAAACACCTTGCAAAATGTACTCCAAGGTATTCATTCGATCATCACCCATCACATATGGATTGTTTCCACTAACATCCTGTCTTTTACAGATCATCATTGTTCTTGCCCTTGTGGCCGCCATCAGTGCCCAGTCTCACTACGGACATCAGCAACAGTACCATCATGAAGAAGAGCACCACGGACCAGTGCACTACGAGTATCACTATGACATCCATGATGACCACACTGGTGATGTCCATGGACAAAAGGAGGCCCGCAAGGACGACTCTACTCAGGGCGAGTACTACCTGATCGATGCCGATGGCCACAAGCGTACCGTCACATACCACGTTGAGGGTAAGAGCGGATTCATCGCTGAAGTGCACCGTGAGCCGATCAAGGGTTACCAGGCTCCCCAGCCTCAGTACCACCACCAACCACAATACCACCATCAGGCTCCTGCCCACCAAAATTATCATAACTAGAAAGCGTTTAAAGTTAGACAAATTTAGCAAAATAAAAACAAATATGATCAAATTTTTAAATGGTGATCTTCAATGTTTATTGGATGAATTTCATACTCCAAGTTCAGAATGGGACGTATATTTTTCGTATTTTACAGCTTGTTGTGCCATAATATATATCTTCACGTATATCTTTTTCTGGGGAATTACAGCCAAAAAGACAGAGAATATATGAAAACTCTATCTTTTTCTTATAACTTTACCAGTTTCATGAGTGTTGTTCCAAACAGCTATTGACCTGTTTGTGTTGAGTGTTGTACCAAACAACACAACATGATTTGATGAAGTGGCATATGACAGTTGTGTACTAATAAAATAACCCATTTGGATTGGTTAACATATGGCATTAGAAATCAACATAAAGGAAACTATTCACTTCCTGACAAATTGATCCCTCCATAGCCGAGTCCACCACCAGTTTTTTGTTTTTTTTTTTCATTTCTTTATAAAAGCTTTGAGTCTCTGAGTCTTCATTCGCCTCCCATCGCCAGTAATAACCTAACAAATTCAGAAGAACTTAGAGATATAACTTATTTAAACAAATCACATCAACAATTTGTGTAGCATCGCCGTATACGGTACAATCATCATATTTTCGATTTTGAGATTTGAGCCATGCATTGTAAGAAGACAAAATTTTAACATGATATTTCACAAAATCTCACCTCTCACTTCAGTGCGATGTGTCTACTCACTATAGTGAAAAGTGAGTTTATTTTGCTTGTTACGTGGTGTTATGCTGGCTGGAGAAAAGGTGACCGCTCGTAACATTTTAGCCCAAACGTGCTCCAGTCGAAACTAACGGGGCACTACAGCAGAGACGATCAGGGCGATCCTTACCGCATGTGCAGCAGCGAAGTATTAGCACCAAAACAGCTGAGACCAATTCAGGGACGCAACAAATTTACCAACAAAAGCAAATGAAATTCATGGAGATCTCGGCTTTATACTGTACAACGCGACGCCGTGACGAGTAGTCAATAGCAATAATCGTCTACACCACTCACTCTCAAGGTCACACTCTCGTTGATAGTCTGAGAACTTCTACAGAAAAAAACTTGAGGAGGTTTTAGTGAGTAAGAATCCGGCTCTAACCAAAGGATGATACCAACCGAACATGCCAAATCTTACTTCTCACTTAGTGCCTGCTCACTATAGTGAGAAGTGAAATTTTGTTGACTGGGAGGAGCCCCTATGAAGAACTGCTCGTAGAAAAAAAGACCCGCGTCGCTGTTTTCCTTGTATGAAAAATGCACCAAATTACACGGGTCTTCCAACTACGATCGGTTAATTGATGTTCTTCCAGCAAAATCGATGAGTTTTTCAACATATTTTTTAGACAGACAGACATATTTTTTATAATCGGAATATACATTTCTAATCGGAATGGGGCAGTCCGGTGGTAGAAGCGACAGCGGCGCCAATCTTAACCCAGCTGGATCGGAGCTCTCAAATCTCATCCGGAATGGAACCACTGTAGTGTCTAGTATTAAGTAAAATATGCGCAATCTAATAAGCAAAATGGACGGCGTGTTCTAGTAGGTCGTTAAGACAGGAAAAAAGTACATTATCAATCTTTTCTGGCATGGTAACTTTCTATATTATCGAATATTATCTTTAGTACTCTTTCCATTCATATTCATCTATTTACAGAGCATATTTGTTGCATTGTGCAACATAAAATTAATACGTCAAGCGTGTTACAGTGTTTAACAATATTACTGTAACAATGAGTATTAAACATTTAAGAACTATCCTATTAATCTCTTCTGAATATAGTTCTCATTGACAACAAACCAACAAAAAAATAAGTTAGTACTTTTTTTAGTTGACCTTGAACATGAATTTTTCCCGTTATGTAATTTGACTCACTAAAAACTGTGTCCATTCGGTGCTGCAAACTTTTTTATTATTTCTTGCTTAGCATTTCTTCACATGCAACCCTTTCACTTCAACTAGAGCAGTCTGGTTCAACCGGTTGGAACATTTGGCAAAGCGTGATTGCCATGACTGACAACGTGCTCTTAATTTTCGACAACTTTCTTTAGTTTTTAGCTTACGCCAAATCTAGACTGACACGATCAGTGCATTTTGCGTCAGTATATAAAGGAAGCCCTTCTTATTTTTCGGCATCAGAAACCATTTGTTCGCTCTCTACGCAACACAACACAAACACCTTCCAAAATGTACTCCAAGGTATTCATTCGATCATCACCCATCACATATGGATTGTTTCCACTAACATCCTGTCTTTTACAGATCATCGTTGTTCTTGCCCTTGTGGCCGCCATCAGTGCCCAGTCTCACTACGGACATCAGCAACAGTACCATCATGAAGAAGAGCACCACGGACCAGTGCACTACGAGTACCACTATGACATCCATGATGACCACACTGGTGATGTCCATGGACAAAAGGAGGCCCGCAAGGACGACTCTACTCAGGGCGAGTACTACCTGATCGATGCCGATGGCCACAAGCGTACCGTCACATACCACGTTGAGGGTAAGAGCGGATTCATCGCTGAAGTGCACCGTGAACCGATCAAGGGTTACCAGGCTCCCCAGCCTCAGTACCATCAGCAACCACAATACCACCATCAGGCCCCTGCCCACCAAAATTATCATAACTAGAAAGCGTTTAAAGTTAGACAAATTTAGCTAAATAAAAACAAATATGATCAAATTTTTAAATGGTGATCTTCAATGTTTATTGGATGAATTTCATATTCCAAGTTCAGAATGGGACGTATATTTTTCGTATTTTACAGCTTGTTGTGCCATAATAGATTTCTTGACATACATTTTTTCTGGAGAAATTTCAGCGAGAAATAAAAGAGAATATATGAAAATTCTAACTTTTTCTTATAATTTTACTAGTTTCTTGAGTGTTTCTCCAACATAAAGTACGAATTAATGCACTTTTTCTTCTTCTTGACTTTACGACCGACTACGTCACGCCTGTCATCGAATGACTACTAGACCACGTAGTTGGACAGTCTGCCGTGAGAAGATCCGAGCCTCTGTCGCCTCTACCACTTGATTGGTACATTATGCAATGCATTTTAATCGAATTTTCTTCGCAGGTGCTCTTAGTTCAGATGTATAATTTTGAAACATTAAGTTTAGCGCCATAAATCATAACATTAACTCAATCAAATAGAACAATCATTCATTATCATCCAGATGTATACTACATCCGGAAAAAAATTCTTAACCGACTACGCATATACCAAACAACACAACACGGTTATGTTAAGATATTGAATAAGTTCAGACATAAAAAACAAGACACACTACGTGTTTGTAACTTGTTAAAGTGGCATATGATAGTTGTGTACTAATAAAATAACCCGTTTGGCTTCGTTAACATATGGCATTAGAAATCAACATAAAGGAAACTATTCACTTCCTGAAAAATTGATCCCTCCATAGCCGAGTCCACCACCAGTTTTTTTTTTTTTTTTCATTTCTTTATAAAAGCTTTGAGTCTCTGAGTCTTCATTAGCCTCTCATCGCCAGTAATAACCTAACAAATTCAGAAGAACTTAGAGATATAATTTATCTAAACAAATCACATCAACAATTTGTGTAGCATCGCCACGACAGCAAGACAAAATTTTAACATGTAATTTTCACAAAATCTCACCTCTCACTTCAGTGAGATGTGTTTGCTCACTATAGTGAGAAGTCAGATTTTGTTGCCTGCTATGTGGTGTTTCACGAGATCACGCATGGATATCCTGGTTGGAGGAAAGGTGACCGCTCGTAACATTATAGCCCTAACGTTATCCAGTCGAAACAAACGAAACACTAAAGCCAAGACGGTCAAAACACCTGAGACCAATTCAGGGACTCAACAAATTTACCACCATAAGCAAATGAAATTACACTGTATAGTGCGACGCCGTGATGACTAGCCAATAGCAATAATCATCTACACCATTCATTCTTAAGGTCACACCCTCGTTTATAGTCTGGGAACTTCTACAGAAAAAAACTTGAGGAGGTTTTAGTGAGTAAGAATCCGGCAGTACCCAAAGGATGATACCAACCGAACTAGATCGATTGGCCACGATCTAACAGTGGTAGGATGATTCCCGACCTTCACCAGTGGATGGAACGGAAAAACGGCGAGGTAGATTATCATGTCTCGCAGGTGCTGAAGGGACACGGATTCTTCCGGAAGTACCTGCACGTGTGTAAGTTCGCTCCGTCTCCGGAATGTCCACGGTGTGAGGGAGTGGTCGAGTAAGTGGCCCACGTGATGTTCGAATGCCCGGTGTTCGAACACATCCGACAGGAGCTGTTGGGATGTGGGTCGAACGATCCGGAGCACGCCGACAACCTCGGCATGAAGTTACTGGAGAGTCCAGAATGGTGGAGGGACAGCCAAGAAGCTGCCAGGCGGATCACCAGTGTACTGCAACAACTCTAGCACGAGGACGAGGCTCGCGTTAACGCGAGAACTAATCCTACCTCACCCGAGTCAGTAGAGCAGGCGGCAAATGAAAGAGCACGGCAGGAGGAAAAAGCTGCGTGGCGAGAAATCGTTTCAGAAGAAATCGACGCGCACGTGACAGGGCGAACGAACGGGCTGGCGCTCGTCTAGCTGCCCACGTTGTGGCAGCTTCAGCCGCTCGCGATGAGCAGATCCTGCAGGCGGTGGTCGAAACAGAGCGTGCTGGGATGGCCCGCCTCCCATACCCTTCCCCAGAGACGCTGCGGCTCAGGCATGAACGGCGTTTGTATATGCAAAGAGTATGGAGAGGCAGAGCTCGGGAGGGAGCACAACCATCAGTTACTCCTGGAAGAAGCCATCGCAGACGGGCGCCACCCTCTAATGGGGACTTAGTACGGAGGCATCTCAAAGAACGTATGCACAGGCAGGCGGCTAGAGACCCCGGTCCCATTAAAAAACAAAAACATAGGTTAGTGTTTTTTTTTTCAGTTAACCTTGAACATGATTTTTTCCCGTTATGTAATTTGACTCACTAAAAACTGTGTCCATTCGGTATTGCAATTTTTTTTTATTTCTTGCTTAGCATTTCTTCACATGCAACCCTTTCACTTCAACTAGAGCAGTCTGGTTCAACCGGTTGAAACATTTGGCAAATCGTGATTGCCATGACTGACAACGTGCTCTTAATTTTCGACAACTTTCCTTAGTTTTTAGCTTACGCCAAATCTAGACTGACACGCTCAGTGCATTTTGCGTCAGTATATAAAGGAAGCCCTTCTTATTTTTCGGCATCAGAAACCATTTGTTCGCTCTCTACGCAACACAGCACAAACATTCTGCAAAATGTACTCCAAGGTATTCATTCGATCATCAACCATCACATATGAATTGTTTCCACTAACATACTGTCTTTTACAGATCATCATTGTTCTTGCCCTTGTGGCCGCCATCAGTGCCCAGTCTCACTACGGACATCAGCAACAGTACCATCATGAAGAAGAGCACCACGGACCAGTGCACTACGAGTATCACTATGACATCCATGATGACCACACTGGTGATGTCCATGGACAAAAGGAGGCCCGCAAGGACGACTCTACTCAGGGCGAGTACTACCTGATCGATGCCGATGGCCACAAGCGTACCGTCACATACCACGTTGAGGGTAAGAGCGGATTCATCGCTGAAGTGCACCGTGAACCGATCAAGGGATACCAGGCTCCCCAGCCTCAGTACCACCACCAACCACAATATCATCAGCAGGCTCCAGCTCATCAAAACTACCATCATTAGAACTTTCAATAGTTTAGCTCTGAAGCTACCGTAATAGTGTAATTATTTTAATAGAGCATTTTTGCAACAAGCAGTGCGTATGGAAAAAATTAGCTTCAAACAAATTAAACCGAATTCTTTCAAATACAAGTACATTCAAGACAAGTAGATGAACATGTTATGCCATTACTAATCCCTCAAGTAGGTTCAACGCGGTTGCAGGGCAGAATTAGAATATCATTTTGACTGTCTAATTGACTGTCAAACGGTGTTTCTGCATTTATCTTCCTTTTAAGAGTCTGCACAACACTGATCATATACGATGTTCGTAGAAAGGGTAGCTCGCCCGTTCATTTTTGAAGAGTATATGTATCCTAATGCCTAAGTTTGGCTTTTATTGAACAATTTGAGTAAGAATTTAGGACAAAAGGAAAATTATGTTTCACCGTACAACAGCTTTAGATCACGCCTTAACAAGTTTCTTTTCGATACTTAAAGGGTTATTACGTTAACATCATTACAACAAAAAGTAGAGAAACGTCAAATTATTCTTAACGCTCTTTCACTTCTTATTCTTTTTGACTCAACGAGCTTGAAGGTCACTCAGGCCATTTAATGGCTTATTAGATTTGTCGGTACCACGTAGTTGGATTGTCAGTCCACACTACTGCCCGCGTTTTCGCTTGTTAGGAACACTATATTGAGATTTATGAACAAATCGGTTGTTAGTGGCAGCTCGGTGGTATAGGCGACCTAATTCAAATCCCATCCGGACCGTCCCCCCGTAGTGAGGACCGACTAACCTCATTACGTGGTATTCATATGTCAAGCAAACCGGCCAGGCCGTTCTTACGAAAAAAAATCGGTGGCCGATTTGATAGCGGTGGCCGATTTGATTCGCACGGCAGAGCTGGGTGTCGAATCCTGCCCGGAAATTCTCCACGACTGATTATTCAGCAAAGAAACAAACAATAACGACTGGCCTCTTTAGGTTGAAGAGGAAAAAAGGAGAAAAAGAAGAAATTTTCAAATACACGTTTATCATACACTGCAGTAGGACCATAATTACTCACACATTTGTAATAACAAATGAACACTAAATCTCTATTAAAAAGATCATAATGACAACTTCAAAGGGATACCTAGCAGCCAGATCATTCAAAGCTGAAATAACCCGAAATAAGGTGCACTTAAACTAAGGGAGAAGAAAATGTCTACCCTTCATATACATAGCATATAAGCTGGAAAGATTGTAAATCTAAAAGATCAAATTTTAAGGAATATCTGGCCTGATCGTATTTACGAAATAAAGAAAGGAATAAAAATCGTAACAAATCATGCAATGTCTGCAATCAAAGATAATTAATTGTTCCACAATAAACGAATAGTGAATAAAACAATGTTCTTAAATTTTCGATGAAAAATGAAACCAATATTCAAGAAAACTTAAATAAAATAACAAGATGTTGAATTGAGCACAATTGGATTTGTTTTTTTACACAAGTCTGCTGAGCAAATTAAGACCTTAAGAATACGATAGTATTTTAATATTGATGCACTCACATTAGAACAATATAAAGTCCATTTCACTAGGCGCTGCATTCATCGTGAATATAAAGTATTTAAAACTTTATACAAATTTACTCATGATCGTATACACGTTTAATAATTTCACTTCACTTTTGTCATTCACTTATAACATCATACAGGCTATAACTCACAGGTACCACAGTACACACCAAAAAATTGTAAACAAATTTATCACAAAACTCATTTTTTCTCTTGCCATCATGCAACATAAATAATTCTCCACATAAACATGTTTGCCTCGCACTATTGCACTATTGGAATTTCATTTTAAGCACATTTTCCGAAATAATGTAAGTCACAACAGCTAATACATACTCGATCTTTGCCGTACGATGTGCGATTTCAGACTGCGCATCATGTAGCTAAACAAGCTCCAATTAACTTCATTTCTCATTTAAAAAAAAAATTTAATCCAGTCCTACTACTTACTACTGGCTGATGCAACATTTGGCCGTCCAAAATCACCCAAACTACGCGATGCTCGGCGGTGCTGTACAAATTTGCACTGGTTGTCTTGCTGGAGTCGACATGTAGCGTACTACATTTCACTTTTGCTCCGACTTGAGGTGCAACTCGGTGGGATCTAAATGTCAACCGAGTTCATGATCATGAATTACACTTTCGGTTGTAGTTTATTCTTAACGACATATGTTGTAGCTTAACCATAGTAGCCAGCGTCGTGTTTCAGACCTTTCACAAACATATCCTCTGATTATTTGAGCATAAAATATATAATCTTAAAAATATCCATAGGTACCCGAGAATGCCTAAGATAAAATAATTAATAGGGAGGATAAATAAATTGGTAAAATAAAATTAGATTCCATAGGCCATAAGAAGTTTTGTAGAATAAATTCAAACTTGCGACTTACTTTTACTTTTACTTTTTACTTACTTTTATCCTTAACTTAGGTTGATTGAAATAATTAAGATTTGATTAAATAGCACTGACACAAATTTTTACCTAAGTTGAAAGCTGTGCAGGTCAAATTTCACCTCGAACAACGGGCTGAAAGTCTAGTCCTGTATGTCGGTAAACCACAACCTACCGTTAGAAGAACTAAGCTATATCCAAGGCTACTTAAAGGTTGTTCTAGCGTGCGACATCTGATATCATTCATGATACTCATACTTTACTGACGCCCTCGGATTTTACTGAGCACCAAATACCACAACAAACACGCCCAGTCTCATCTTACCGTAACATTTTAGTCGTCGGTAGCAAGAGAAGATACTTAGAGCTAAATGATAAGCACTATAAAAGGGCCACACTGCCTTGCTATTGGTATCAGTTTGATCGCAGAGCAGTTCTAATACAATACTAGAATTTAAACACCGTCAACGGTGCGATGGCGTTAAAGGTAGTTGGTGAAAATAGTTATCCGCGTTTGGATTTGGATTAAAACATTTTAACAAGATTACCTGCTTACAGTTTACGATATTTCTAATAGCGGCTGTGAGCGCTGCCAGCCTTCAAGATTATCATCAGCAACAACAGCAACAACAGCAACAGATGCAACAGCAGCAACAACAGCAACAGAATCAGCCTGACCCATGGGATTTAAAACGATATGCGGCCGATGCCCAGAACCAAAACGATGACCAAGTAGGATACGATTTCTCATATTCAGTTCACGATCCAGTCACCGGAGACCAAAAAAGTCAGGAAGAATCTCGTCGCAACGGACACGTCCGTGGACAGTATTCCTGGGTGGATGCCGACGGTATTCGCCAAATTGTCAACTATCGCGCAGACGATCGTACTGGATTCAACGCCGAACAACGTCGCGAACCGGCCAATCGCCCACGGCTCGGCCGAGTATTGCAATTGATCCCCGCTCAAACAGTGGCCCCCCTCTACACGATTGACGCTATTTTAGCCCCCGCCTACACTTCGGTTTCACGAGTGGATCAAATACGTCGACGTGATCAGGTATCGCGTGAAAATCGAGGGGATAACTCTGATGATGAACGTGACAGCCGAAGCAATGCGCGGGATTCACTGTCAGATCGCCGTGAAGATCGTCGAGACAGTGTGCGAAATGATCGACTAGAGGAACCACGTGATGATCTTCGGGATGAACGTCGTGATGATGGCCGTGATGAACGCCAAGAGGAGCGTCGGGACGAACGTCGAGAGGATCGTCATGAAGACCGCCGCGAAGACCGTCGAGATGACCGACGAGAGGATCGCCGTGAGGATCGCCGTGAGGACCGGCGGGATGCCACACGTGAGGATAGTCGGCAAACTAGTTTGAGAGACGATCGTGTGGACGAGCGCAATGACGATCGTCGAGGGGATCGCCAGGATGAACGCCGCGAGGAGCGACGTGACGAACGCCGGGATGATAGACGTGACAATCGGGATGATCGACGTCCAGCAGGACAGGACATTACCTCACAATCGGAAGTTCGGTTCCAAGCGCCCTCTGTTTCTTACCAATACAGCAACTGAGCTTCATTGTCAGACCACTGCCACACACGAAACGTAATCACCGCCATACCTGTCATGCAAAGGGTGTGAATTCACTTAGACTATATCTACAGGATACAACATCCTTGCCAGCGTGATTTAGTAAAATGTCAACCATATAAAAACTTAATAAAGCAAACGAAGATCGATGGAAAACCAAAAATACTCTTCTGCATTTTATTCGTAGGGGATATCATAGCTTATTTGAATGTTGTGTTTGTTAAAGTTTTTGCAATATTAAGGAAATGTTGTATTTTCATTCTCAAATGATTTTCTACCAAGTCAATTGAAAACGAAAGCATTCGTTTACGTTCAGGTCTACTACATATGTTAACAATCGACCTTGAGTGCAACCGAGCATAGAGTCTCTGTTCATCGTCCCGGAAAAATGCATATTCTCTGTTCACACCGTGATGGGAAAAACAGCTTCCAAACAGAAAAGTATACCTAACCACAGAAAAGTACACGAATAGGGTGCTTCCGTCCACTTGCCATATCCATGGTCAGGGATGTTCACATGGAGCTTTTTTCTTTTCTTCTCTTTCTTTCTCTCTCTCTCTCCCACTTTCTCTCTCTCTCTCTCTCTCCGATCTTTATCCGCAAAATTGCGGCTTTTTAATGGTAGTTCCATTTGCACCATTTCTGTCCCACCCTTAAACGGCAGAAGAAGAAAACAAACAAACATTAAAAAAGTCGACCAAAATGAAACCCCTGAACACGCAAGCACAAAATTACCCCTCAGGCGATCCATTTGCACGGTTATGCAACATCTGAACTTGTATCTTGAAAAGCGAAACTGAAAGTACCGTCCCGCATCGATGACTGATTCGGAACACTGACATCAACAGAAACTATAAGAGAAGGAGAAGATAAAACAGGCTTCCAAGATAGCACCATTCCGTCGTTTCAATTGGTGGGAGAGAGAGAAGTTTTCCTGCGTTTTTTAGTTGAGAATTGCAATGGTGCAAATAAAATGTGCAAAAAATGGGTACGCATACAAAAACAACACCACAGACGCTCGACATGCAAAAAGAATGGCTAATGGGGGAGCAAAGAAATTGCTAGACAGTTCCAGGGTCTGTTAGGACGTGTTGGTTGAGGACCCTTGGACTGTGACAGCCGGTGTTCATCGATCATTCAACAACCATCCAAGAGACCATATAAAAGCGTTCAGTCGGGCGACTTAAAGCATCAGTTTAAGTTGAATCTTCAGATCTAGTACACTTGGGAAGGCAAACGAAATGGCGTTCAAAGTAAGTGTCCATCGCATTATCAGTGCTGTGCAAGCAGGTTGTGTTGTTCTAACTTTCTTCGATTTGTCTCTATCGTCTACAGTTTGTTGCACTGTTCGCTGTTCTGACAGTAGCTAGCGCGGGAATTATTCCGATTGAGGAAGTCCATTCGCACTATCAACCAGCTTCCTATTCCACACATCTGGCTCAGCCTGCCTTGATTAAGACCGTAGCTCAGCCCGCAACTATCGTTAAAACCATTGCACAGCCTACAATAGTCAAGACGATCGCTCAGCCAACGCTTGTCAAGCACATTGACGAGGATCACGATGCCCAATACGACTTCTCGTACGGCGTGCACGATGACCATACCGGCGACATCAAGGAGCAGCGCGAATCCCGCCACGGTGATCAAGTGCACGGTCAATACAGTCTGATCGATTCCGACGGACATAAGCGCACCGTCGAGTACACTGCCGATGATCACAATGGGTTCAATGCTGTCGTACATCGTGAACCTACCGATATCAAGATTCCGCAGCCGATTGTCCAGAAAGTCATTGCTCAACCAGCCATCGCCAAAGTCATCGCCCAACCAGCGAAAATTATTGCCACTCAGCCAGCATACTACCATCAGCCAGCTCCAGCTGTCGTCAAAACCGTAGGACTGTCCCATTACTAATTTGAACGTGCGGATCGCATCGGACACTGATCTAGACTACCATTTTCAAAGTGCACTTCAACTCTTTCTGTATCTCATAATTCGTTGTTGTACGGCATTTATTTTTAACAGCCTTAGATTAAACAGTACAAATACAAGCGACAATTTTAAGGAACGAAATGTTTTCCATTTATTTTACAGCAACAGACCTTCTAATGTATCGAAGAGGTAAGTGTAATTCACAACATTATGACTCTGCTGTATAACTATTGCTGTTGAACTACTTCTCTACTTCCACGACGTCAGCAAGAATTACAACAATTTTATCAAACCTACTCTTTATTGTACATTTGCATGTTGCATTTAGAACAAATTTTTATGTATTGTCAAAACTTGCTAATGCTACTCGCACTAGTTTTCAAAACCATTGTTGTGTTAATAACATTTCAGAAAAGCAATTCTAGTTGCATTCTTTCTAGTTCCAAGCTATAACGACATCACATAGTAAAATACTTTGATTTACTACTTCATATCTACAAATCGGATTAGATTGTGCATACACTTTTATCTGAAATTCTCGGAAAATATTGTATTTGAATGACTGCTGCTGTCTGCAATGAATGCACTATTTAATGTCATAGCTAAACCATGCATATATCACAATATTCAAAACATTCTGAAAAACACCAGACACAAAAATACTTTACATTCAACTGGAACTTGTCAGTCCTGCGTTGTTTTCCGGTCCTGAGTTTAATCATCAATTGAAAATTATGCAATGAATAAGACTAGTTTTAAATCCCATTTAACAACGAAGAATTAAGGAGAAGAGCTGATAGGGAAGCAAATCGCATCGAAGGCTTAAGGATTAAGCAGAGAGAAAAAAAGCATGAATATGTTCTTGCTTTTTCTGATACTAAAACTACTAATGCTTTCTTTAACAAGATCGGTAATCAGTCGAGGCAGTAGCGGCTCTGATATTCGCACGGTAATTCGTCTCTCCTTACGTTTGATGCACTTTTGTGAAATACAGAAATGGCTTTTCATCAACTTTTTCGAGATGTTAGAGCTTAAGAAGAAGAAGAAGAAGAAGTAATTAAAGAAATATTTTTGTTTCACAATGAATCAGGAGGTTTTCTTACTTATTTATAGTTTGATTCCCGCCATTATCCCAACAGCGTTGCTGGTGAATCGGTACGTTGCAGAGCAGGGTTGCCTGAAAATCGGGACTCTCTACATATCCGTGCCTTCGGGTGGTAATCCAGCAGATCGCATAACATCCGGTACCTAATGTTTCAACTAAAAGTTTGCGGCAAATGATGGTCGACAGACTTCCAGACTCCAAAGTGGCTATGGAGTCAACTTCCACGTCAGTTTCCTCCGACAAACGCTCGATACTATATCTGCTGATGCACAACAAGGTGCCACACGAACTGCTGCTCGACAGGATGAATCGGTCTCCTTCAGCCTGCTCATTTTGCTCCCAGCCAGAGATTCTGGAGCACAAGTTTGCCCTGTACTCTAGGGTGTCTAGTGCTTGGAGCATACTGATACAGGCTGTGGAAGCCATTGCTCCAAACCACAACCTCATCCTCCCTTCCCTCCTCTCACCTTACTCCTATTACCTGTGATTGATGAAAATATCCTTAAGTGTTCTTTGTCAAACCTGTACGTCGTACCTACATGTATCCCACTTTTCTTTTGTAAACTAGTTTTTAAGTTGTTTTAAATAAATATTGTTTTATAAAAAAAAATCAGATTGATTACCCTGGACCCTGAACGTTCAGGTGTCCGCTGCTTGGGTTGCCGCAGCTTGATAAACGAAATCAACGGACTAGACATGTCTTCATTGTGGGACTCCTCAACGATTCCATCGATTGTCCAGCGGTACTCTTGTCGGTAGACCTATACGTGCTACTTGGTTACGGGCAATACTCTCAGTCACGGAGCCCCGGACGGCGTGTAGCTCGCGTGACCCTCTGGCCCGTATGTAAAGTCTCCTGATATTTTATATAGTCGTATGTATGTTACACAATTTAAAAATAGGTTTAAAATCAATGAGGAATTACAAATTAACAAACAATTTTAATTGTACACTCATCCAGCCAAATGAATGTATCATTAACCTCATAACAATATTACGATACAAACCATAAAAATCCAGAACTTATTACCATGGTGCAGCGTGCGTCCATGTTGAAACAACATTTCATGTGCCTTATTGACCTACGATCACACTTTCGTCGAATCAAGTGAATAGTGTGTTTCGACATAGAAAGCAATTCACTTACAGCTTGCTTGCACTTATCGGTCAACGAAGAAACCATCGCAAACCTGTGTGCCTTCAAGTACCGATCGGCCCGATCGCTCCAATTTCATTCGCGCCTACATCATAAATTGAATCAATCCCCAAAAACAGCAACTCGCAATCAAGCAACCGCTACGTCTCGCTGTTCGCGTCACCCGAGGCACAATACCACATGCCGGCTTGCCCTTGAAGACACAAACTGACCTGCTTCATGTTACTGCTTTCAACTTCCGAAAATACTGCACACACGTTCTGGCGCGCACACCGTTTCGCCCGGGGACGCGACTTACCCAAACTCTGCTCGATTGTCTCTATACCCCCTTCGTCTGGAGAGTGGCCGAACCATAAGCTGCTTCGTACAAGGACCTTCCCAGAGCTTGCATCTTCCAAGGAAATGCTTCAAGGAACTTTGCCGCATATATAAAGAGAGTGCTGAATTCAAGAACCCTGTCATTCGCTTGATTTCTTTTGGTGCGTAAGGTGACGAACGTAGTCGGTTGGACAAAATAATGGCTTTTAAAGTGAGTATGCGTGCATTTTCGGTGTAAAAATATCCTCAATCCCTGCGCTTTGACCCGTAATCAGAGTAGGGTAATTGTGCCGTTGTGATAATGGTTGAAAATCTTTTCTTTCTGTTCCATAGTTCCTAGCAGTTTGCGCTGTTTTTGCCGTAGCGAACGCCGGCATTCAACAGCCAATAAACCCAGTGTACCATGCAGCGCCAATCAACTTCGCACAGCCCGCTCTGTTCAAGCCAGCACAACAGCAAACTGTGTATGCGCAGCCGGCTTTGATCAAAACAGTACAGCAGCCGACTGTTGTCAAAACCTACGCTCAACCAGCGCTTGTGAAGAGCTACGCCCAACCGGCAATCGTACAAAGTTACGCACAGCCAACAATCGTCAAGAGTTACGCACAGCCTGCCTATGTCAAACAGGTTGAAGAGTACGCACCGGCAAACTATGAGTTCTCTTACTCCGTGCACGATTCGCATACTGGTGATGTGAAGAGTCAGCACGAAACTCGCCACGGTGACCAGGTGCAGGGACAGTACAGTCTGCTGGATGCTGACGGCCATCAGCGCATCGTAGACTACACTGCCGATGACCATAACGGTTTCAACGCGGTAGTACGTCGCGAACCAACTCAGGTGAAAGTTGCCCAACCTATTCAGAAGGTTCTGGTTCAGCCAGCTTATGCTGGACACTACTGAAGTGAATAAGACTTGACAAACATCGTGTAGGTAAAATTGACAAAAGTGTAGTTAAATACAGTCGTTTTTTTTAATAAATTAGTACATTACTGAACAATAAGTTGTTTCGTTTTTTCCCGCAGCTTTATCCATAAAATCGTAATCTTATTTATCAAATCAATTCGAACATTATCCGATCTCATTTTCGAGCAAGTAATGTTATAATTTGTAATCTATACAATTACGATTACTCTTTTGAACATAAGAAAGTGTGCTTTGCCTTACATTACGGTAAGCTATGATGTTGCTTTCTCTTTCAGCTCGTCAGCAGTTCGGCTTATCACGGACCTATTGCTATTTGCCTTATCAATTTTAATTCTACTTTTGCTGATGGAAAGAACTACGAAGCAAATCAAGAAAGTTTCTCTCAAAGAGAAGCACAGCTCATACGTACTCGCCGGTTGTTGCAATTCCAACCCCCGTATGCTTAGAACCACAGTTCAGTTCTGTATGCGACACTGTAAAGACAGATTAGCAACATGGAGCAGCTACGTCCAGCCGATGAAGTAGAAATAAGACAACTTATACAAATCTACGAACGAAACCTTCCAGAGTCTGTGCAGTTTATGTTAATATTGCAAAACATTTTACGCATCAAGACAACAGTTCAACGTTCGGAACCAGAAACAGTTTCGCATAGACTACGGAAAACCGTTTACGTTCCAAAAAAAGAAAATAATAACCATTTTGCTACATTCGTTGCCATCAGCCGTGAAGACGTAAGTTTTCTTGAATGTGTTTTTATTTTTTGTTGCGAGAACAAATTTAAGGTAATTCCAATATTTGATTTGATATTCTATTGTTGTATTTTTCGTTTTCAGGATCTACACATTATGGCTCACTCTCTAGAAAATCCTCCTCTTGAGCTATGTAGTGCACTTGAAACAACAAGTTTTATAGACTGGCAGCGTAAGCCTACGTTTGTAGTTGGCGGAGCAAAAATAGTCCATGAACTAATTCATCGAAAAGCCCAGGAATTAAGCTTACAGATTGATACAGCAGAATACGTTAATTATTGGATTCCACAAGAAAAAGCGGCAAAAATCGAGTTCGTGTAAGTAGTTCATCGGTGTATGGGATAAGAGTTGTTGTCTCATATAATACGCTTTCGTTATCATATGAATTGTTTCCTTGTTTACAGAGTTCCAAACGATGTGCTATTGAAACCATTAAAGAAAGACCATGGAAAAATTTTAAACGACATGTGGCCTTACCGTTACGGATCCTCCCAGTGGTACATCGAATCAGCCATCACGCATAACGGTGGTCTAGGACTGTTTGATAAAACTTCAGAAGAGCTTGTTGCATGTGTGTTTAAGAACGATCTGGATGGTATTGCGTAAGTTAAACATTTATCGGTTCGAGTATGAAACCTTCACAATATTCAAAAATTTCTTTACAAAATTCAGACATCTGTACACTGTGCCTGATCGCAACAACAGAGGATATGGAAGCACACTTGCAAAAGCAATGACACGTCTCATTGCAGTGCATCATCAACAACACGTGCAAACATTCATAACTCCACAAAACAGCAAATCGATTAGACTATTTGTAAAACTTGGTTTTGTGGCTGTAAACAAAATATATTGGCTTATATTGCATTAACTAACGAAATCTGCTAATGATGGTTTTCGTTTCCCTATGATCTCCTAATGATCGCTATAAGTTATAATAAACATATCTAAGAATGAAGAATTAAGTTTCAAAATATAAGAAGGATGAAGAGATAATTCTATGGATTGTAAAGTTAAGCACACACACAAAAGCACGTCATGATTTTAAAAGTTAGCAAAACAATTTCGTGTAAGATTTATCTACTACATTCGAAACTGCGAGATGATAATAAGAATTTACCGTTCTTTGTTTTCAAACTTGAGCAATTTATTTAAATCAAATATAAACCTAACAATCACAAAACTGGCGTTTAATAATGATGATGGCTCAGATGGCTCGGTCCATGAACAATGCTGGAGGTGGAATGCGCAATCGGAGCAGCGTGATGCGCAATAGGGGCGGCGTAGTGCGAGATCGGGGCGGCGTAGTGTGCGATCGGAGCAGCATGGTGATGCTGGATGGTAGAGTGTGCTACCGGAGCATGGGCATAGCTGGACACGTGCACGGGCTGAGCGATCACCTTGTGGACAGGCTGGGCGATCTTCACTGCCGATGGCTCACGACGCACAACGGCGTTGAATCCGGAGTGATGATCGGCATGGTAGTCGACAACGCGATGATGGCCATCGGAGTCCAACAACGAGTACTGTCCGTGCACCTCATCACCGTGGCGGGTCTCGTGCTGACTCTTGATGTCTCCGGTATGTTCGTCATGCACGGAGTACGAGAACTCGTAGTTAGCCGGTGCATGGTGCTCTACGGACTTGATGATCGTTGGTTGAGCGATGGTCTTGACGATGGCTGGAGCAGAGTGCTGGTAGTAAGCTGGAGCGGAATGGATGGATCCGATATGGTGGACAGCTGGGGCAGCATGATGCTGGATGGTGGAGTGCGATGTGGCGATCGATCCGTGTTGCGCCACGGGGAGCAGACCAGCGCTAGCGGCTACTACCAGAGTAGCCAGTAGAACAAACTGAAGAATAGGAAAGAATCGTTGCAGTTTTCATTATAGCATGTATTTTAAAATACAATTTATGTGAAAGAACGGAAGATATTCTTACTTTGAATGCCATTGTTGAAACAAGACTGTTTACTGTATGAAGATCTGGGTGATTGTGCCATTTTGTGTGGTGACCAACGCCTTTTATACTCAGGATACCCCGATGGAGTTGTTTGTTTGAGCGTCCTTGAGGCAGCGCTATCATGAAATTACACTACTTTTACTCACTGAAACCGTAGTTCAAAGAGAAAAGCAAGTACAAGACTGGCTTTTGTGTATTCGATTTTCACCAAAAATACATTGAAAGTAAAGCAACAGGGCTAGAACGGTCACACCTCCACTGTGGGATATTTTTTAATATTTTGTAGCGAGGATTTATTTGCTTCAAAAGATATTGTTGTTCATATTAGGTAAAATTGGGATATTGAGTTCAACAATTTACTTTTTTTACACGGTTGAGGAGCTGATAATTTGGGGCGCTAATCTTTACCAAAAGTTTAACTACAATATTACCAAACAAATAAGCAGCTTGTAAATATCCTCAGATTTCAGATTTTCAAAGTTAAAGTGGAACACTACACCATACCCAACATAAACCAACTTAAGCCATTAAGCATACAGTAATTAAGAAATTGATGCATAACTTATAGTTACTTTGAATTCTCTTCGAGGTGTAAGTTACATTACGTACTCGTACATTCAACATCAACCATTAAATTCTGAAGTACAGAAACTGTCACCCAAAACGTACAAATCACTAAACCAAAAGTTCTTCTCCTAGGCTTAATGACCTTTAAGGTCAAAGCCGGCCATCGAATGGCTTACAAGACTTGTCCATACTACGTAGTTGGATAGTCAGTCCTCAATAAGGGTGGACGGTCCGGATAGGATTTGAATCCCGGTCCTACCGTATGAAGATCGGCGCCAATGTCGCCTACTCCACCAGGCCGCCCTCAAACCAAACCAAATGTTACCCGAATTAAATAGCAACGTGCCTGCTTAGATGTCATATTATAGAAAATGTCTATTTTTTACTTATGATGTGTAAATGGACAACAGGACTCTATCACATGTACATCAGCCTCACGTCATGATTATATATGATTTATTAATTGTTTAAAACGATCCAGTTTTTTTTCCATCTGATCTTGCGCATGATCAGAAGTAGTTAAAAAACCCCACCTTTCTTCTACATTGATTTGCGTTTATGCGTTTGCCAGAATATCCTGGATTCGACAACAACCCAGAACCCAGTACCAGGATTAAATAGGCGAGCATATCAGTAACAATATTCTTCTTTAGTCATGAATGTTCAACATTATTTAAAGTAAACAAACGAGGATAATAGATTGTGTTTGTCTTAAATTTTAATTGGGTCACATGATAATGCAAGAGCCGCAATCTATTTTATATCTATTTTTACGAAGCACCCTCTGAAAAATGAACATTAAAAAACTAAAACAATAATAAAAACAAACTAAATATAAAATAAAATCAGCGTACATCTAACAGACGAAAAAACAGTAGAAAAGCAATTAAAGGGAAACAAACAACACGATCAATATCGAACCAAAATGGCGCGACGTAATCCGACACATCCCCTAGTGACAAGAACCTTAAGTTCTTGTGAGCTAATTTATAAACCCAATACAGTTCAGCAGTTCAATCAATACACACAACAAAGCTAATTTTTTATAGCAAATCAGCTGCACAACCTATCCTTCTTCCCCAAACCATATTTAACAATTGTTTTAAATCCCGGCTAATGAAGACCACAAAATTCCGGACGAGCTAGCTCTCTCTGAACATCGAAAGTCGCCTAGCTTATTTAACCCGTCGATAAGATTTGTATGATACAAGCCTCGTAATTATTAATTCTTTCATTCATTCACAAACGGCAATTGGGTGCCCAGTGTGTATCAGTGTATCAGTGGAAGGATATGTATCAACTCACTTATTGAACTCAAATTACTTTACCTTTCTCTATCATTCTATGGCTGATTAAAGCATTTCTTGCAATCAACAGTCAATTCGGCATTAACCTATGTCAATTTAGTTCAAGCTCATGCTAAATTTGAGAAAATGTCCATCAACCAGCTAAAAAGTACGTAAAATCCACAAAATTATGTGCATATAATCTCTTTTATTGACTGTTTAACATTACATTCCTAACACTTTCTCTAAAGAACTTTTTACATTACGAGTTGAACTTAGTAATGATGATGGCTCAGATGGCTCGATCCATGAACAATGCTGGAGGTGGAATGCGCAATCGGAGCAGCGTGATGCGCAATAGGGGCGGCGTAGTGCGAGATCGGGGCGGCGTAGTGTGCGATCGGAGCAGCATGGTGATGCTGGATGGTAGAGTGTGCTACCGGAGCATGGGCATAGCTGGACACGTGCACGGGCTGAGCGATCACCTTGTGGACGGGCTGGGCGATCTTCACTGCCGATGGCTCACGACGCACAACGGCGTTGAATCCGGAGTGATGATCGGCATGATAGTCGACAACGCGATGATGGCCATCGGAGTCCAACAACGAGTACTGTCCGTGCACTTCATCACCGTGGCGGGTCTCGTGCTGGCTCTTGATGTCTCCGGTATGTTCGTCATGCACAGAGTACGAGAACTCGTAGTTAGCCGGGGCATGGTGCTCTACGGACTTGATGATCGTTGGTTGAGCGATGGTCTTGACGATGGCTGGAGCAGAGTGCTGGTAGTAAGCTGGAGCGGAATGGATGGATCCGATATGGTGGACAGCTGGGGCAGCATGATGCTGGATGGTGGAGTGCGATGTGGCGATCGATCCGTGTTGCGCCACGGGGAGCAGACCAGCGCTAGCGGCTGCTACCAGAGTAGCCAGTAGAACAAACTAGAGAATAGGAAAGAATCGTTGCAGTTTTCATTATAGCATGTATTTTAAAATACAATTTATGTGAAAGAACGGAAGATATTCTTACTTTGAACGCCATTGCTGAAACAAGACTGTTTACTGTATGAAGATCTGGGTGATTGTGCCATTTTGTGTGGTGACCAACGCCTTTTATACTCAGGATATCCCGATGGAGTTGGTTGTTTGGAACGTCCTTGAGACAGCGCTATCATGAAATTGCACTACTTTTACTCACTGAAACCGTAGTTCAAAGAGAAAAGCAAGTACAAGACTGGCTTTTGTGTATTCGATTTTCACCAAAAATACATTGAAAGTAAAGCAACAGGGCTAGAACGGTCACACCTCCACCGTGGGATATTTTTTAATATTTTGTAGCGAGGATTTATTTGCTTCAAAAGATATTGTTGTTCATATTAGGTAAAATTGGGATATTGAGTTCAACAATTTAATTTTTTTACATGTTTGAGGCGCTGATAATTTGGGGCGCTAATCTTTACCAACAGTTTAACTACAATATTACCAAACAAATAAGCAGCTTATAAATATCCTCAGATATCAGATTTTCAAAGTTAAAGTGGAACACTACACCATACCCAACATAAACCAACTTTTAACCAATTAAGCATACAGTAACTATGAAATTGATGCATAACTTTTAGTTACTTTGAATTCTCTTCGAGGTGTAAGTTACATTACGTACTCGTACATTCAACATCAACCATTAAATTCTGAAGTACAGAAACTGTCACCCAACATGTACAAATCACTAAACCAAAAGTCCTTCTTCATCTTGGCTTAACGACCTTTAGGGTCGAAGCCGGCCATCGAATGTTTTACGAGACTGCAGATGCCACGTAGTTGGATAGTCAGTCCTCAATAAGGGAGGACGGTCCGGATAGGATTTGAATCCCGGTCCTACCGTTTGAAGATCGGCGCCAATGTCGCCTACTCCACCAGGCCGCCCTCAGACCAAACCAAATGTTACCCGAATTAAATTGCAACGTGCCTGCATAGATGTCATATTATATGTAGGTTCTTATTATAGAAAATGTCAATTTTTTACTTATGATGTGTAAATGGACAACAGGACTCTATCACACGTACATTAGCCTCACGTCATGATTATATATGATTTATTAATTGTTCAAAACGATCCAGTTTTTTTTCCATCTGATCTTGCGCATGATAAGAAGTAGTTAAAAAATCCCACCTTTCTTCTACATTGAATTTCGTTTATGCGTTTACCAGAATATCCTGGATTCGACAACAACCCAGAACCCAGTACCAGGATTAAATAGGCGAGCATATCAGTAACAATATTGTTCTTTACTCATGAATGTTCAACATTATTTAAAGTAAACAAACGAGGATAATAGATTGTGTTTGTCTTAAATTTTAATTGGGTCACATGATAATGCAAGAGCCGCAATCTATTTTATATCTATTTTTACGAAGCGCCCTCTGAAACATGAACATTAAAATAATAAAACCATTAAAAAACATACTAAATATAAAATAAAATCAGCGTACATCTAACAGACGAAAAAAGAGTAGATCAGCAATTAAAGGGAAACAAACAACACGATCAATATCGAACCAAAATGGCGCGACGTAATCCGACACATCCGCTAGTGACAAGAACCTTAAGTTCTTGTCTCCGTATATAAAAGGTTATTGTGAGCTAATTTATAAACCCAATACAGTTCAGCAGTTCAATCAATACACACAACAAAGCTAATTTTTAATAGCAAATCATCTGCACAACCTATCCTTCTTCCCCAAACCATATTTAACAATTGTTTTAAATCCCGGCTAATGAAGACCACAAAATTCCGAACGAGCTAGCTCTCTTTGAACATCCCAAGTCGCCTAGCTTATTTAACCCGTCGATAAGATTTGTATGATACAAGCCTCGTAATTATTAATTCTTTCATTCATTCACAAACGGCAATAGGGTGCCCAGTGTGTATCAGTGTATCAGTATAAGGATATGTATCAACTCACTTATTGAACTCAAATTACTTTACCTTTCTCTATCATTCTATGGCTGATTAAAGCATTTCTTGCAATCAACAGTCAATTCGGCATTAACCTATGCCAATTTAGTTCCGGCTCATGCTAAATTTGAGAAAATGTTCATCAACCAGCTAAAAAGTAGGTAAAATCCACAAAATTGTGTGCATATAATCTCTTTTATTGACTGTTTAACATTACATTCCTAACACTTTCTCTAAAGAACTTTTTACATTACGAGTTGAACTTAGTAATGATGATGGCTCAGGTGGCTCGGTCCATGAACAATGCTGGAGGTGGAATGAGCAATTGGGGCAGCGTGATGCGCAATCGGGGCGGCGTAGTGCGCAATCGGGGCGGCGTAGTGTGCGATCGGAGCAGCATGGTGATGCTGGATGGTAGAGTGTGCTACCGGAGCATGGGCATAGCTGGACACGTGCACGGGCTGAGCGATCACCTTGTGGACGGGCTGGGCGATCTTCACTGCCGATGGCTCACGACGCACAACGGCGTTGAATCCGGAGTGATGATCGGCATGATAGTCGACAACGCGATGATGGCCATCGGAATCCAACAACGAGTACTGTCCGTGCACCTCATCACCGTGGCGGGTCTCGTGCTGACTCTTGATGTCTCCGGTATGTTCGTCATGCACGGAGTACGAGAACTCGTAGTTAGCCGGTGCATGGTGCTCTACGGACTTGATGATCGTTGGTTGAGCGATGGTCTTGACGATGGCTGGAGCAGAGTGCTGGTAGTAAGCTGGAGCGGAATGGATGGATCCGATATGGTGGACAGCTGGGGCAGCATGATGCTGGATGGTGGAGTGCGATGTGGCGATCGATCCGTGTTGCGCCACGGGGAGCAGACCAGCGCTAGCGGCTGCTACCAGAGTAGCTAGTAGAACAAACTAGAGAATAGGAAAGAATCGTTGCAGTTTTCATTATAGCATGTATTTTAAAATACAATTTATGTGAAAGAACGGAAGATATTCTTACTTTGAATGCCATTGCTGAAACAAGACTGTTTACTGTATGAAGGTTTGAATGGTTATGCTGTGCAGTGTGCGAACCCACGACTTTTATACTCTTAGTATAGCACATTAGCACATTTTTACCAATTCCTTTCGTCATTGAGACAAGGCTATCATGAAACTGTACTACTTTTACTCAGATCTACATCAACTGCATCGAAAAGAGAAAATAAAGCACAGTCCAAACTAGTGCCAACGACTGGTCACTAAAAATATGATGAAAGTAGAGCAATACGGCTGGATCGGTCACACCTTCACCGTACAACACTTATCATGTACTTTAAGTGATAAAAGTCAAATGATAAATAAAGCTTGGCGTTATAACAATAACAGCAGCATACATTTTTTGGTGTTGCTTAACAGAAGAACTGAGTAGCGTAAAGAAAGATGAAGTAAACGAACCTTCTAAAAACAACTCTTACTTTATTTTTTTTAGCGGTGCAAAGATGTATATGAAGATAATGTATGGAATTTACTTTTTTTAGCGTTTAAAGATAGGAATACGTCCTGGCCGTCATTACGAAATAAAAAATAAAAGTTTTTCAATATGAATCGTAATAAAAATAACATATTTATTTTGAAAAGAAACTTCGAGTTGATGAGTAAATAGATCTTTTTATTATTTTATTTTAATCCAACATTATTGCTAACTGCCATATGGTCTCAAAGAGGTAAACAGATAATGAAAACAAAATTATTTCATAAAAAAATATGGCTAATTTATTTTCAATATTAGCAATGAAAATAAATTTCTTATGTCTTTTCTTATGTCTTTTAAATAAACCCACATACATAACCCGATATAACTTCCTTGAAGAAAATAATTGTATTGTCGATTTCATTTATGATTTATTTCACATAGAATAATTCAAGAACAGCTTAAAAACTCAATTTGTGTAAAAATGTTAATGTCTTAGAAGACATTTAAAGTTTTAATTTTAGAACCCTCCAAACAGATGAAACAAATATTGAAAACAGAATGGAGAATTAATAATCATGGACACATTCAAACTTCATCCTAAGTATCTCGTTTTTTCTCAATTTAAATAGTTACCAGCGGTCGTAAATAATGCACTAACAATTAGAAACATTATTTATCTAATTCTTAACATTCTTAGCATCAGAAACTGTACTTTCCCGCATCAACCATGCCTTATGTGAATCTCTTCAGTGCGCACAGTTTCTACAGTTTCTTTATTTTAATACTGAACTATTTCACAACTCCCTGGATACTTCAAACGTTTACGAACAGCTGATTACCGCTTATCAATG
The DNA here is from genome assembly GCF_943734695.1 of Anopheles maculipalpis. Lineage (NCBI taxonomy): Eukaryota > Metazoa > Arthropoda > Insecta > Diptera > Culicidae > Anopheles > Anopheles maculipalpis. Next base: position 44,038,158 of record NC_064872.1, read on the forward strand.
ATCGTGCATATTATGTAGCATTCTATCTTATCAATTCTCACCTCTTCAAAAAAAGCAACCTCCATTATAGAGATTAAGAGCATTTTCTCACGCTCTTTGAGAGAAATGCTATTTTGCTCAACTAGCAAAAGGCCTCAATTAGCGCTAGATAATGTTGGTATTCCAGTTGCTGCTTGAAAACGGTACAGTAAAGACGGAACAGTGAAATGGAGCCACTACGACCAGCCAGCGCAGAGGAAATACTTCAACTTATTCATATTTACGAGCAAAGCTTGCCAGATTCCATACAATTTGTAGCACTGTTGCAAAATATTTCACGCATAAACGCAAAACTCTATGGATCTGATTTGGAAGAAGTTTCGCACAGGCTACAAAAAACTGTTTACGTTCCGGGTGGTGAGAGTGCAAATCGCTTTGCGACGTTCGTAGCCATCAGTCGAGAAGAGGTACGATAGTTGTGTTACACGATGCACCAAAAATAAATTTGTTTAATCAAAATCTTAAAACACTGGACCGTCATAATCAACTGTAAATAAATAAATAAATAAATAAATAAACAAAATCTTAAAACACTTTCAGGATCCGTTTGTATTGGTGCATACTTTGCAAAATCCACCGGTTGAACTTTCGGATGCACTCCGTAAAACGAATTATATTAACTGGGATATCAAACCAACGTTTGTGATTGGCGGGAACAAAGCAATAAGAGCTAGCCTTCATCAAGTAGTAGAGGAGAAAGCACTACGGTTACAAAGTCGATCGGATTGTATAAATTTCTGGATGCCACGGGAAGAAGCTGCCAACGTAAGCTTTGAGTAAGTAACATTTATGGAAGTCGTTTCGGTACATTAACGATTTTTCAACTATTGTTTTAAATGGTGGTTTTTATGTACAATCGCTTTCGTATTATGCAGTGTTCCAAATAATGTGCAGCTGAAACTACTAACAAAAGAGCATGGAAGAATTTTAAACGAATCGTGGCCCTTTCGGTATAGAACGTCTCAACGGTACATAGAGTCAGCTATCGAACATAGCGTAGGTCTCGGACTGTTTGATAAAAGCTCAGCAGAGCTAGTGGCGTTCGTGTTTATGAATGATCATGACGCTGCGGGGTAAGTACTGAAGTAGCTTTTGCTTTGTCATATTTATATTAAGGTAAATTTCATTCCCTTTTCAGACACCTGTACACTGTTCCCGATCGTAACAATAGAGGTTACGGAACCACACTTGCCAAAGCATTGACACGATTCATCGCAATCCAGTTTAAGCAACATGTCCACACGTTTATCAGTGCTAGTAATGAACGATCAATCAGGTTGTTTGAAAAGATTGGATTTACGGCTGTAAGCAGAACAGAATGGCTTACCACATCTAGCAAATCTGGGTGAGATTCATGTTTATGTCCCCAAAACATTATTAACCACCGGCACGTTCCCCCATAATAAGGGCTACGTAGTATCAGCAAGTCTAGTAAGCCGTTTGACAGCTGGTGTGACCTAGTAGGCTGTAACGTCAAGAAAAATAAGAACACTCTTTACTGTTATGTAGACAAATTCTACGATGTAATGTAGATCTTCAAAAAACCGGGTTTTTTGCTCATAAAACAATGGTTACAATAAGCACTAGTATGCAGTATTTTAACGATAGTTTAATGCAAATTTCAAATGGAAAAATGTTTCAGGATTTCAAGCAAATATACCTAACATAAACGTTCTCAACAGCTAAATAAATTAATTATCTTGTAATGAATTATAACAACAACAATACTTTAAGTTTTACAACAGATGCAGTTCTTATATTCTTATGCTACTAATCAACTTCAAACAATATTGTTTGCCCTTAGTAATGATGATGGCTCAGATGGCTCGGTCCATGAACAATGCTGGAGGTGGAATGCGCAATCGGAGCGGCGTGATGCGCAATAGGGGCGGCGTAGTGCGTAATCGGGGCGGCGTAGTGCGCGATCGGTGCGGTATGGTGCGCAATCGGGGCGGCGTAGTGTGCGATCGGAGCAGAATGGTGATGCTGGATGGTAGAGTGTGCTACCGGAGCATGGGCATAGCTGGACACGTGCACGGGCTGAGCGATCACCTTGTGGACGGGCTGGGCGATCTTCACTGCCGATGGCTCACGACGCACAACGGCGTTGAATCCGGAGTGATGATCGGCATGGTAGTCGACAACGCGATGATGGCCATCGGAGTCCAACAACGAGTACTGTCCGTGCACCTCATCACCGTGGCGGGTCTCGTGCTGACTCTTGATGTCTCCGGTATGTTCATCATGCACGGAGTACGAGAACTCGTAGTTAGCCGGGGCATGGTGCTCTACGGACTTGATGATCGTTGGTTGAGCGATGGTCTTGACGATGGCTGGAGCAGAGTGCTGGTAGTAAGCTGGAGCGGAATGGATGGATCCGATATGGTGGACAGCTGGGGCAGCGTGATGCTGGATGGTGGAGTGCGATGTGGCGATCGATCCGTGTTGCGCCACGGGGAGCAGACCAGCGCTAGCGGCTGCTACCAGAGTAGCCAGTAGAACAAACTGGAGAATAGGATAGAATCGTTGCAGTTTTTATTATAGCATGTATTTTAAAATACAATTTATGTGAAAGAACAGTAGATATTCTTACTTTGAATGCCATTGCTGAAACAAGACTGTTTACTGTATGAAGATCGGGGTGATTGTGCCATTTTGTGTGGTGACCAACGCCTTTTATACTCAGGATATCCCGATGGAGTTGGTTGTTTGGAGCGTCCTTGAGACAGCGCTATCATGAAACTGCACTACTTTTACCAGATGTAACCTGATATTTGTCACATTACCACTCAAGTTTTGATTCAGTTTTGAGCAGTTCGCATATTTTAAGAAGACTTCAATATGCTTTCAGCTATTTCTCATTGTTTTAAGTATTCCAATACGTTTCCAGGTGGATGCAATAAAGCACACACCATTAGTTTTGCAAAGAAAGTAAATCAATAAAACATGCTAACAATAAAATTTATGAAATGTTTGTTTTTATTAATTCTACCAGCTAGTCCAATCATCGAACTTAGAATATTCAATCGTCTTTTTACAGTGCCTATACTTATATAACCTTAAATACAAACGAAACAAAGTAACATAATAACAACTGCCACAATTGTCTAAAGTTACGCTGATCTATCACAGATAGGTTGCTAGACAGAACAAGAACGAATCCTATAATGCTATGCGATGTCCAACCGGCAACATCCCATTATTTGCTCAGGTACTTTGCGGCCCAATCCGTTCGTCCCGTATGCTCATTGCCGGCGCCAACATACGTTAACACTCCTGGAAGATATAAATTTGAACCGTTTTATATTGTTCATATCATCCATCGCACTGATTCGCATACCATTGTCAGGAATCCACTGCTTCTTTTCTACACCATTTTTTGGTATATCGTCCCACGGGAACAACTTAAATGATGCATTAATACCGCTAAACTTTTCGGTGCTTAAATTGCTGCAAATAGTTATCAGATAACAAGCAAACTGATGTATGATCTGCCCTGCGCACTCCCAAACAAACATACCTAGTATCTGATACGAATACTTGCTGTTGATTTTTTCGTCGTGGCACGACATTAGCACTAGAATGGGAAGGTTTAGCATCAGAGTTGTCGAAAATGTCCGCTATAGCTCCGCTGGCACCGATGTTTTTCGTAGAGCTCTTGGCAAACGGAACCGTGTTCGGGTATTTTGCCGTGGTTGAATCCTTGCTGAACGATAGTGCACCGAAAAGATCCTCTAGCTTGAAGTCGTTGGCTGCTTTCTTGGCTGCCTTAACACGGCTTCTGAAAGCAAAAGTAATTACATTTCACCTTGATGGAGCAACGCTGTTTGCACTTACCCCAAAATTTCATCCAGCGAATCATCCACACGGCTTTCTCCAAGATGGTGCGTTGGTTCCCAGCTCTTGCTAAAATGTCCATGAATCGTTCGGTCCATCGGTCCGTTGCGATTGCGATACACCTTAAGATCCTCATCTGTTTTTCGTGTCAAGAGCATAGGTTGTTTTGAAAATGCGTTGTATACCTTGCTGTCGTTCAGAAAGCTACCATTAAATGCTCCACTACCACCAGCCCTTCGACCAACACCACCGTCACTGCCACCGCCAATGCTTACAGCCGAGTTTCCATTCTTTAACATGTGGCCAGAATTTTTCTTATGCAAATAGAACCCACTTCCGAAGTAGCTCGAATCATCACTATCAATGACAGGAAGCATGCGATGTCCGTTTGCCTTTGCGACTCCTTGTCCGCTGTGGTGGTGTTGATAGTCCGTATTTCGTGTCACAAAAATATCGTTCACCTTCTCTTTCCGACTCCCGATTCCGTCTGCTAGCGGTACGGACACATCCGCCAATCGGTTATCGTCAATACGCACCACTGCAGGTTTAATTATGGCATAACTGACGACGGAACCTGCAGCCTTATCATTCGTCACCTTATCCCCATCGGCTACAATATTATTAGCTTCGTAAGAAACGTTCGACTTTGTGTATGTATTCGATGGTCCGTTGCGGAGTATCTTCGTCATGCCCTGAGCATTTGGTGGAACCGAAGGTGCAATTCCCACACTGTAACCGTTGAGCATCTCGTTTAGCAGGCTGTAGTTTATACCGCTCTGCAGTTTACCAGTTTCCTTCTCATCTGCAGTGTACAGCTGCTGACTGGCTTGGGTCGGCTGTGTTTGCTGAGTCGTCCGGTCGACCGTCGTCTCTGACACGCGTGATAGGCTTAGCATGGAGTTTAAATCGTTCAGTTCGTTATTACTAATTGGATTAAAATTGCCATTGGCTCCGTTCGCGTCGCGCGTATTTCTCGTGTTGGGCGCTAGCTCCATGATTGATAATCGAGCATTTGGTACACCGATTGCAGGGGCACCGTTTGTGTTACCATTGTGCTGGGGTTGATTGTGTTGTGTTAAACCATTCGTCGAGATGTTCGCCGAGTTTCGTGGTTTCACTGCGCTAAAGTATGGGTACTTCATCGATTGTTGTGCGGTCGGTCGCTTCTCCGGTTCCCACTGAAGCAAATCCTCCAGCAGTTGTATACCGGCGCTGCTGGCACGTGTCACCAAGGTGGCCAGCGGTATTTTTGGACACTCCGGAAATCGAAACTGTATCGTTGCGGCAAGTTTGTGGCCATCTGCCCAATCGGACTATATAATAAATACAAAAAAGCACAGTGTAAAATAAGCTAATGGTGGAACCGATTCACAGGATTATGTGATATTTTGTGACTGCTGATGCTCACCTTGTCCGGTGTGCCCAGCACAGAACATATTTTAAATAGCTGATCCACCTCGCTAGAGCCCGGAAACAATGGCCGAAACGTGTATAGTTCTGCCATTATACATCCCACTGCCCAAAGATCTATGGAGCTGCCATAGCGTGTAGAATGTAGAAGCACTTCTGGTGCACGGTACCTTAAAATAAAAAAGGTATGGTTATGGGTATGGTTTTGATAACACTCCTTTATTTATCGTATGGAATCCTTCTTAAGACAAAAAATAATGATTAAAATAATAAATAATAATATGAGCGAATCTGTCAAATTTTATTGCAAAGTCCTTGGATCGTCTGATAGTATAACATGTTGGCAAAAACTGTCAACGGCAGAATCAATGCTAAATCGCACTTGAACTTGGACTACTATTAGTGAAATGAGCCAAATATTTCAGATTTTTTTGCGGTTATTGTTCTAAATAAATAAAAAGTTTCCTTTGCAAATAACTCACAACAAATGACTATTTTGTGCTTTTCTTTTTTTAATTTTCATTTCATTTCATTTTTATATTTTATGAGTTAAACTTCAGAACTTGATTTCTAATTTACAGTTTAAAGCAATACAGCTATCCTGATATTTATACATCAAATGTTGATTTACTTATTTGAAGTTAAGAAGGGCTGAGAAAGTAAAATAAAACGATAAATATTTAAGAGACTTCATCAAGCGTTTACGCATTAAAAACAACTTAAAATAATTTGCAATCAATGAGTAAAATAGCTGTTCAACCATATATAAATAAAATGCATTAGTTTTAATTGATTATTAAGATAATTTCAAACAAAAGTTATAATACATTTTAAAAATAATAAGGCGATATAATATGACGCGATATTGGAAATTAATTTATCGATACACCTGTAACTCATAAGGACTTTAAGCATTCGAAAAAGTAACACGTGTTTTGTCTCCAACCAATTTGGACCGCATTATCCATTTAATGCGTCATTCAATACGTCGTGGGAAGATAATAACCGACGAGAGGCAAATTGTAAAACTCATCCAAAAAACGGAAAGGGGAAAGGTAGCATACGGTCATCTGAAAAGTGCTACTATAATTCATGACACTATCATGTTTTGACATTGATCACGCAACACGCAATATGTTTGCTCCCACCAACAAAACAGACGCACCTGCTTGATACGTAGTCAAGCGTAGGAGAGATCATTTAAACGAATTCTGCCACACTTATTTACCACACATAAGCCCTTACCATCTCGTGGAAACGTAGTCCGTGTACGGTGGCCGCGAGCGTATCTCTCGGGCTAGCCCAAAGTCGGCTATTTTAACCGTTTCCGGCCCACTGCACAGCACGTTCTCTGGTTTCAAGTCCCGATGGAAGAAGCCGTGTCGGTGCATGAACGCCAACCCGGTAAGAATTTGCTGCAGTATCAGTCTTACGGTCGCTTCCGGAAAATGGGTATCGCGGTCCTTGATCAGCTGGTACAGGTTTTCCTGCATGTACTCGAACACAAAGTACAGCACATCGTTTTCCCGTATTACCTCCTTCAGCTTCACCACATTAGCATGGGAAAGTTTCTTCAGCGACTGGAAAAGAAGTGGATAACGTGTGCCGCACATAAACGATATATGAACAGTTCCAAACGATTTGCGTTGCGATGTGATTGCCCATAAAGCAAGCCTCCATTACCTTCACCTCCCTTAGGCTCATGGCTTCCTCCCAGGAGTAATATTTCCGCTTCATGCGCTTGATGGCGACCTTTTCACCGGTGTCCTTCCGCTGGCCAAGGACAACGGTACCGTACGTACCGTCTCCCAGTTGACTTAGCGTCAGGTATCGATTCATGGCTGGGCCCCGTGTCTTGCTGCAAAACTGTGGTTCTACCCGTGTTCTACCAGCACTGTCACATTCCAAGTAAAGGATGCACCACAGGGATATTAAAACATTAAACCAGCACTAAACAACACATAACCACTTGGACCATCATTTTCGTATTCTGTTTTTCCCGTTTTCGCTTGCCACTAAATCACTAGCACTTGTAATAAGGACACGGTCAGCTTTAAGTTCACGTGTGACACTCCACAAGGCATTTCAATTTGTTCGTTGTAGCATTTGTGGTAAAAGAATCACCAACACTCATGTTCGCGCACTACGTTGGGCGCTATAGTTTTTAACTAATTCCCCTTTGCTGGAAACTGACCTTTCTTGTTGTCACCGTGCATCACTAACAGGACACCAATTTATTCGCTCGGTGGATAATAAATACTGGGTGCAACTGTGTTTGCAACCCTCCAAGGAAACGTCCGGTCAATGGAAAACCTTCAGAGTTTGGGGTTAAATTATTGATTGAGTTAGAGCACGGGAGGCAGAATCAATAAACATGGTGCAGCAAAACAAAACAGAAAAAAACAACAACCCAAACAACTACTTCGCCCCTTGGGGACTTGCTTATTGTTCATATTGGAAATAATGGTTTAGAGAAATTGAGTGAAATATTCGATTCGAACTTTTTAAAAGGTACAAAACTGTGGCTAAATGACTGTTTTCTTTTTTTACAGTTCTCTTCAAGCAAAGCAAAACAAACGTATAAAATAAATTGAATACAAGATCGATTGACTATCAACGCCGGTTGCTAAACTATTGATAGCGTACGATGATATTCTGGTCAACAATCAAAACTAATTTGAACCTTCAGGAAGGTCAGGAACACCTTTCTTTCTCGTCACGAAATGATATCACCAGCACGCAGCTATCATAGACGACGGGGAGATAGTCCCATAGATAAGGGTTGTTATTTTTTTTTTCAAGGATGGCAAAAGGAAGCCTATGTTGGGTAATTCTAAAATGGATGCTTCATTATTATTACCTGAATGGGTTTTCCTGCTACTGTGTTGTTATGCGTAGTATTTTAGTTTATAGTAAAAAATATTTCAAGCTGCTAGTATTAAAAACTAATTGTGAAAAGCCAATTAAAAATATATTAATATCGAACTCTGATAAAACGAACAAAACATAGCAAAGCAATTTATAAATAGTATAATAATTTTCTGAAAGTGAAAACACGAATGTGGGCTAGCAAAGCGACCACCATTAACCTTTTAACCCACAAAAAATATCACGCAACTTGGTCTCAAAACATTCGCATGCCCAAACATTACAGTTGGTAGTGCGTACCCAGGCAAATGACGTTCATCGGTGCCGTCGAACTTTTCCGCCAATTAGTGATCCTTTTTTTTGTTGTACCTTTCTTGTTTGTGTGTGTATGTGTGTGTTGGTGTTTTTTTTCTCTGTTCTCCAAACACTCACAACACTCAACACCTACCAGTCTACCAAATACCATCGATATTGTCAAGAATAATAAGAACTTCCAAGACCCCATGGCTACGCTTTCCGTGCGAATCCTTCAAGCCCTACAGGAGAGCGCCATCAGTTGTGTTTGACCTCGTTTTTCGCCTCTTTTTCACCCTGAGCAAAACACAGTTTTGTTGCAGCATTTTTTTTTTTTTTTTGTTGTATATGTACTGCAACTTCAATCATTCCTTGCCTTGGAAAACTAATACTTCGTAACGTTTTTTCTTCGTCTAAGCAGTGGAATTTTTTTATACATCATAATTGGGCAGAATGAACCATAGCAAAGTGTAGTGAAAAGTGATCCGTAACGCTGTAACATAATACTTCTCAGGCGCAGTGCAAAAGTTGGAATTGGATACAACGGAACGAGGCCAACATGGCAACAAACCGGACACAAATTATTGTGTGTCAATTCTCTTGGTCATTTCAGCACGCATATTCACATATCTCTTATTGATGTTTTACCACAAAGTATAACTTTTTTTCAAAGCAGCTGGTTGTACCACGTTTTCACATTTTCCACAACATAGCGAGCGATAAGACACGGTTTTCACATGGTTTTTACAATATTTGTCACTGCAACTATCTGGTACCCACGAAAGAAAACACACTTATTGCCAAATAGTTTAACCAAGAACAGAGTTAATCTTTGTTACAGTGTTTTCATTTTTATACGGTCGATTTCGCCTCTTACATTCGACGCAAATATGCAGAAACACAATGAAAACGGCCGTGTCGACCATTACAGGAAAACGAACCTTTACAACTAGTCTCCAGAAAACGGGACCGGATGGGTGCGTACCAACCAATTCGTGTATGTTTATCCGTTCCCTAGGTAACCACTATCCGTTGCAAGACCATTCGTACGGTCGTGTTTGGAAACTTTGGTCGTCTTTGGAAACACAACAGCCGGCGTTCTTAATCAACGTTCTATAAATATGAAAACACGTTTACGGAAACACTACGTTACATTGCAGATATGCTATAATAACGATCAGTGGAATATCGAAAATGGCTCTCGAATTGACCCACGGTGTGATCGGTTAATAAATAGTCACATTCTAAGTCCACGCATGCGCTTCAAACATACATCTACAAATGCAATAGTACTATCAACACCTAATCATCATGTTTTTTGTACATCAGCCGTATTGAACTTGAGCTGACTATGCAGGGTTGTATTCGGTATTAATGTGCTACTAAACATGAGAAAAAATTCTAAGATAATTATTGTCACTATAATACATCAAATAAGGAACGCTTACGTTCATGCAGCTACAGGAAAAAAAATATTTTTAAATATTTTTATTTATTTATTTATTTAATAAACAAATAACCTACAACAACAAACCAATAAAAGAACAAATAACAAAGAAAATAGGACGCAGATTTAAAAACGAAAAATACTATAAGGAATTTGACATCAATCGATGAAAGTTGGCCGAGGTCAGATGAAAATCCATAAGGAGTAAAAAAACATTTAATTGGGACTGACAAAGAAGGAAACGCTCCGAAGCAATATAACGAGTACGTCGAGAATTAATACAAAGACTAGTACGAGGACTTGGGGTTTTGGAAGGAATATAAAAAGAAACACGGGATAGGAGAGCGGAACTGGCAATTTCCCATAACAGCAATCCTCCCATGAACGAACGGCTTGAGCCACACAACACCGATCTTCCAGTGACACCAAACTCAACGTCTGGCATTAAACTTGGCAGGATGGAAGTGACGAGATTGTACGCCCAAGAAACCGTCTGACGACCATCTTGGTAAAGTAACGCTAAAATTGTTCTATTTTCGAAATATTCGTTCTACAAGTATGACTCCAAATAGTCGAGACAAAGGAACTCCCCAATATCCTGAGTTAAGCCCCGAATCGTGCCCATGGACCTATTTGCTTGGATATAATACAGTGTATCTTCTTCTAGGCTTAACGACCTGTAATGTCACGCTGACCATCAAATGGCTTACTAGACTGCCGATACCACGTAACAGGTTGGCTGATAAGTCCCCGGTTTAACAAAGAAAAACACATTTTTTTGTCGGAATAAATAAAACGAATAAACAAAATTCGTTTTTATTATTCAACATAGTTCCCTTCAAGAGCGATACAACGATTATAACGACCTTCCAATTTTTTGATACCATTTTGGTAGTACTCCTTCGATTTTGCCTCAAAATAGGCCTCAGTTTCGGCGACCACCTCTTCGCTGCAGCCAAACTTTTTCCCTGCGAGCATCCTTTTGAGGTCTGAGAACAAGAAAAAGTCGCTGAGAGCCAGATCTGGAGAATACGGTGGGTGGGGAAGCAATCTAAGCCCAATTCATGAATTTTTGCCATTGCTCTCAATGACTTGTGGCACGGTGCGTTGTCTTGGTGGAACAACACTTTTTTCTTCTTCGTTCTTTTTTCGTTCGTCAAGCAACCAAAAGTTGCTTGACAAAAGACGCTCTATCTCACAAACTAATTGACATACAGACGTCAAATTTTGACACGAATCATTTGAAGGTTGGTGCTATATAAAAATGCATTTAATACTAGCGGCGCCATCTATGTATCAGACCGGGGACTTATCAGCCAACCTGTTAGTTGGATAGTCAAGTCCTCACTACGTGGGAACGGTCCGGATGGGATTTAAACCCCGGGTCCTGCCGTACAAAGACCGGCGACGTTGTCGCCTACACCACTGGGCCACCCATGGTCAATACAGTTGTGGTATTCCACTATTTATTACACAAATCAGAAGAACACAGCGTTGTACCTTCTTAGCGGAATTTTCACACTCGCGGACTTTTATTACAGTTGACCAGAGTTTCCCCTTATCTTGTTCAAATTTATCTGTGCCATCCTAAATTCTATTCCGCTATTTATACTAAAAACTATCAATCTAATCCTAGCTTAAATTATTCACTTCCTATGTATCCTGAATTCTTTCTTATGCTGCATTTCCTATGCTACCTATGCTATTCTAATCTTTAAGTAGTATCTATCCTATTCTAATCTATACTAACAATCTTCTACCAAAGATTGTGATCTTACCCCAAGATCACAGATAGTTGTCACACGGATGAGCCAATGGCAATAAAAGCAGTGTGACGTGTCACCATTGGCACTGTGATATTTACCACACTCTTTCCCTTATGAAACAAACGCATAACACTTTGTTTGAGATGATCCACGACGTTTATTGACGACTCCCGCTTTAGCCCGCGGCTACCTATTCCGGACTGTCCATTCTGAGTGCTGTTGTTTCTGAACATGTTGTTTTGTTCTTTTCTCAGAGTCACCTTGATCGTGTTCTAATTAATCTATTGTTCTAGTATGCATGCTTGCATTATATGCTCTAATAAGTTTTATGCAGCTGTTGCGCAGTTTGCAAATGAAATTAAATCGGTTTGCAAGGTACTATGATGGGACATGCTACAATATGACAATCAGATAAACAGGAGATAGAAAAAACAAATTTTAAATCATCGGCATAAACTAGATGGCCTTAACTTAATAATAACTTAAGTTATTAAGTTCATCTACTCACACACTTCAATAATTACAACAACAACAAACAAACTAACGAATAAAAAAAAATTTAAATACATTAATCTTTCTACACACGCACAATACCCAGCGTGAATGGCCCAAATTTCAATTGCGACCGAAATAGTTCAATATTACGCATCAAAAATAAGAACTACTTTTACCTGCGAGTTAGCCCCTTGTAAAGGCATGCAAGGACACGTATGTCTAGAATTGTAGCAAAATTTACGAAACAGACACACCTCCACCGCTTTCTTGTGTTTATTCCGGTTTCTCCGTCAGTTCATTCAATCCTTTCGTATCGTGCCATCGTAATGCATGTGGTCAACATTCACATAACTGTGTTCAATTCCAGTTTCTGTTTTAAATTGTTTTTTATCCTCTTTTCCGTTTATCTCGTAGTTGACCATGTCCTGCTGCTGAACGTCATCGACCGACTGCCAATATTCTAGCGTATGCTGGTAAACTACTTACCGTAAAGAGACAGCAATTAAAAACTGCATTCGTAGATATTTGTACAACCGCTGCAAGGCCTCATTTTTTGCACTTGCGAATGTTTAAGACAGATAAGTGCAGTATCTTTATAACATCTATTCAATTGCCAGATGATAATTGAATGTGGTGAAAATGCTTATAAAATTAAATTATGCTACGCCGTTGATATTATGAAAATCGATCTTCATCGACATTCTAAGCCGATGGTAACTTAACTTTTATAAACTCATGAACGAAAATACAAGACAGGGCGATGTGCTGACGTACAAAATAAAATTTATAATTTCATTTAAAAAAACACAATTCCAGCCGAATTGATTTTGTTATCCCCATACACCCACAACTGTTATGTTGTTGTGGAGGTGTGTCCATTCCAAGTTTATTTTTACTTTCATCCCGTTAACTTCAACTCTGTAATGAACTATTGAACGTTAACTTCAACTGTTCAATGAAATAAAAAGCAACTCAACTCAGTTGATGTAGATCAGTTACGCCGGGTAAAAGTAGTACAGTTTCATGATAGCGCTGTCTCAAGGACGTTCCAAACAACCAACTCCATCGGGATATCCTGAGTATAAAAGGCGTTGGTCACCACACAAAATGGCACAATCACCCCGATCTTCATACAGTAAACAGTCTTGTTTCAGCAATGGCATTCAAAGTAAGAATATCTACCGTTCTTTCACATAAATTGTATTTTAAAATACATGCTATAATGAAAACTGCAACTATTCTATCCTATTCTCCAGTTTGTTCTACTGGCTACTCTGGTAGCAGCCGCTAGCGCTGGTCTGCTCCCCGTGGCGCAACACGGATCGATTGCCACATCGCACTCCACCATCCAACATCATGCTGCCCCAGCTGTCCACCATATCGGATCCATCCATTCCGCTCCAGCTTACTACCAGCACTCTGCTCCAGCCATCGTCAAGACCATCGCTCAACCAACGATCATCAAGTCCGTAGAGCACCATGCCCCGGCTAACTACGAGTTCTCGTACTCCGTGCATGACGAACATACCGGAGACATCAAGAGCCAGCACGAGACCCGTCACGGTGATGAGGTGCACGGACAGTACTCGTTGTTGGACTCCGATGGCCATCATCGCGTTGTCGACTACCATGCCGATCATCACTCCGGATTCAACGCCGTTGTGCGTCGTGAGCCATCGGCAGTGAAGATCGCCCAACCTGTCCACAAGGTGATCGCTCAGCCCGTGCACGTGTCCAGCTATGCCCATGCTCCGGTAGCACACTCTACCATCCAGCATCACCATGCTGCTCCGATCGCACACTACGCCGCCCCGATCGCGCACTACGCCGCCCCGATTGCGCATCACGCTGCCCCAATTGCTCATTCCACCTCCAGCATTGTTCATGGACCGAGCCATCTGAGCCATCATCATTACTAAGTTCAACTCGTAATGAAACAAGTTCTTTAGAGAAAGTGTTAGGAATGTAATGTTAAACAGTCAATAAAAGAGATTATATGCACATAATTTTGTGGATTTTACCTACTTTTTAGCTGGTTGATGGACATTTTCTCAAATTTAGCATGAGCCGGAACTAAATTGACATGGGTTAATGCCGAATTGACTGTTGATTGCAACAAATGTTTTAATCAGCCATAGAATGATAGAGAAAGGTAAAGTAATTTGAGTTCAATAAGTGAGTTGATACATATCCTTATACTGATACACTGATACACACTGGGCACCCTATTGCCGTTTGTGAATGAATGAAAGAATTAATAATTACGAGGCTTGTATCATACAAATCTTATCGACGGGTTAAATAAGCTAGGCGACTTGGGATGTTCAAAGAGAGCTAGCTCGTTCGGAATTTTGTGGTCTTCATTAGCCGGGATTTAAAACAATTGTTAAATATGGTTTGGGGAAGAAGGATAGGTTGTGCAGCTGATTTGCTATTAAAAATTAGCTTTGTTGTGTGTATTGATTGAACTGCTGAACTGTATTGGGTTTATAAATTAGCTCACAAGAACTTAAGGTTCTTGTCACTAGCGGATGTGTCAGATTACGTCGCGCCATTTTGGTTCGATATTGATCGTGTTGTTTGTTTCCCTTTAATTGCTGATCTACTGTTTTTTCGTCTGTTAGATGTACGCTGATTTTATTTTGTATTTAGTTTGTTTTTATTATTGTTTTAGTTTTTTAATGTTCATGTTTCAGAGGGTGCTTCGTAAAAATAGATATAAAATAGATTGCGGCTCTTGCATTATCATGTGACCCAATTAAAATTTAAGACAAACACAATCTTTTATCCTCGTTTGTTTACTTTAAATAATGTTGAACATTCATGAGTAAAGAACAATATTGTTACTGATATGCTCGCCTATTTAATGCTGGTACTGGGTTCTGGGTTGTTGTCGAATCCAGGATATTCTGGTAAACGCATAAACGAAATTCAATGTAGAAGAAAGGTGGGATTTTTTAACTACTTCTTATCATGCGTAAGATCAGATGAAAAAAAAAACTGGATCGTTTTGAACAATTGATAAATCATATATAATCATGACGTGAGGCTAATGTACGTGTGATAGAGTCCTGTTGTCCATTTACACATCATAAGTAAAAAATTGACATTTTCTATAATAAGAACCTACATGTAATATGACATCTATGCAGGCACGTTGCAATTTAATTCGGGTAACATTTGGTTTGGTTTGAGGGCGGCCTGGTGGAGTAGGCGACATTGGCGCCGATCTTCAAACGGTAGGACCGGGATTCAAATCCTATCCGGACCGTCCTCCCTTATTGAGGACTGACTATCCAACAACGTGGCATCTGCAGTCTCGTAAACCATTCGATGGCCGGCTTCGACCCTAAAGGTCGTTAAGCCAAGATGAAGAAGGACTTTTGGTTTAGTGATTTGTAAATTATGGGTGACAGTTTCTGTACTTCAGAATTTTATGGTTGATGTTGAATGTACGAGTACGTAATGTAACTTACACCTCGAAGAGAATTCAAAGTAACTATAAGTTATACATCTCTTTCTTAATTACTGTATGCTTAATGGCTTAAGTTGGTTTATGTTGGGTATGGTGTAGTGTTCCTCTTTAACTTTGAAAATCTGATATCTGAGGATATTTACAAGCTGCTTATTTGTTTGGTAATATTGTAGTTAAACTTTTGGTAAAGAATAGCGCCCCAAATTATCAGCGCCTCAACCGTGTAAAAAAAGGAAAATGTTGAACTCAATATCCCAATTTTACCTAATATGAACAACAATATCTTTTGAAGCAAATAAATCCTCGCTACAAAATATTAAAAAATATCCCACGGTGGAGGTGTGACCGTTCTAGCCATGTTGCTTTACTTTCAATGTATTTTTGGTGCAAATCGGATACACAAAAGCCAGTCTAGTATTTGCTTTTCTCTTTAAACTACG
Organism: Anopheles maculipalpis; assembly: GCF_943734695.1. Lineage (NCBI taxonomy): Eukaryota > Metazoa > Arthropoda > Insecta > Diptera > Culicidae > Anopheles > Anopheles maculipalpis. Next base: position 44,054,229 of record NC_064872.1, read on the forward strand.
GTTTCAGTGAGTAAAAGTAGTGCAATTTCATGATAGCGCTGTCTCAAGGACGTTCCAAACAACCAACTCCATCGGGATATCCTGAGTATAAAAGGCGTTGGTCACCACACAAAATGGCACAATCACCCCGATCTTCATACAGTAAACAGTCTTGTTTCAGCAATGGCAATCAAAGTAAGAATATCTACTGTTCTTTCACATAAATTGTATTTTAAAATACATGCTGTAATGAAAACTGCAATGATTCTTTCCTATTCTCCAGTTTGTTCTACTGGCTACTCTGGTAGCAGCCGCTAGCGCTGGTCTGCTCCCCGTGGCGCAACACGGATCGATCGCCACATCGCACTCCACCATCCAGCATCATGCTGCCCCAGCTGTCCACCATATCGGATCCATCCATTCCGCTCCAGCTTACTACCAGCACTCTGCTCCAGCCATCGTCAAGACCATCGCTCAACCAACGATCATCAAGTCCGTAGAGCACCATGCCCCGGCTAACTACGAGTTCTCGTACTCTGTGCATGACGAACATACCGGAGACATCAAGAGCCAGCACGAGACCCGTCACGGTGATGAGGTGCACGGACAGTACTCGTTGTTGGACTCCGATGGCCATCATCGCGTTGTCGACTATCATGCCGATCATCACTCCGGATTCAACGCCGTTGTGCGTCGTGAGCCATCGGCTGTGAAGATCGCCCAGCCCGTCCACAAGGTGATCGCTCAGCCCGTGCACGTGTCCAGCTATGCCCATGCTCCGGTAGCACACTCTACCATCCAGCATCACCATCCTGCTCCGATCGCACACTACGCCGCACCGATCGCGCACTACGCCGCCCCGATTGCGCACCACGCTGCTCCGATTGCTCATTCCACCTCCAGCATTGTTCATGGACCGAGTCATTTGAGCCATCATCATTACTAAACGCCAGTTTTAATAATTTTAAGGTAAAGAGTTTCACCAGCAATAAAATGTATTCATTCATTTAAAAATCTTAAAGATAGTCTACCTATACTTGTTGAAATATTGTGATTTTCAGTGTTTGCGGTTCCTTTGAATCCTTTACAAATGTTATCTTGTTATCTCTTTGTACTTTCTCATATTTTGTTTTTTCCTGTAGTGAAAAAATAGAGATTACAAGTACACGATGGTCTCTTTATCTCTCTCTCTCTCTCTTTTTTTTTCTTTTTCTCTCTCTTTATGACTTAACGACTCACCAACTAAACTAGGTCAACGCCGACCATTGAATGGCTTACTATAGACTTGCTGATAACCACGTACCTGGATGGTCAGAGGCCTCACTACGGAGGCCCGATCCGGATGAGATTTGAACCTCGTTTCTGTCGTGTGAGGATCTACTCCGATGTCACCTTACCCACAGTCTGTCCCAGTACATCATCGTGCGACAGCATTTATTATTCAATCTAACTGCAAAAACGAGTATTCAATGTGTACTAATTTTTTTTTTATTATGTCAGAACGCCCTTTTTCATAATCAAACTGTGTAATAAGCTGCGCCAGGCCGTCACTTACGAAATTTAAAAAAACTGTTTTATATTTTGTCTATAATTTATCGTAATTGTAAACAACCTCCAAAAATCTGCAAACACGTATTGTCTTCCATTTTAAATATTATCTGAATGCGAAAAAAAGGGCCCATACTACACTTCCAGCTTGCTTGCTACTTCGTCCAATGCGCTCATAAAAGATTGACGATGTTGGTCCAAAAAGTAAGTGATCTCTAGCACTTTGGCTCTGTTTCGTTTGATTTCGGAGCTAAACGGAAGAAAAGAGAAATTAGCTTTTGCAAATAGAAAACGATTGCATCAGCATTTGTTGCACTTATTGTAACATACTTTTGAAGATCATCGCACAGTTCTTTGACCCAGTTACGGCTTCGGGTGATTAGTTTATCTTCCCGAGCATCGATCTGCTGCATGTGTTGATCACGCATGCCCGCCGCCATATTGCTAATGACGTCTTTATCATCCAATGACTGAAAAATAAAAACAGAAAGCATGTTATCTGCCACTATCATTCTTCATATTAACGCTTACCTCCTTCAGGGCGTCGGGTAATTGATCCGCCTGGCCTGAAGCTGCCTTGAACGTAACGAATTGCTGCACGGTGTCCACGAGCGCATCACTAAAATTTATCTCCGCCTCTCGCAACAGCACAAACTGGCCCTGTGCCATCTCAATGAATTCGTTGGTCATTTCTTTTATAGTATTTTCAAACGTAGAATTTCCTTCCTGAAAGTAAAAGATATGAACGATCAATATGTCATGCCTTTAAGATGATTTGTTGATGGTAAACCTCGGTTCTTTCGAAAAGCTGCATCTCGATACCCATCAGGGTGTGCCAGGTGTCCTCAAACAGTGAATTGAAGCCACTTTTACACAAATTTAGATCATCGAGCAGCTTTTCCGTTTCGGCATTGTAGGTTTTGCTGTTTAAATCTCGACCTTTCAATCCGGCCACAATTTCCTTTGCTAGTTTGTATAAATTCTTGAACGATTCTAGGAAATTGTTGATGATCCTAAAATGAAAGAAAACATCTTAATGGCAGACAAATCGCAAGAACGACGTATCATGTACAAATCTTACTTTTGTCCCATTAACTGTGCCTTCTTCCGTTCATCCCGTATGCATCTATTGTACAGTTCAATTTCTGCTTGCCGTTTGTCCTGCTGCTCCAAGCCCATCTTGTATATATTCTGTGTAAAGGAGTAGGCTTCGTTTCGATAGCTGCAACAGTGATTAAAACAAACGAACAAATCGCCTTTGTGCTAAAATTGCAAACACAATTATGCGAATACGTACTCATTCTTTAAGTCTATCGCTTCAGCTCCAATGCTAAGTAAGGCAGCCCCTTCCGGATCTCCTTGGAAGAGCGATTCAAACAACTGATGACCATTCAAATGCTCTACAAAACTTTTCGACAGCCGTATTTCGTCATCACGCTCCTTGGCGGCATTCGTACGTTCTATGATCTCGATTCTTTCACGCTCCAAAATGTCAATCAACTCTCGTCTTGAATTTATATGTTATCATCCTGTTAAAATGTAGAGAAACAGCCACTCCGAATACTTACTGAAATTTTTCCTTTCCAGCGTCGCGCTCTACTGGTCTTATCAGCACGTATTCGTAGTATTTGAGCTGGGGCAGCAAAGTTGCCAGATACAATCGTAAAGGCTTCGCTGTATCCTGTGCAATTGGATTTTCCGCCAGGTTGAGCGATCGCAGATCTTTTAAAAATCTCAAACGCTCCAACCCATCCAGCGTGTTGATGGTATTACGTCCAACACTTAGTATTACCAAACGCTCTAGCTTGTCGATGTTTTCGATCCGTTTAATACGGTTACCGTATAGGGACAAAATTCTTAAATTTTCCAGCTTGTCCAGGTTTTCGATTTTTTCGATAAAGTTAAACGAAAGATTCAATTCTTTCAACTTGGGCAGCCGCGAAAGATTTTCAATTTTATCAATTTTGTTAAACGATAACGATAAAACTTCCAAATTTTTCATAACCCACAGGTGGTCGATTTTCAAAATGTCTGCAAGTGGAATTGCTTCAGTTAAGTAAGTGCTGTGATTAAGGCATTGTTGTTTTGCTTACTTTGAAACTCCAGCCTTATCACGGTAACTGTTTCCAAGTGTAGCTGATTCAACTGGGCCAATCGTCCCGCTTCTCCTTTGTGGCCCTGTTCTAAAATTGCTTTGGTCAGCATTTCATTGCTGATCACGCCAGGTTCCAGCTCTTTATTGAAAGATGAGTCTGTTGCTAAACTGCTTTCGCCCATTTTTTTCAAACTATTTTTCAAACCACGGTATTATTATTGTTCAAACCAATAAGAGAGAACTTTTTCCACGACCCTTGCATTTGTATTGAACTGTACAACTGTTTGTACAACAAAACACACTATTCCAACAAAACACACTATTCATTTCTATGGCAACGACATGGTTCGTTGCATTTTCGACCGTTGATGTATTTTCATGCTAGTTTATTGCATTTTGTTTTCTTTCGCGGATTTAGAGATCGAAAAAAAGCAATCAACTAAATTTAAAAATGCTCAAACTAAATCACTAAATAACTAAATAAACAGAACAATGAATGAGATGTCAATTGAGAAATGATATTGGTATAGTAAACACGGATTTTGTAAGATTGATTGAAAAAATATATATTTCGTTCACATTCTATATATGGAAAAAAAATGTAATGACAAATGCTAAGCGGATGTTACTTCTCGAGCACACATGCTGCTACGCCACTCCACTTATTTTTGAGCCTTTTTCTTCAAACTTTCGAGATAAACTTCTAATCCCTTTTGGACTGCTGGTTGGTTGACGGCATAAACAAATAGATCAATATCCTGGGACCGATTATCCTCCAGCTCAACAATATCTTTGCTGCGCAGCGCTTGTTTCGTCATTGCACGTGCCATAGGAGAAATCTTGCGGAATCGATTCAAAAAGTTAGTTGCTTGTTCCAGGGCCTTCTCTTTGTTCTCGGCCACTTCATCAATCATGCCAACTTTCAGTGCCTCGTCCGTGGTGTACATTTTCCCTAGCGTCAGAGCCAGCTCGGACTCCCGCCGGGAGATAGTGTTGCGAAGCGATGCCTGGAACCAGGTAGGTGCCACAATACCCAGTTGCGTTTCGTTCAGTCCGATCGTGTAGTTTGGGCACATGACACGATACTCACAGCAGAGGGATAGCAAACATCCACCGGCTGGTGCATGACCCTGTAACGGATGGAATGGGAATACATGTTTCAGTATCGCTGTCGAACGCATAGAATGCCGAGTTCATACGTTAATGGCTGCAGCGGTAGGAAACGGAGATCCGTACAGCTTGAACCACACATCCTGCAGTGTAGACCAAAAGTCCCTCAATCGGTCCTGGTTCGGTTTATACATTTCCATTATGTCCAAACCAGCGCTAAACACCGTATTGGATGACTGAAAGCATAACAAAATATAACCATAAAACTCGCTCCCTTGGTCCGACAATGTAGTTAGCATGTGATCGGTTGTGAACCACTCATACCGAAGTCAGTATCATTCCGCGGGATTTATTATTTTGTAGGTCATCCAACGTTTGCGAGATAGCTTTCAACAGTTCCAGATTCAGGCTGTTTACGGGCGGACGGTTTAGTGTAACAGTGGCATATCCCGTTTTATCGTCAATCTCCGTAAGAACCAACTTGTTGTTTCCAGCCTCGCTGCTAAACGTACGAGCAGCAGGGGCTATCGTGCGAGAGGCTCGTTGAAAAACACGCAGCATTTTGTGTGCGCTGAAATGGAACTGAATGATCTAAAATAAAATAGTTGAATTGTATCGATGATCTGCAGCTACCAAGCATTAGCTTTGGACTTTGGCTCTTATCAATGCATACGAACGTTAAACCGTAAAATAACATGAACCTTACCTGTAAAGTTGTGTAACAAACAAAAAGGGAACGGAATGGTTTTTAAGCGTATAAACTAACGCAAAAAACCAAATTAATTAACTTTAGACAAGAAAACAACTTTTTCTTCTTCTTCTTCTTCTTGGTTGCAGGTTGTATCCTCCTATGATGTCAAAGACTCATAATCAGAGGCATACTGCATGGTAGAAAGAGAGGACATGTGTCCATTTCTCTTGCTTTTCTGTTTTTGTTTTTGTTTCTTTTTATGTTTGTTTATGTCTCTGTCTTCGTTTCTATGTCTTTTGTGTGTCTTGTCGTGTCTAAGTTCATGGTAAGGAGAGTTTTTGCCTGTTGGATTGTGTATTTATAAAAATGTGTATATTTGTTTATTTGTATGTGTTTGTTGTTTTTGTTTATTTATTTACTTACTACGTATATATATATTTTTGTTTTTTTTCTGTGTACGTATTTTTACTTTTTTTTTTTTTATTTTATATATATATATTTTTTTTATATTTTTTTTATTTTTTATTTTATTTTTTTTTTTTTTTATTCCTATTGTTTTTGTGTTTGTATATATTATTTCCTGTGTGTGGTTTGAAACTCTTGTATTTTCTCTTTGTACGTTATTTGTTCACAAATGTGCACTAGAGGTTCGTTTCTAAGAGTTTGTGTCTGTTTGTAAAATGATTTTGTACCAATAGGTCTCCTGATATAGCCTAAAAAACCTCTTTGGTATTAATTTGCAACCCCAACCTTGCATTTTGTTTCTTGGGTATTCCCTTTTTTTCTTTTTTTTTTCTTTTTAATATCCTCTTCTCTTCTCGTGGAAGGGATAGGATATCTGTGTGCCTATTGTTTTGTGTGGTTTTCTTATTTTCCTTTTTCTAATCTTATCCTATTTTTACCTATCTTATTTCCTAGTTCTAATTTCAACTAAATAAAATAAAAATAATAATACAACTAAATAAATAAATAAAAATAAATTAAGTACAGTTAAACTGAATTTATATGGCTATTGTGTAATAAATACTATGTATGGATTAGAGTTTGAGATCTTTTTTTTTTTTTTTTATATACCTGTTTAGTTCATACTGTCCTGTGCTGACTGGTTATTGTTTGGTTTTGGCTTGTATGTATGTATTATTATTATTAATTTTTTTTTTTTTTGTTGGTGATCGGTGTCTATTGTTTTCTCTATTCGATGTTCTCTTTGTTGTTCTATGCTTTTTTATATTTCTATTTTGTTTTTCTCTAAATGGTCTATTATTAGTTTGATCATCTTTCCGGATGTGAGTTGCCAGTTTTTAATGAGATTTTCTTTGGTAATGTCTTTGTGTCTGTTAAACTTTGGGCATACAAAAATTTTATGCCAACCGGTGTTTGGTGTGTTGCACGTATCACAGTTACCTTCCTGAATTATTTTCATTTTGTGTAGCCAGTATTCCGATAAGTCATGCCCCGTTAATATTTTGTTTGCTATTTTTACTTCCTTGGCTGTTAATATTGTGTGTTTGTACCATAACTCAAATTGGAAGTCTTTTTGAAAATCAGTGAATTTTTTCCCTTTGCTTGTTGTTGTGTTTTTATACCATTCTTGTGTCTGTTTCTCCATTTCTTTTTGATATATTTTTATGACGTCAGTGTATCTGAATTTGTTTTTAATGATGTTCTCTGTTATTGTGCCTTTTTTGGCAAGCTCATCTGCTATTTCATTGCCTCTTATTCCTGTGTGAGATGGAATCCAGATTATCTCTGCCTTTAGTTTTACTCCTATTTTTATTATGTTGTGTATTATTTCTTCTATTAGTATTTCATCTTGTGCATTTTGTATTATCTTACATGCTGTAAGGCTGTCTGTATATATTATAGGTTGAGATAAATTCATTTCGTTTGCCTTCTTAAGCGCTTCGTGTATAGCAATTATTTCTGTCGAGGTTATGGACGCGTAGTTTTTTATTTTGTAGTCATAATATGCGTGAATGTTTTTTGTTTTTATGTATATTCCTATTCCTGCTGTTTCGTTGCATATGCTTCCGTCCGTGTAGATATTGGGTCTATTTTGATTATTTTGATTTATTTTTTTCAATGTTATTTGTTTCATTGTTTCCTTGTCTTTGTTAGTTTTTTTTCCTATTTCGTTTGTGAGTGACGTGTCTATTGTGATTTTTTCCTGGATGTTGTTGTTTGTGGCTAAGTATAAATTCGTGTATATTTGGATGTTTTTTTCAAATAAATTTTCTTGGTATGTTTTCTTTCTTTTTTTGTAATTCGTTCTTTGGTGTTTTAGGAGTTGTAGCCTTATAGGTTTAGAGAATACTATGTTTTTTGTCAGTTCTTTTTTGGTTGTAAATTCATTTCTTATTTGAAAAGGGATTTCTGCGGCAATGGCGTGTAGAGTATTTATTGGTGTAGTTTTAGTGCATCCTGTCGCTTTCCTAATTGCTTGGTGTATTGTAGTTATTAAGCTGTTTTGGTTATTTTTATTACTATTCTTTGTGAAGGAGCACCCTGATTCCAGTATGTTTCTGATGGTTGCTCTATATATTGTTAGGGCTTTGTGTGGGTAGAGGTTGTTTTTCCTGGCGCATAGTATTTTCAGTACGTTTAATCTGCTATTTGCTTTGTTTTTTATGTGTTCTATGTGTTTTTTGAATGTAAGTTTTTTGTCTATTATTGTTCCTAGGTATTTGTATGTATTGACTTCCTCGATTGGATTGTTTTGTATGATTAGAATTATCCTGTTTGTTGTTTCATTGAAGGTCATGAATTTGGTTTTTGTTGTGTTTATAGTGAAGTTTATTTTTGTGATTTCCTCGATGAATTTGTTTAGTGCTGTTTGGAGGTTCTTTTCTAATTCTGTGTGTGATTTTCCGTGAGTTATAATTGCAAAGTCGTCCGCGTATTGTATCAATTTTGTTTGTGGGTTGTTTATTTGGTTGTGAAGGTCTTTGGTATAGAGGTTGAATAAAGTTGGGGACATGACGTCGCCTTGTGGAAGGCCATCTGTTATGAGTTTTTTTATAGTTTGGTTGTTGCTTTCAATTGTTATGGTTCTATTTGTTAAGAATGCTTTAACCCATCTGGTAATCTGGCAAGGTATCTGCGATTCCATCATTTTTTCGATGAGGACTTTTGTTTTTACGTTATTGTAGGCTTTTTCAAGATCTATGAAGGCTATTCCTGTTTTTAGGTTTTTTCTATTATTGTGGTATATTTCATTGGTTATGTAATTGATGCATTGATTTATAGTCCTTTTTGCTCTGAATCCGAAGGAAAATTGTGGGAGTATCATGTTGTTTTCTATGTGTTTGTTTAGTTGCAATAAGGCAGCTGAGTTGAATATTTTTATTATTGTGTGTATCAAGGCTATTGTTCTGTAGTTTTCGATCAGTTGTGCGTCTTTGTTGGGTTTACAAATGGCTATAATTTTTATTTCTTTAAGGTGTTTTTTTATAACTCCTTTGTTCCACATGGCATTTCCCTCTTCTATAATTTTTTCTAAGGTCTTGTGGTTGATATTCCTTAGCATGTTGTATGTTATTTTGTCACTTCCGGGTGTTGTGTTCTTTTTTCTTTTTAGAATTTTTTCCCATATTTCTGTATTAATGAGCTCTGTTCTTTGTTCTTCTACTACGTTAATATCTATCTTGAATTTGGATCTTGAGTTGTCTACGAAATTTGTTTTTATGAACTCTATTGCTTTCGTTTTGTCGTTGTGTATTAAATTGTTTTCTTTATTGGACTGTTGAGTATTATTTTGGTTATTATTTATTCTTCCTACTAAGTTCCATAATTCCTTTAAATCTGTATTTTCGTTTATTTCATTTATGGTGTTTTCCCAATTATTTTGCTTTTGTTTTTTCACTTTTTGTTTTAATATAGCTGACTTTTTCCTGTATTCTATTGCGTTTTCTATGGATCTATTGTTATTGAAATCCCTTCTTGCCGCATTTCTGTTTTCCATAGCCGTTTTAGTTTCTTCATTCCACCATGATTTTAGTTTGAAGCGTGTATTGTGTTTGTTGTTTTTAATGATTTTTTTAACTTGATTGCTGAATTGTTTTATGGTGTTAATTTTTTTTGTATCAATAAGGTTTATGTCTTTTGTTATTTTGTTGTTGTTGAATACGATATGTGGTTCGATTTTTGCGTTTTGTTCTATTATAATTTCTATTGTTTTGTGGTTGCTGTGTCCTATGTGTTGGTCTCTGATATTTCTCTTGATTAGATTGTATATTTCGTTTGATGCTATAGTGAGGTCAATGGATGTTTGTCTTTTGTTTGTGTCTGTTGGTATGTGTGTGTATGTGTTGTTTGGGATTATGATTAGGTTGGAGTTTTCTATTTCCTCCATTATTATTTCTCCTTTTCTATCTGTTTTATCGTCTCCCCAGAAAGTGTGATGTGCGTTGAAATCTCCTGTTATTATTATATTATTGTGTGTTGATGTGTTGTGGATGATTTTATTTATGTGGTTTTTCATTTCTATTGTGCTTATTTGTGGTGCAATATATGTTGTTATTATGTGAGTGTTTCCATCTATGAGATTTATGTGAACTGTTTGTATGTTTCCAGTTACATCTTGAAGTTCATTGACTTTGTATTTTAATTGTTTTTTAATTAGGATGCAGCTTCCCCCGTATCCGTCTATTCTATCTTTTCTTATTATGTTATACCCTGGTATGCTAAAGTTTTGTTCTGGTTTTAGCCATGTTTCTTGGAAGCACGCTATATGAACTTCCTCTTTTACTATTAATTGTTTTATTTCCTCTTTGTTACTTTTGATACTTTGTATATTTGCTTGTAGGATTTTTATTTTATGCATTTTTCTATGATGGTTTTATTTGTTTTGTGTGTATTTATGTGTTGGCTTATATGTGTTTAGTGTTTTTCTTTTTGTATGGGGTTCCTGTGTTAATTTTTTTTTTCTTTTTTTGTGTGTATGTGTTTGTTGGTTTTTTTTTTTTTTCTTTGATTTGCTTTACTTTTTTTTTATGGAGATATTTCCAGATTTACGTTTTTGTCTACTGGGCTCATGAAGATTTCTGTTTCACTGAGAGTGACGTCTGTGTCACTGAAGGTATTCTTTTCCGGAGTTGGCATTTTTCCTGTGTTGTAGTATTCTTGTTTTTGTGGTTTTTCTGTATTTGTTTTTCTATTTTCTGTGATCATTTTTTTTTCTTGGGTTGGGTACATTTCTGTTGGGCTTTCATTATTTTCTGTCTGTTTGGATTTGTTACTTGGGTTTGTTCTTTTTTCTGTTGATTTGACATTGTTATTGTTTGGGGTTCCTTTCACGATACTGGAATATTGTCTGTTTGTGTACATTCTTGGTACTGTTGGTGCAGTTTCCCTTCTTATTCGTCTTGCCTCTTTCATGGTTATTCTGTTCACTGTTTGGATTTTTTTAATTTCGTATTCGTCCTTGAATACTGGGCACTCTTTATCTAGTGTTGAATGTGGTTCCCCACATTCATTACACTTAAGGTTTTTGTTGCACTCTCCATGATATGCGTCTCCACACTTAGCACACACTTTTTCCCGGTTGCATCTTTTTTTTGTATGCCCATAACGCATGCAGTTCATGCAACGCATTGGCATTGGAATATATTGTTCCACTCTTTCGTTGTAGAACCCTACTTCTATCGATCTTGGCAGCCTTGTACTTTTAAATGTGATTATTGCCGTTCTGGTGTTTGTGTACTCGCCCTGCATGTTTTTTCTTTTCATCACGACAACCTCTGTTACTCTTTGTTGCTTTAACCCCTCCAAAATTTCTTGTTCCGATAGGTACCTGAAGGCATCACATCTTACTATACCTTTGGTAGAGTTTAGCGCTTCGTGCTCATATATTTTTATATTTGTTGTGTTGTCACCGTGTCTAAGGTTTAATTTCTCTAGTCTTTTCGCTTCATTGCTATTTTTTACTTTTATGAGTATTCTGCCGTCTCGTAAAAGGTTGGTTTGGAGTGGCCTGTTTCCGATTGCTAGTTCGGTCGCTTTGGCGAAGAGGAATGGGTTGTATGTGGCTAAGGTTTTTCCTGGGGTTGTGCATTCGACTATCAAGTATACTTCTTCTGGGTCGTGTGTTTCTCCTAGGTTTAGCCTTGTTTTTTTCCGCTTTTTGTTGTTTGTCCCTCTTTCTTCGTTTAAAATGCTGAAGTAGGATCCGAAGATCCTACCTCCACCAGGGTCGTCGTCGACCCCCATCCTTAAGGCGTCCTTCTCTAGCGGGTTTTTTTGGCTCCTTTTTTTTTTTAAACTATAGTCCTTACCTTGAAACTTTTTATTCGTTCGTGATTAGTCCGTCCTAGTCCTGTCGGTTTAGTCTTTGTCCGGTCGTATTTGGTTTATGTTTCACTAGTATTTTCGGGTTTTTATTGAAGAAGATTTTTAGCGTCCTTTCAATTTGGAAAATGGCTGTTGTGTGGAAAACAACTTTTACTAATTACAGCAGTGTTCCGTGCCGCAACCAAAATGTAAATAACGTTAAACGTCAAAAAGCCATTACGAAATTGTTACCTGGGTCAAAGTTCCCTACGAGCAAAATAAATACATTTAAAGACACAAAGTGTCTTTGTAGCGCTTCCTCGCTCTTGCATCTCAAATTTTATTGGCGCTTTTCACACGTGCATAGTTTGCAAGCGAGACTGTTCCAATGAAACACGAAATTGAATTTGCACCCCGTCTCAACCGTATCGTGCATTACAGAAAAATACAAGCGAGACCATCGCCAAAAAATTTGTTGAACTGCGCCATGTGCAGTTTGAAATAAGTTAAAAAGTATTCCCAAACCAAAACCATTTGAACAATGTTTTTTACCCTCGCATGTTGTTGTAGCAAAACAAAAATTCGATGAAAAATTAAACAGAACAAAGAATCTTCATTGAACGAAAATTTAATCTAAATATGGCCAGGATAGCTTTAAGCAAATGGCCTATAAAAATATAATTTGATATTTCAATCCTTTCATTATTTGTTTTTTTTTTACTGTTTAATTCTCATTGTTTGTAAAAACACTCAATAGTGCTTTTGAAATGTGGATATTTTCCCCTTGAGACTGCTGGCTAACACGTCAGACTTGACCGACTTAAATGTTCCCACTTATATTATCGTATGTGTAAAGGCATCAATCAGGAATATGATCAAACCTCAGTTTACTTGCTCAAATGGATCCAGCCTACATTTTTTGCAATTTGAAATATTTTTTTGTTACATCATTTTTCGACTTCCAGGTTATCATTAACCGCTTTCCAGCAAAATGTGCTCGATTCGTTCAAACCCTTCCGCACGGCTGCTACTCGAAAGCCTTTTGCTACTTGGGTCAATCTAGAAAGTTGATAACAACCTGACAGCTGACTGGTTCAGCTATTCTCCAACATAAAGTTGTGCAAGCAAGTGATGATTTATCCCCGTGGCTACAGCAGCTCCAGAATTAAAAGTAAAGAAAATCAACAACCATTCTCATCCAGCAAAATGCCGTCGTTAAGTTTTAACATGCGGTAAGTGCAATTAATTCTAAGTAAAGTGCTATTCTAGCGGATTTTAAACAAAGGTTGTGCTACGTGTTACGGTGCGAACTAGGGGAAATGGGCCTGCGAAACAGCTTCCTCTGGTAAATTAATCTAAATTTACTACCAAATATAAACAAAGGAATGTTCGAAATGTCGCAGTGTAACCACTGATATGCATCCGTGCTACGAATCATTGTGGTAAAATTAAGTTTACTGTGTGTATTCGATTGTTACTTGCCTTTTGGAACATCCCTTCAGGAAATATATCGCCATTTTGTTTGCCTTGTACGCGCTACGATACTTTGTGCGTCACCGTGTGCGTGAGAATGGCACGTATGTGTTAGTTGGTTGCATCGCGAAAGTATTTTTTTATACGTTTCCAACTAGAGTCTGCGTACTCGAACGGTGGAAATTCGTAACGATTCGAATATGTTTTCGTAAAGCAATGTTTTGTTTTTGTTGGTCCATATGAATGTTGTAGCTTGTTCCAAATATCGTTCGATCTGATTTCACGCGTGTCACAGAATTCGCGATAAGAAAATGTGGGATGATTCAATAACGAACGTGTTGGTATAGGTCGTCATATACCGTTAGTGTTCAAAGGCATTGTGGTATGTGTGCGAAATATTTACTGCCAGTGCAAAGCCTGCTTTATTCTTTTTATGAATATGGAACTTTTTTTTTTTTGTTTCCTCTGGATGCAACGGAATGCGCATCTAGATCATTCGATGCGTTACTATGGAGATAAGTTTCGTTAGCGGAAGATGCGAAAGAGAGTGTAGCACGAAAAGCGATAGTGTGCATCGTTTCACTTTTCAGTTCTATTATCGCTCGTGATCGAATGATGGCTTCAAAGCGAGTTATCGCTTCACTTCCTACATCCAGAAACTACCATTTTCAGGGACGTCACCATCGACAGATGACCCCATCTGCCTAGGTTCATCTTTGATAGTGCACGACGCCATTTCGTTAAGCGTATACCGTTTGAACACTCAGTGTGTGTAATGCATTCTATTTTTAGAGCCGCGTCGATCATCGAATGCGATCACAATGTTTGGTAACACAACAGGGAATTACACGATCCGTCTGGAACCATTCCCTCCCCAATAACAGGGAGTTTTGGCTCGTGAGGAGCTGTTATGTTCCTCAACATTCGTCAACAATCCAAACTTGATTTGAGCAGTTACAACAAGATTGACTGTAGAACACTCCATCCGATCAATCAGGGCATCAGCGCACCAAACAGTGTGCGTCCATCAATGGCTACTATTAGTTTAATTGGTTGGAAAATATGTAGTCATCGCGTTCCGTTGATAGCTTGATCAACAAATTCAAGATAGGTTGATCAACAAATATCGGTTGATATTGAACGTTGGGGGCAGTATTTCGCAATGATTTTTATAATCTCATTAGACATTGATTGATTGTCAATGATTTTTAATAATCTCATTAGACATTGACTAGCGCATAGAGACACGATTGATGATGAAGAAATAAGGAATTTTTAAAAATACATTTGCAATAATGATTTTTTTTTTCGGTAGCCATATGAGACCATGGGGGCGACCCGAAGGGTGATGAATCCCATCCGTATCATTTCGCCGTAGCGATGAGTGACTATCCAACTACGTGGTATCAGCAATTATTGTAAGCCAATCGATGGCCGGCATGTCGCAGTAGGTCGTCAATCAGAGAAAAAGAAGAATAAGAAATCGTACTCCAAAGGGAAAACCTGTAATTGGGTTGTTCATAAACATTAGAAACACCTCTTTATATCTGTATTACGGCAGACGCTCGCTTCCTGTGTTGTCTACCGTTTATCTTATCTCGCGAATGTGGAGCCATTCGTTAATTTGTTGCACCACACGAGATGTGTGTAGCCGCCGTATACAAAAATTCATACATACAGACCGCTCTCCCTAAGTGTGATTGTATAAAAAAAAAACTGATAAGCAACGCAGTATTAACTTGAAAGACACAAGCTTTTTTTCGCTCGTTGTCAACGTTCCAACTGCGTCACAGACGGTGTAGGGCACGCCGCTTGTCTCCCCGCCTGTCTTACGATGGTTCACCTTGAGAGACCTCGCGGCAACAGTTTTGGCAAATTTGTATTATTCGTAATACGCTCGTCAACATCAGTTTCTGGTATCGTGTTCGGCATAACTCCCCCACCACCAAAATATTCCCAAAGGGCAGTTTTCTTCTTGTGTGCGATCCTCATGAGAGATGTAACGTAAGAAGCGTCGGATTCGATTCAAAATAAAAACAAATGTTTCTTTTTTCTATACCGTAAACGATACCGTTCGTCGGATGAAGGAGACATGGGAGATGTTCAAAAATATTAACGATTCTTTCTTTAGGCCAATGGCTCAGCCACATCCCTCTGATTTTTTTGTTGGTTTTTCTTAAGCTAGAATTCCATCATAACACGGATGGTTTGAATAGGAACAACGCTACAAACATTAGAATTACTTTTTTTGTCCAAAAAATACCCGTGGTAGTAGTAGCCTGAGTTCATTAAACATGTATTTCCTGTCTGCCATTCGTTAATAGCGATCCGCGCGCAATACTGCTGAAATACTTTTGGAACTATTTTTGGCTGCAAAATAAAATCCGGTATGTATGTGCCTCTCGAAATATGTCTGCTTCTTTTTTCAACAGTGGCCGCACGGCGTACGTCATGGCAAGGTAGCTGTTTAATTTTAAATGTACACACATTGACGCATCGACTAACACAGCGTGAAAAGAAAATACGCGCACAATGCGGTGCTTATCTTGCTCACGTGTTCATGGGGTGTAGTGCAGACATGTCAAACATATGGCGATGTTGATTCCTTCCAAAGTGGCCCGCAAATCGATGTTGAGACAACCGTCAAATTAAATCGCTTCGATATGGTAAAATCTGTAGGGAGAATTAGAATAGCACCAAGCGTAACTTGCAATATAAAAATATATATTCTGAGCACTTTGGGACAAGTTAACTTAAAGCAGGTAAACTACAATAGAGGTCGTATTGCTAAATACGACCTCTATTTTGGATGGTGCATGCCAGATTTCGGATATGCATATCGAGAAAGTCACTATTAGAATGAAGAGTTTTGAATGAGTGCTTCTTCGGTTTTTGGGATGCGATCACCATCGTCAAGATGCGGGATGTTGAAACTGGATTAGTGATGGGAAAGTTCCTGTTTGGAAAGTTATAAGAGTGGAACTAGTTTACTAACAAAAACGAAACGAAACGAAATTAGCAGCTTCTTTAAATCTACTTGAATAAAAAGCATGACAGTGTATGTTTTTGCAGGAGTTGGCAGTCCAGTTTTCCCCTCTACACAACAATATCATGAAGAGGACTACAATTTCCGCAAAAAATAATTATTCATCTGATTTCTTCTTCTTGGCTCAGCGACCTACTGGGACAGGCCAGCCACCGAATGGCTTAGTAGACTTGCTGATGCCACGTAGTTGGATAGTCAATCCTCACAACGGGGGATACAAATAGTACAAGCGTTAACACTGCTTTGCTACTTTAAGCGTTGCTTTCGTTGTAATATACTGGAGTTCTACACAGGAAAAAAGGATTAGAGGATTAGATGCGCCAAATAATTTTATTATCTCTCACAATAAAGTTTGAGATTGCTGATGTGCAGTACCTTCAATATAAGAATGTGTTGCGCTTGTTCTAAAGAAATTTTGTTCATTTTCCTCCACAAAGAATGAAGCGAATTTTCCAAATGGCAATGAACCTGTGCTGTTTCCTTTGTTCAATATTATGGGATGGATGGATGGATTCGTTTTTAAATAATAACACTCACGCGCCTCATTTTCCCTTAGCTTGGCGCGATGCATGGTTGATCGTAAAATCACACTATGCCTTCCTGCTGCACCTGGTCGGTTCAATTTTGTGGCTTCCTCGCATCCACATACGAGTTGGCGCAAGTTCAAGGCGAGAAAGGTCCGTGTTTGGTTTCCGCGTGCAATTTAGAGAGAGACAGGCACCACGTGTTTGCAGCAACGGGAAGATAATTTCAACATCACTCCCCCATGCATGCTTATTGTTATTCCTGGCTCATTGGAG
This sequence comes from Anopheles maculipalpis, assembly GCF_943734695.1. NCBI lineage: Eukaryota > Metazoa > Arthropoda > Insecta > Diptera > Culicidae > Anopheles > Anopheles maculipalpis. The sequence goes on from NC_064872.1 coordinate 44,071,238, forward strand.
TCTTCCCGTGTTTCCCGGTAAACCGGGAAAGATAGTGAAGGGAATGAATTCTTATCCTATTGCCACACGTACTCGTATACCCTCGGCAATCGTGCAAGTAAAACAAAGCCTCAATACTGTAGTAATGTGTGCAAGAAAAGCTATCGTATATTTGTGAGTGTATTTTTTTTTTCTAAATTTAACGTACCTTTCGATCTTCATTCGTCGAGTTATTCGTATTCTTTTAACGAAATACTGCCCCACCATCCCTGACCATCGTGCGCATTCGCGACCTCTAACGGCCTCTCAAACTGACGCGCGCAAATCGCGATACACTGATTTGTTTTGTGTCTTACTACCGTTTCAAATTGATGAATGTACATAAGGAACCCAACCACCAACACACCAGCAAAAAAAAAAGGTTGATCATGCGGGGAGGGGACTGTGAGTGTTTATTCTCTCCGTTAGAGGAATGATGTACCGTGCGCTTCTTGTGCCCTAGTATATACAACTGGTGGATTGGATCCCCCGAAATTAGGCAAGTGCGCAATTTTCAAAATGACAACGAAATACAAGCGAGTGGTAGGAAAGCACTTGCTGTGTGTAAAATTGTTTACACGTCTACGGGATTGCTACAAACACACAAACCGTGTTCGCGAATATGGTGATCGAGATAAAAATACTCAAGAATGACACGTATCCTCTTTCCCCTTTACGAAATGGCGTGGAAGTCGACAGGCCATCAGTTGGGGTTATTGTAATGATTTTTGCACGTAATGGCAAACACGAATGCGCCTTTCACGTTTAGGTATTAAACCGCTCAAGAAAGTTGTATGGCAAGCAACAAATATTCCTGTGAATGACATCAAAATTTACAGCAACAAAAAGCAATGGTAACCCCCCAAGCCTACATAACATAGTTCTGCTAGAATCGATCCCGTCAATCCTTCAACCGAGGTCTTGAAAAAGAAAAGTCGCACTGGGCGGCTTACAGAATAATTTACAGAGAGAGGCCCCCTTCTACAATGTTATTATAATTGGCATCAAACACTGTTCATTCGAAAAGGAAGGAGTAAAATTGACCTCGCATTCGAATTTGATCAATGATCGCGGGGAGCCATCACAACACTCCATCCGCGCGTCACCCTTTTCATGTGTGCACATCGTTGTAAGTAATTCAACACAATCGCAACTAAATCGTACGGGCGATATTTGCTGTGTGCTGTACTCTGTATTCTGGTGCTCTGTATTCGCTTTATTCGTTGTGATGTTTGAACCTCCGAAGAAACAATGTCGCTAGTTTTCGTAAACATACGCTAGCCGGGGGCTCACCACAAGTGAAGCATCCGTATCGTCGTACGGTGCTGTCTTGTTGGTTTGGTAAAAAAAGCACATTCAGCACATTTCGTGTGACCATTACTGTATGGGTGTGAGTAGTATGCATTTAGTAATGAAGGTTTGTCGGGCGACGATCGCGGGCAAGACAATCAGTCGGCGTTTGTCCGAGAAAATGCGCGCTCTATTATGTGCTCGACAAGCTCTCGTGCAGTGAATTGAACTTTTTTTTTTCGATTGTGAAATCAAGCTTGACTTTTACCATTCGATTTGATCGAATAGTTAACAATTTTTCAACAAGAGTTGAACTTAGAGAGGAAAAAATTGTCTCAAGTGCAAATCTGTTCACAATAACAAGCAATACCAAAGTTTTGCGCCCGGCCTCATAAATTACTGTCGATTGGTTTGTTTTGTTTGTGCTTAGTTTGCAAAGAACAAGTGTGTGTGATCGTTATCATCAAGATGAAAGTGCCCACTGTTGCATTTGTTGCTGCCACTGGTGCTGCTACATCCGAGTCGGCTGAACCGGCCGGCAGAATGGAGAGAACAAATCTGGCAATGTAAGGGCTCAAACAACTTGTTACGTTGGTGTTTGTAAACAAATGTTTATTACAATTTGATTAGAAATGATTACAGTCTGCTAGAAAACAGTTTATCGCGTCATATGCAACGATTAATTAATCGTATTATGTAAGGTTAGCAGTGTGGCTATGCGGGTGCTGTATCAAGATTGAGCCGTACATTCTTTTATATAATAGCTCTCTGACCTATGGTGGGGTATGGTGAAATACACAGGATTTCGCAGTATGTTTGATATTTGAAACAAAGAGTCATATTGAAAAGGGACAGTCCGATAGTAGAGTCAACAAAAAGTAAACGACAGAACCGGTGTTCAAATCTCATCCGGGACCGTTGCCCCGTAGTGAAGGATTGGATAGTCCATCCAATTACGTGGTTATCAACAAGTCTAGTAAGCCATTCAACGACAGGCATTACCCACTAGTAGACCGTTATACTCAAGAAGAAGACATATTGAAATACTGTATAATGATGTTAGAGTAATGCTTAGTTGGGCTAATGGTTTCTTGTCGATACGATTAATTTCTTTACAGTGAGCCAAGTCTTAGTAGTAGTAGTAATCGTACCAGTAAGCGTACGATTTCTTCCTCCTCCTCGTCTTCGGCGGCCTCCGACTCTTACTGTGTTTCGTTGGCTGTAGGACCGCTGTGGTGGTCCTGATGTCCCAACAATCAGGACCGATCACGATAGGGCCTCTCCCTTGAAGGGTAAGTATTATCAAATCACGGTGCCAAACGTACGTGTGCCAACAATAAATAATAATATTGTTTCCATTACCTTTAGAATACAATCGCAAGGATTCTTTCGATTCGACTACGACCACCGCTTCTTCTGAGTACTATGATCTGGATTTCCCCGAATCGACCGTCGACTATCTGAACCACCAGGAAGCTGCCGTAATACAGGAAGTGTTGAGCCAATCCGTTCCAACACCGATTACGCTGAAGCTCTTCGTAACACCGCAGAAGTGCAGCAGCTGGGAGACGGTCTTCAATCCAAACGAAAACATTCTGTACGTATCGCTACCGTCGGCAATGTCACACGAGGCGTCGAAGCATTCCTTCATTTCACTTCTCGAGTTTGCCGAAGAGAAGCTGGAATGTGACGCGGTCGTGTTGTGCATTCGCAAAGATCGACTGGACCGCCCGAACCTGGTGCGGACGTTTTCGTTTGTCGGGTTTCAACCACTCAGCCCGAAATCTCCGCTAGCGCCACCGCACATCGAGGAGCAGCAGAGAAACGAATATCTCTTCATGATCTACAGCATCGAGGAGTAGTAAGGAGTTTGGGGAAATTCCATTTCATCATGATCCGATCCACTACCACCATCATCCAATACCACCAAAACGGATCATAGTATCTCGGACGAAAGGCGTGCGTAGCTACTTTCGTATCAAAATGAAATTCGTGTCTACAGACCGACGTGTAAAAAAACAGAAAGATAATGTTCGATCTGGATGTGAGCAGCACATTCAAACACCTTCTTGCCTGCTCTTAAACGATAAGGACGAAAATGATAGGCCGAGCTTCGATTGGTGGCAGAGATCGTTGCATTCCAAATCGGTGCTGTTATTGTTTGTCCGTTTTGGTACGATCGTATGGTACACAAATGTAATTAAAAAAGAAAACACACATATACATAATGCGCGATCACCATCAGCGAAAATACCACCGAATCGCTTGGTGAGTGGTTTCTTCAGTGAAATAACCATCTATTCACCCCATTCTTGACGCAGCAACTGGAGAGGCGACATATATTCATACAAAGCCCAGAAGAAGATAACATTTCCCCTTTTCGAAGATTACAATACCAGCTTAAGGCCCAGCGTTCTTCACAGCAATGAACGAATGAACGTTAAGGATATTTCATAGCGTACACACATTACTACATACTAAACAGTAGAACCACTAATGGGAAGGAAAAACTTAAGAATGAAGAAAAAACATCATCATCAGAATCGGTATCACGATCTAACCAGTCGAAATACTTGCGATTTGTAATTGTTTAAGAGAAATGCTACTATCTGGTAATACAAAAAAGTACTAAAAAATATATAAAAAAAACAAAAAAAGAACTAGAAAAATCACAAAAAAATCAAACTTATTGTTTGTTACAACGAATTGATTTTTCTTTTCTTTTGCATATCGTGATGGTACCATACAATCGTAAATCAGAAATATCGAAGAGAAAAAATTCAAATTATCCACACTACAAAGTTATGCATGAAAAAATTAATCGTTAAAAACAAACAAAACATCAGGATAGGAAAAAACGACGCTAAGACAAGACTAAAGGTCCAGCTGCTAGAGTTCTCCACCGATAGGTACATGTTTGCATGTGAGATAATATTCAACATAACAGCAGTGGCAGGCAAGCCCTATAGAAACACCGCGATAAATCGAGTAACGAATCGAACGCGAGATTGAAGAGTTCTTCTTTCGGTGCGAGTGCCAATAAAAGCAGATAGCGAACGAGGGACAGATCAAGTCTGTGCAAAGCGATTCCCTTCGCAATACAAATTTAACACTAGAACAAAAATTTGATAATCGATCTCGTGCCGAATGAAGGAAATTGATTAGCTTCGTTTGTGTTGTTATGTTGAGTTAGTAGCGCTTGGCAGATATGTTTCCACATCCTTTTATGAAGTCTTGGTTTAGTTTCTGACACACACACACACACACACACACACACCCAAACAGATATACATATATATAAACATCAGTACTTACCGATTTACTTGCAAAATGCTTATGCATAAATCAATATAAGCACGATATCTTTCACACCTTGCTGAAAGATAACATTTCTTCTGGCACGTTTCCACAACATTTATTAGAATGTAAGCACTTATGTTATACCTATAATGCATAGTTGTAATTTTTTCCCTTATTATTTCTTCAAAATTTTCTAAGATTCCGCCATCGATGATGGTATTGTAATCCTTTAATTTGTATCAGAATTTCCTACATTTGCATCTCTCTGCACCGGAACCAGCATTCGAGCTGGCCAAGCTATTCGCTTGTAGAACAGTGAAAGTCGATATCAAATCAAACTAACGCAGATGATAAAGGTGTATATGAGAAGAGAATGGTTTGAAAACCAACACATGGCACGAAAAAAGGGAATGTATCTCAACGCATGTAAGGGAAAATAAGTAAGCATGAATCAAAAAGGCAAAATCTTGCGTGAAAGTAGGAGTTAGCAGTAGTACAAGCAGGAAGATCTAACGAATGGATAGAAAAGAAAATTGTTGTTCTCGTTTACTTATTTCCCAACTTTATATGTTGTTAATGGGTTTTCTGGAGTTTAAGAGCGTACCTTCCCGCGCTCCACATATATGCATATTATTCTTATAACTATTTTTTATCTATCAGAACAAACAAAAAACTATATAATACAGAGCTTTTTTTAGATATACTTTAAATTTCCATACGATTTGTTTATCACGTATTTTGTTCGACCATCCGTCTGAAAACATTGTGCTTGATAACAATTCATACGAAATAAAATTTGAAGTAAACTATATTTGTGTGCGAACACATCGTTTTTGGGTCTAGCTGCTGGCATGGAATGAAAGGGAATCAATTCAATTTTATCGTTTAATCTGAACGGTTGCAAGTATTAATTTTTTTTTTGCTACACTTTTCAAGCCAATCATTTATGATTTCTGTTAACTAATCAATAGTGAATGCCCAAACATAGTTTGCAATTACTAACCCCATAAACGTGTTTTAGTTTTTATGAATATTCCGAACAATTATCTTTTAGCTGAATTGTAGATTCATGTGCCTCATGCAGACAGGTCGATCGTTTCTTCAAAGTCGTCGAAATTATTATTTTTTAATTTTTTTTAAGTATAACGGGTTGCGCCGTATTGTCAACACCGCATGTGTTGGCGCAGTCCAACAATGCGAGAAAAATAAAGGCTTGGAATTAAACTTTCACTTTTCACCTGGTGGTTTATCAGAAGTAATAAGCAACGCAAGACGGTATAAAGGTGTATATTAAATGAAAGTAACAAAAAATTCAAACGTAGTTCATAATTCCGCACTTTTCTGGTCGGCTTCCGGATCCCTACTACTTGCCTGTTGCCTCAGTCCCAGGTCGTACCACCTTTCTGTCAGGGGCCCTCAACTCCTCTGTCAAACTGTTTGACACTTGGCGGTCGCACAGTGGACGCGATCCACCACAACATTCCCCGACCCGTAACCCTGTTAAAAATCCTTAACAGGCGTTACCTTATTCGATCTCCAAGACCGCTAATTTGTTTGTTGCTCTTCTAAATCTTCCATTATTCGTGCGTACCCACGCCTGTCTAACCCGACCATCCCTAGCCACTATGATCTCCTCAATTTTACCACGGACCCAACACTTCCTGTCTTTCCCATCTACAACATATACTAGGTCCCCAACCTTTAGAGGTTTCGTCTCTTTAAACCACTTCGATCTTTGATTGATCGTTGGCGTATATTCTTTAATCCATCTAGACCACATCCTATCCGCGAGAAGTTGAGATCTTTTGTATGCATCTTTGAGCGCCTCTTTGGAACACGTCATAGGAATGTCCCTATTGTCACTTTTGGACGACCCTCTCAAAAAATGATTTGGTGTTAGAGCCTCTTCTTCGCTACCTAATTGTGTTACGGTTGTTAAGGGTCGACTATTCACTATATCTTCGGCCTCAACTATCGCTGTTAGTAACACCTCATCTGTTAGTTTTCTACCGTCTTGTAACGCATCGAAAACACCCTTTACTGATCTTACAAGCCGCTCCCACACGCCCCCCATATGGGGTGCAACCGGCGGATTAAACGTCCATCTTGTCCGCGCGTTCGTCAGCTGGTCCGCACACTCCTCTTCGATGTCTCGTAAAGCTCCAATTATTTCGCGACTCGCCCCTTTGAAATTTGTACCATTGTCCGATACAAACTCTATCGGCCAGCCTCGCCGACAGATGAACCTACGCAACGCCATCATGCACGACATCGTTGAAAGACTGTGTGCTATTTCCAGGTGGATACCGCGTACAACCAGGCACGTGAATAGTACGATCCATCTTTTCTCCGTCCTCCGCCCAATTGATACCTCGTACGGCCCGATGTAATCAACGCCAGTATAGCTGAACGGTCGGACGTTAGGCGTCAAACGTTGAGGGGGTAGAGGTGCCATTCTTGGTGTTGTTGGTTGGTTACGACGAACTTTGCACCACATGCATTTTGCCGTCTCCCTGCGTACTGCTGCATCCAGATGCGGAATGTAGTAGTGCTGACGTAGCTCATTCTTCACCGTCTCTCGATAACCGTGTCCGCACCGCTCGTGATAGTGTTGTATGATTAATCCAGTAATGTAGTGGTCACTCGGCAGGATGATGGGGAATCGCATGTTGTAAGGAAGCGATTCTGCATATTGGGTCCTCCCTTCCATGCGAATTAGATCATTCTCATCTATGAAAGGAGATAATCTAAACAGCGGGCTACTCCTTTCCAGGCCGATCCATTGGTTTGACGAAGACTCTTTGTTCTTCATTAAGGTCTTCCACTCATCGATGAAACTCTCGGCTTGAGCTGTCCTTATTAACACCATCTCCGCTTTCGCATATTCGGGTTGTTGCAGGGGGGTACGTTTTGTGATTAAGCCAACTGCCATCAGGATCTTCTGTTGATTTACTGTAGCACGTAGCGTCTCAATCGGCTCTTCTTTAGCTTTCTTGATGCAGTTCGCTATGAATCTGTATACACAAGCTACGGTTCTCACCAATACGGTCCACTTCGAGAAACGTCTAACATCGATGAAACCTTTCAGTAGCTCCACATTGTGTATAAGAAGGTGTGCTCTTAGCTCCTCAGTAGTGTTCGCAGGTGGTAACTCTTGAACAGGCCAGCAACATTCATCCGCTCGAAGAAACTTCGGTCCACATACCCAATCACTATCTGGTCCTATATCTGGAGCCTTTCCCCATTTCGTCAAAATGTCAGCTATGTTCATCTTGCTAGGAATCCAGCGCCAATCAGATATGTTAGTGAGATCCAGTATCTCACCTACACGGAATCCAACAAACTGCTTGTACCGGCGGTGATCCGATCGGATCCATGATAAAACGACTTTGGCATCTGTCCATATAACCACTCTGTCAATCTCCAGTTTATGGTTGTCTCGTATTGTCTTCGCCATTCGTGCTCCCAACACTGCTCCAAGAAGTTCGAGGCGTGGAATCGAAATCTTCTTCAACGGAGCCACCTTGGTGCGGCTCATCACAAGTGAGCACCTTACTTCACCCTGAACCATGGCACGAAAATACGCTACACATCCGTACGCCGCTTCACTAGCATCCGTGAATACATGCAACTGGACATCTTTTGTCTCGCTCGATAAAGCCTTCCCGAAGTAGCTACGTGGTATCTTCAGCAGACTAACATTCTGCATGTTCTGAATCATCTGACACCACCTTTCGTAACAGGTCGCCTCTATAGGTTCATCCCAGTTGCTGCCAGTTCTCCAAATATCTTGCATCAACATTTTGCCTCTCACGGTAATCGGTGCGAAGAAGCCCATTGGATCAAAATGTCCCATTATGAAGCTGAGCACTTTCCTTTTGGACGGTTGTGACCCTTGCAGATCTGTTAGCAATGCATTATCATTGTTCTCCGAATTGAGGCAAAATACATCTTTATTTGCTAACCAGGATATGCCAAGCACTCGTTCTGTTAATGCGCTATTTTCTCCCTTGAAGCGTATTCGATCTTCTGCGTTGTCTTCTTTTAAAGCGCTCAACACCTCCGTAGAGTTGGACACCCAATTGCGGATATGAAATCCGCCCTTAGAATGGACATATTTCACTTGCTCTGCCAATGAAACAGCTTCTTCAACGGTGTCAGTACAGTCGAAATAGTCGTCTACGTAGTGACGTTTGATGATCGCTTCAGCTGCTTCAGGGTATTCATGCTGATGTTGTGCGGCATTCAAGTTTTTTATGTATTGTGCAGAACTCGGCGAACACGTTGCTCCGAAAGTCGCAACATCCATAACATAGACTTGCGGCCGACCCGACGAATCATAGCCAAAAAGGAATCGCTGCGCTTGTTTATCAGCATCACGAATCCCGATCTGATGGTACATCTCCTTAATATCGGCCCCGAAAGCTATTGCCTTTTCTCGGAAATTGCAGATGATGTTTGGAAGCGGTATCAGCATATCTGGCCCTTTAAGGAGTTCTGAATTCAGTGATACACCTTTCACTGATGCCGCTGCATCCCATACTAGCCGTACCTTTCCCGGCTTTTTTGGGTTTTGCACTACATTAAGCGGAATATACCACACGCTGTTACCGGGTACTAGCATTTCATTCGGATTGATTTTATGAGCATATCCCTTTTGCTGATAATCCTCCATCTTTTGTAGCACAACCTCTTTCAACTGTGGTTGCCTATTGAGCTTCCGCTCTAAGGATTGCATACGTTTTTCAGCCATTGGATAGCTGTCAGGAAAGTGGCGAACATCATTCTTCCACAGGAGACCAGTTTCGAAACGGTCACCCACACGACGCGTTGTAGATTCGAGCAGGGTTCTAGCGCGCTGTTCATCTGGTGCTTCAGGCATCGTATGCGTCGTCTTGTCTAGATCTTCTAGCCTGTACTGCTCTTTTATCAGATCATGCAACGTTTCATTACTCATTTGTGAAGCCGTATGGAGATTCAGATACGCGCTGAACATTCTCGAGCATCTCTCCGTTCCGAATATCGACCAACCTAGTAACGATCGTACAGCGATGGGCTCCCCAACATTTCCTAAACGAGACTCAATGGGAGCAAACAAGTGTACGTTATCTAGTCCCAGAATAATCATTGGCCTCTGTGGAAGGTATTCCTTCGCAGAAATGTTTGTAAGATGCGCATACTTACACTTGAGGTCGGCGATTGTAACATATGGCATGGGAAGTTTCAATTCAGACACGGTGCGTGTGTTGATCAACTCGTACTTCTGCCCTGAACCTCGCTCCGATATCATCAGTTGCACCAAGCGGGACTCGTTTTCGTGACGATTTATGTCATTAGTCCAGCTGATCACCAACGGCTCCGGCACACCTGACACGTTCAGGTGTTTTGCGGCTGAGTCATCGATCAAGGTGACTGACGACCCTTCGTCAATAAACGCCATCACGTCCAACGTCATGCTTCCATAGTAAAGCGTCACCGGTATCATTCGGAATACAACCACCGTTTCCCGCTTCACAACGACGTCCTTCGCCGTACTACTGGTGTGCAATGATTCTTCAGACCTATGTAGCAGCGTATGATGACGACCTTTACATCTTGCACATCTAATCTTGTATGCGCACTTCCCGTTGCAGCTTCTCGCTAAGCAGATCTCACACAACTGTAGATTTTTAATCCGCTTCATTTTTTCGCTCAAAGGCATCTGCTTGAAACTTCCACAGTTCTTAAGTCGATGAGTCTGTTCTCCGCAATTCCAGCAAGATTCGCTTCTCGGAGTAGAAGATGTTTCGGTAGCGTGTACATTTACCCGTCTTTTCTCTTGTGTGGGAATACGGTCGTCTTCAAGGCGTTCCATTACATCCGAAATATCATCCACCAATCCTGAAATGTACCTTGAAAATCCCAACAACGAGCTATCATTCTGCTCCCGTTCGAAGCGAGACCATTCTCTTTGGTACTGCAAAGGCAATTTGTTCACCAATTCGTCAACTAGCAGTGGATTGCTTATGTGTTCGGTTAGACCGCATTCCTCTACGTGATCGCATAGCTGTTGCACCTTCGTCCCGAATTCCACAAACGTCACCAAGCGTTTCTCTCGCGGGGGTTCGGTAGCCCGAATCTTTCGAAGCAGCATTTTCAACAACCGTTTTGGGTTTCCATATCGACGCTTCAATTCCGCGATCACGCCTGGAACCGAATGAGGCATCAGCAAACGTCCTCTCACTGCCTCTAACGCTTCCCCGTGCAAGCACTCCTGGAGACGCTGTAGATTCTCCAAGTTGGTGAAACCGCATGCTTCGTTGGTGTGTGTGTAGCTGCTGATAAACAACGGCCACACTTCAGCTTCACCGGCGAACTTCGGCAGTTTCGTGGAAATGCTCTTCCTCGTTGCAATCTGCTCTTTCGTCAACCTGCTTCCACTTTGCCCCGACCCGTCACCGGCCGGCACAATAGTCTGCTCCGTCTTTGTCGAAACTGCTGTATCCCCTCCCTCCAACAAGGCTTGGGTTTTTTCACAGTTTAGTGGAATGCTCCTTTGTTCGTCGTCCTGTTGGTGTGGGTGTAGCAAACGCGTTCGTTCCTGTTTGAACAACTCTTCCTGCTCCTTCTTTTCTGCATCACATTTCATTTGCAGTGCGTGCAGTTCCTTAAGGAGCTGTAACTCCTGATCATGGCGTGCTTTCCGTTCCTCCAACTGCCTACGCATCTCCTTCATGCGCTCTTCGAAGACTTCCTTTTCACGCCGTTCCTCCTCCTGCCGCATCTCGATAGGCCATAGGTCGGACCCGCTTGCGCCTTCTGGAACGTCTCCGCTTTCGGATGAATTTTTTTGCGATCTTGTAGTTGGCATGGTACGGCTTTTTTCACTCCCTGAAAGATCAGTTTTGTCCATCACCTTTTTGACACCGACACGAACCCACTTCCAGTTTCGATATCACGCGCGTGTCTTTTTGTCGCTTTTACCAAGTATTCTCGCAAACACCTATTGTTCTGCTAGCGTGGTCGCCAAATTGCACACACATACACACGCGCGCGATCTTAGGGATCCGGAGATGTCGCACTTTACGTTTGAAAATTGTTGGCGCAGTCCAACAATGCGAGAAAAATAAAGGCTTGGAATTAAACTTTCACTTTTCACCTGGTGGTTTATCAGAAGTAATAAGCAACGCAAGACGGTATAAAGGTGTATATTAAATGAAAGTAACAAAAAATTCAAACGTAGTTCATAATTCCGCACTTTTCTGGTCGGCTTCCGGATCCCTACTACTTGCCTGTTGCCTCAGTCCCAGGTCGTACCACCTTTCTGTCAGGGGCCCTCAACTCCTCTGTCAAACTGTTTGACACTTGGCGGTCGCACAGTGGACGCGATCCACCACAACATTCCCCGACCCGTAACCCTGTTAAAAATCCTTAACAGGCGTTACCTTATTCGATCTCCAAGACCGCTAATTTGTTTGTTGCTCTTCTAAATCTTCCATTATTCGTGCGTACCCACGCCTGTCTAACCCGACCATCCCTAGCCACTATGATCTCCTCAATTTTACCACGGACCCAACACTTCCTGTCTTTCCCATCTACAACATATACTAGGTCCCCAACCTTTAGAGGTTTCGTCTCTTTAAACCACTTCGATCTTTGATTGATCGTTGGCGTATATTCTTTAATCCATCTAGACCACATCCTATCCGCGAGAAGTTGAGATCTTTTGTATGCATCTTTGAGCGCCTCTTTGGAACACGTCATAGGAATGTCCCTATTGTCACTTTTGGACGACCCTCTCAAAAAATGATTTGGTGTTAGAGCCTCTTCTTCGCTACCTAATTGTGTTACGGTTGTTAAGGGTCGACTATTCTCTATATCTTCGGCCTCAACTATCGCTGTTAGTAACACCTCATCTGTTAGTTTTCTACCGTCTTGTAACGCATCGAAAACACCCTTTACTGATCTTACAAGCCGCTCCCACACGCCCCCCATATGGGGTGCAACCGGCGGATTAAACGTCCATCTTGTCCGCGCGTTCGTCAGCTGGTCCGCACACTCCTCTTCGATGTCTCGTAAAGCTCCAATTATTTCGCGACTCGCCCCTTTGAAATTTGTACCATTGTCCGATACAAACTCTATCGGCCAGCCTCGCCGACAGATGAACCTACGCAACGCCATCATGCACGACATCGTTGAAAGACTGTGTGCTATTTCCAGGTGGATACCGCGTACAACCAGGCACGTGAATAGTACGATCCATCTTTTCTCCGTCCTCCGCCCAATTGATACCTCGTACGGCCCGATGTAATCAACGCCAGTATAGCTGAACGGTCGGACGTTAGGCGTCAAACGTTGAGGGGGTAGAGGTGCCATTCTTGGTGTTGTTGGTTGGTTACGACGAACTTTGCACCACATGCATTTTGCCGTCTCCCTGCGTACTGCTGCATCCAGATGCGGAATGTAGTAGTGCTGACGTAGCTCATTCTTCACCGTCTCTCGATAACCGTGTCCGCACCGCTCGTGATAGTGTTGTATGATTAATCCAGTAATGTAGTGGTCACTCGGCAGGATGATGGGGAATCGCATGTTGTAAGGAAGCGATTCTGCATATTGGGTCCTCCCTTCCATGCGAATTAGATCATTCTCATCTATGAAAGGAGATAATCTAAACAGCGGGCTACTCCTTTCCAGGCCGATCCATTGGTTTGACGAAGACTCTTTGTTCTTCATTAAGGTCTTCCACTCATCGATGAAACTCTCGGCTTGAGCTGTCCTTATTAACACCATCTCCGCTTTCGCATATTCGGGTTGTTGCAGGGGGGTACGTTTTGTGATTAAGCCAACTGCCATCAGGATCTTCTGTTGATTTACTGTAGCACGTAGCGTCTCAATCGGCTCTTCTTTAGCTTTCTTGATGCAGTTCGCTATGAATCTGTATACACAAGCTACGGTTCTCACCAATACGGTCCACTTCGAGAAACGTCTAACATCGATGAAACCTTTCAGTAGCTCCACATTGTGTATAAGAAGGTGTGCTCTTAGCTCCTCAGTAGTGTTCGCAGGTGGTAACTCTTGAACAGGCCAGCAACATTCATCCGCTCGAAGAAACTTCGGTCCACATACCCAATCACTATCTGGTCCTATATCTGGAGCCTTTCCCCATTTCGTCAAAATGTCAGCTATGTTCATCTTGCTAGGAATCCAGCGCCAATCAGATATGTTAGTGAGATCCAGTATCTCACCTACACGGAATCCAACAAACTGCTTGTACCGGCGGTGATCCGATCGGATCCATGATAAAACGACTTTGGCATCTGTCCATATAACCACTCTGTCAATCTCCAGTTTATGGTTGTCTCGTATTGTCTTCGCCATTCGTGCTCCCAACACTGCTCCAAGAAGTTCGAGGCGTGGAATCGAAATCTTCTTCAACGGAGCCACCTTGGTGCGGCTCATCACAAGTGAGCACCTTACTTCACCCTGAACCATGGCACGAAAATACGCTACACATCCGTACGCCGCTTCACTAGCATCCGTGAATACATGCAACTGGACATCTTTTGTCTCGCTCGATAAAGCCTTCCCGAAGTAGCTACGTGGTATCTTCAGCAGACCAACATTCTGCATGTTCTGAATCATCTGACACCACCTTTCGTAACAGGTCGCCTCTATAGGTTCATCCCAGTTGCTGCCAGTTCTCCAAATATCTTGCATCAACATTTTGCCTCTCACGGTAATCGGTGCGAAGAAGCCCATTGGATCAAAATGTCCCATTATGAAGCTGAGCACTTTCCTTTTGGACGGTTGTGACCCTTGCAGATCTGTTAGCAATGCATTATCATTGTTCTCCGAATTGAGGCAAAATACATCTTTATTTGCTAACCAGGATATGCCAAGCACTCGTTCTGTTAATGCGCTATTTTCTCCCTTGAAGCGTATTCGATCTTCTGCGTTGTCTTCTTTTAAAGCGCTCAACACCTCCGTAGAGTTGGACACCCAATTGCGGATATGAAATCCGCCCTTAGAATGGACATATTTCACTTGCTCTGCCAATGAAACAGCTTCTTCAACGGTGTCAGTACAGTCGAAATAGTCGTCTACGTAGTGACGTTTGATGATCGCTTCAGCTGCTTCAGGGTATTCATGCTGATGTTGTGCGGCATTCAAGTTTTTTATGTATTGTGCAGAACTCGGCGAACACGTTGCTCCGAAAGTCGCAACATCCATAACATAGACTTGCGGCCGACCCGACGAATCATAGCCAAAAAGGAATCGCTGCGCTTGTTTATCAGCATCACGAATCCCGATCTGATGGTACATCTCCTTAATATCGGCCCCGAAAGCTATTGCCTTTTCTCGGAAATTGCAGATGATGTTTGGAAGCGGTATCAGCATATCTGGCCCTTTAAGGAGTTCTGAATTCAGTGATACACCTTTCACTGATGCCGCTGCATCCCATACTAGCCGTACCTTTCCCGGCTTTTTTGGGTTTTGCACTACATTAAGCGGAATATACCACACGCTGTTACCGGGTACTAGCATTTCATTCGGATTGATTTTATGAGCATATCCCTTTTGCTGATAATCCTCCATCTTTTGTAGCACAACCTCTTTCAACTGTGGTTGCCTATTGAGCTTCCGCTCTAAGGATTGCATACGTTTTTCAGCCATTGGATAGCTGTCAGGAAAGTGGCGAACATCATTCTTCCACAGGAGACCAGTTTCGAAACGGTCACCCACACGACGCGTTGTAGATTCGAGCAGGGTTCTAGCGCGCTGTTCATCTGGTGCTTCAGGCATCGTATGCGTCGTCTTGTCTAGATCTTCTAGCCTGTACTGCTCTTTTATCAGATCATGCAACGTTTCATTACTCATTTGTGAAGCCGTATGGAGATTCAGATACGCGCTGAACATTCTCGAGCATCTCTCCGTTCCGAATATCGACCAACCTAGTAACGATCGTACAGCGATGGGCTCCCCAACATTTCCTAAACGAGACTCAATGGGAGCAAACAAGTGTACGTTATCTAGTCCCAGAATAATCATTGGCCTCTGTGGAAGGTATTCCTTCGCAGAAATGTTTGTAAGATGCGCATACTTACACTTGAGGTCGGCGATTGTAACATATGGCATGGGAAGTTTCAATTCAGACACGGTGCGTGTGTTGATCAACTCGTACTTCTGCCCTGAACCTCGCTCCGATATCATCAGTTGCACCAAGCGGGACTCGTTTTCGTGACGATTTATGTCATTAGTCCAGCTGATCACCAACGGCTCCGGCACACCTGACACGTTCAGGTGTTTTGCGGCTGAGTCATCGATCAAGGTGACTGACGACCCTTCGTCAATAAACGCCATCACGTCCAACGTCATGCTTCCATAGTAAAGCGTCACCGGTATCATTCGGAATACAACCACCGTTTCCCGCTTCACAACGACGTCCTTCGCCGTACTACTGGTGTGCAATGATTCTTCAGACCTATGTAGCAGCGTATGATGACGACCTTTACATCTTGCACATCTAATCTTGTATGCGCACTTCCCGTTGCAGCTTCTCGCTAAGCAGATCTCACACAACTGTAGATTTTTAATCCGCTTCATTTTTTCGCTCAAAGGCATCTGCTTGAAACTTCCACAGTTCTTAAGTCGATGAGTCTGTTCTCCGCAATTCCAGCAAGATTCGCTTCTCGGAGTAGAAGATGTTTCGGTAGCGTGTACATTTACCCGTCTTTTCTCTTGTGTGGGAATACGGTCGTCTTCAAGGCGTTCCATTACATCCGAAATATCATCCACCAATCCTGAAATGTACCTTGAAAATCCCAACAACGAGCTATCATTCTGCTCCCGTTCGAAGCGAGACCATTCTCTTTGGTACTGCAAAGGCAATTTGTTCACCAATTCGTCAACTAGCAGTGGATTGCTTATGTGTTCGGTTAGACCGCATTCCTCTACGTGATCGCATAGCTGTTGCACCTTCGTCCCGAATTCCACAAACGTCACCAAGCGTTTCTCTCGCGGGGGTTCGGTAGCCCGAATCTTTCGAAGCAGCATTTTCAACAACCGTTTTGGGTTTCCATATCGACGCTTCAATTCCGCGATCACGCCTGGAACCGAATGAGGCATCAGCAAACGTCCTCTCACTGCCTCTAACGCTTCCCCGTGCAAGCACTCCTGGAGACGCTGTAGATTCTCCAAGTTGGTGAAACCGCATGCTTCGTTGGTGTGTGTGTAGCTGCTGATAAACAACGGCCACACTTCAGCTTCACCGGCGAACTTCGGCAGTTTCGTGGAAATGCTCTTCCTCGTTGCAATCTGCTCTTTCGTCAACCTGCTTCCACTTTGCCCCGACCCGTCACCGGCCGGCACAATAGTCTGCTCCGTCTTTGTCGAAACTGCTGTATCCCCTCCCTCCAACAAGGCTTGGGTTTTTTCACAGTTTAGTGGAATGCTCCTTTGTTCGTCGTCCTGTTGGTGTGGGTGTAGCAAACGCGTTCGTTCCTGTTTGAACAACTCTTCCTGCTCCTTCTTTTCTGCATCACATTTCATTTGCAGTGCGTGCAGTTCCTTAAGGAGCTGTAACTCCTGATCATGGCGTGCTTTCCGTTCCTCCAACTGCCTACGCATCTCCTTCATGCGCTCTTCGAAGACTTCCTTTTCACGCCGTTCCTCCTCCTGCCGCATCTCGATAGGCCATAGGTCGGACCCGCTTGCGCCTTCTGGAACGTCTCCGCTTTCGGATGAATTTTTTTGCGATCTTGTAGTTGGCATGGTACGGCTTTTTTCACTCCCTGAAAGATCAGTTTTGTCCATCACCTTTTTGACACCGACACGAACCCACTTCCAGTTTCGATATCACGCGCGTGTCTTTTTGTCGCTTTTACCAAGTATTCTCGCAAACACCTATTGTTCTGCTAGCGTGGTCGCCAAATTGCACACACATACACACGCGCGCGATCTTAGGGATCCGGAGATGTCGCACTTTACGTTTGAAAATTGTTGGCGCAGTCCAACAATGCGAGAAAAATAAAGGCTTGGAATTAAACTTTCACTTTTCACCTGGTGGTTTATCAGAAGTAATAAGCAACGCAAGACGGTATAAAGGTGTATATTAAATGAAAGTAACAAAAAATTCAAACGTAGTTCATAATTCCGCACTTTTCTGGTCGGCTTCCGGATCCCTACTACTTGCCTGTTGCCTCAGTCCCAGGTCGTACCACCTTTCTGTCAGGGGCCCTCAACTCCTCTGTCAAACTGTTTGACACTTGGCGGTCGCACAGTGGACGCGATCCACCACAACAGCATGTGATGACTATGTGTATAGATTTATACGATCTAGACGGGGCATTTCCTCCCTGTTCTTGTTTTCTTTGCCCTATCCCGGGTATGCTCGGTTGCGTCGAAATTATTACATATTGTAATAAAAAAAGAGAAAATCACTGTGCCGTGTAAAGTGTCAGCATTGGCACTGTGATAGTTGCCTTACTCACTTGCTGTCATAGAAACGCACAACACAATGTTTGGGATGATCACAATGATCAACTGCGTCTGTTTATTCATAGTTAAACGTATTTACGGCTTTTAGCCCGCGACTGCCTAATCCGGACTATCCAATTCTGACTGTCTTTCTGTGTCTGACTTCTGTTCGTGACTGACTGACTGATTGACTTCTGACTACTGGCTTACTTTTCATGACTGAACTATCTTTTATAACTGACGGCTAGAACGGTCGTTGAAAGTTTTGGGGACAAACAGTGAGAATAATTTGGATGGAATGTTCCATCAACTAACATTCCTGTGGTTAATGGGTGTGTAGATTTTTGTTGGTGGAAAATTCCTCTTGTATGTTGATCTACCTGTTTCCTTAATTTTGATTAGTTGTAGGCAATGGCGCATGTTTGGTTTAATATTTCAGTCCGGACCATTATGTTCATGTGCATTGTTTGGTTGGTTTTGTTGAATTTTACATGATGTCTTTTTTATGCGTCTATGGCGCATTCCTGAATTTTGGTGCTCGTGGGACCTACATGTGATCAGTTCGGGTTTGTTTTGTTCTTAACTCAGAGTTACCTAGATCGTGTTCTAATTAATCTGTTGTGCTAATATGCATGCTTGGATTGAATGTTCTAATAAGTTGTGTTTAGATTTCATGCAGTTTGCACATGCATTAAAATCAGTTTGCAAAAGGCTATGCCACAATATTTTGGGATGTACAAGTATCTCCTAATTGTGAACGGTTTAAAGATCTTCTACAGTAGACCAACACAACAAGCTAGTTTTACTTATCAGGCGCTACAACCGCTTTGCGGTCTTGGCCTGCCGCAGCAGATTCCGGAACCGCTCACGGTCCCGCGCCGTCGTCCGCCAATCCGTTATCCCGGCCTTAATGGTGGATGATTCAACGCCATCCTCCCACCTCAATACGGGCCTTCTCTGGCCGTGTGGACGGCCTAGAAGGACTTTCTGAGCTGGGTCGTCCGGTGCCATGCCTATAACATGACCAACCCATCGGAGCCTGGCGAGCCTAATTCGCTACACGACGATGAGGTCGTCAAACAGTTCGACCGGCCCGTCGTTGTACCGTCTCCTCCATTGTCCTTCCACATATACGGGGCCAACGATCCTTCTGAGCATCTTCCTCTCGAACGCGGCAAATAGGGCTTCGTCTGTTTTGTACAGGGTCCATGCCTCAGAGGCGTATGTGAGCACTGGGACTATAAAGGTACGATACAGTCTCAGCTTCGACCGTCGCGACAGATTTTTTGAGGTGAAATGTTTCCTCAGGCTGTAGAATGACCGGTTGGCCGCCAGAATTCTAGCGCGCAACTCCATCTCTTTGCTGTTTTCGTTGCTGACTTTTGACCCGAGGTAGGTGAAGTTTGGACGACTTCAAATTTGCATTTAAAGCAGATTTAGCAGCTGATAAGTAAGTATTAAATTAAGATATTTAATTGTTTTTTTTTTCGTCGAATCGTTTACCCAACCAATTTTAGTTATCTTGTTGGTTTTTGGTCTGAGACGTGCTACCACTGATCAGCTTCTTGAATAATTTCCAATACAATGATAAAGCGTTTAATAATTCATACTAGAAACGGTTGTTTTTATATGCAAAAGAATAGAGATACAATGAAACTGATAACAATAAAAATTGTGCTTTAAATCTGCTTATGATAACGATGTAACGATTGGTGCCACAACCGTATTCCATTGCATCGGTTTTTTATTAACTATAACTGTAACTTAAAAGCTAAATTAAATATCAAACTTACTAATTTAATTCTTAAACTATCACTTTTCAGTAGTACGATTTTTGGTCGTTGGAGTGCAGTGACTTCAGCTTTAATGAGGGAAATAAAAAAATGGTTGGAAGTAGAGGATATATAAAGTGGATAATGTTTGGAATTGGAAATCAGAAAGCCGCTAGTGATTGATAAAAACTGGAACAAATAAAAGGCTAAGGTTGTGCGAAGGGACATGGAATGGGACTAAGGATAAGAGATCAGAAGCGTCGATGTTACCTAAAAAAAAAAGGTTAACAACAAATATTGCTTGAGCCCTAGTACGCCTGATGTGTAGCGTTTTTAGACCCAAGACTTGGCAACGATCGGCAAAGGACAGACGGAAGAGGAGCTCTCGAGCGATCCCACAGACATCTCATCGCAATTATCATCTGGCTCTCCCTCCCTATCGTGTTCGCTGTCGCCTTCTTGGGCTTGAGCCCTTGGAAGAAAGACATTTCCATATCCTTGCTAGCTTCATTGCAGGGCTCCTGGTAAGTGAACTAGATGTCCCGTCTCTCCTATCCGCCATCCCCCTTTACGCCTCTTCTCGTCGCCTTCGCGGTAGACCTCTCTATACATCCCATCCCACCACACTCTCTACGCCTCGAACGACCCCTTTATCAGGGCTCTATCGGCCTTCAACAACACCTACCATCTGTTCGACTACAATGTATCTCTGTCTCGCTTTCGTGTTCGTTTGCGTGACTCTTCCTTCCTTTCTTCACAATCCTTCCTAGCACACTCTACCTCCTCTTCCCATTAGCTACTTAAGATTTTTTTTTGTTTAGCCATTGTTGGCGGACAATTGAATACAATCAAAAAATATTCTTCAATTCTCGTATTCCATGAAGATGATACAGGACTCCAAACCGCACAACACACACACACGTTTCCCAACCTAGAACGCACAAGACTAAAATATAAGCATTTAACACAATTCAAGAAAAATCTACCGGGGCGACCCAGTGGTGCAGGCGACATCGACGCCGGTCTTCAAACGGCAGGACCGGGTTTCGAATCCCACCGTTCCCCCGTAGTGACTAACCATCCAACTACGTGGTATCGGCAACTCTACTAAACCATTAGATGGCCGACGTGACCTTACGGCCGTTAAGCCAAGAAGAAGATTACTAACATTATTGAAATCTTCATAAATTCTACAAATGTTTTTCATTGTAGATCTGCATAACGCCTCCATATGGACATTAAAAGACAAATTGTTGTCCATGGTCACACCAACGTCACGGAAAGTACAAACACGATTAATACAATGATTTATGTAGTAATGGAAAAGCAAGAGGAGAAAGAATCTAGAAGATTGTGTAGAACCATGCAATAGAGTTAGAGATAGTTGCGGTTTAGTGCAGGTAACAACGGTTTCGAGTGCAAAGGGTTCAAAAATAAAACCATTGCAATTAAGTGGAACTCGACATAAAAGAACATGATTTAAAATTTCACTATCTTCATGTCATTGGCAGCTGAATTCGCTTATTAATAAATTTTTCGCTGTTACTATCTGCAATTTATACAATGATTAAGCGGACAACACGTACTTCTCAAGCCCTTTCGCCGCAGAACAATCACTGTGCAAGCACTTTATATTTAATTCCATTTCCACTCCATGTGAAACTCTCGTTATGGGACTCTCTTATTTCAATATTCTTGAATTCCAGTGCAAATACATGCTTCTGAGTATGCAGTATTAGTAAATCTGAAGAAGCATCTTAGTCGTCTCCACTTTTGCTTCCTCAATAAATAGTAATTTCACTACTGCACAACAGACTACATCCTCCATTAACATACATTTGAAAAAGATTCAACGATTAAAGGTTTATTTTTTGGTCCATCAAGAGGCATTTGTAGCATTAAATTTTGGCGACTGCATTTATTTTAAACCAGTTTTTTTTAGTTTCCAAAAGATATCACGAGTATTATAAGCATATGAAGCATTCATGAACCAAATGTGATTTTAATTACTGCTTATAATTATCCGAGCTACTATACGTACGAAACGGTTTAAAGACCACAACTACAGTTTACAGTTTACATTTGACTTTTGGTAACAGTAACATGTCACACAAATTTCGGTTTGATTGATATATAGAATCAGTATACATTTTTTTTTTCTTTTATTTATAGAGGCTTTGAGTCTCTGAGAATACACTAACTTCTCTAGAATCTGTATAGGAAGTACGTGCCTACATTCTTGCATCATTTAATAATTATCAAATGGTTCCACCCAGCAGAAGTTTACATAATATTCTAAAAGTTTCTAATTCGTGCAATAATTTCGCTGGTTGAGAACCACCCCGTCTTACGCACGGAATGCTTGGTTTTCCGTTCGCTGACCAACTGCGTAAGTTGCATGGTATTGACCTGATCGATCGAGCCGTCACCAATAAATTACTATACTTACGATAAGATTGTTATCGAAGAACTTGAGTGGGTGGGTGAATACTGAAGCTTATCCGCGAGCCTTCCCCAATGCGTTTCTTTTATCAGGGAATCTTAATCCGCACATATCAACCAGTCCGTTTGTACCTGTATGCCAAGATAAGATCGGTGTCTTGATCGGGTTCTCCCTTGCCTTGGACCGTATTTCTGACGACAGTGCCACAAACAATAGCTCAGCACAGTGCACACTAGGGGGTTTCTTTTGATTGTTTTAACCTGTTTTACTCCTGTTTTTTTTTTTTTCCACACGGTGTTACCGATCTTGTTCTGTTACTGACCAATGCGGTATGTGAAAGTGATACCCTTGTTGCGTTGGTTTGACGGTTTGTAATAAGAAAGCATGTAGTGAAAACACGTATGCTTTTGTAATTTCGTGTACGGTACTGTCATCTCTTAGTGAAGAACTAGAGACGCGACTCCAAATAACGGTCACAGGAAAAGATCTTTCAATGTCCAATATTCACAAAAAGTGCATTTTCAGTAGTTGCTAACAAAAGTATAATCTTAAGCCAGTGATGAAGCGATCAAAGCCGTAGCAAAGAGTACCGATTGAGATACTATCTCAGCTATTGGCGCTACTGTTATGCATTATGTATTGTACAACGGTCTAATCGATCTATCGATCTTTGCTCAGCCGAGCGTAATAAACAATCTGTACCCTGTGCCGATAGCAAACAACCTCTAAACCCTAGCAAGAGAGAAATAAAGCTAAAATAAACCGTATACAATCCACATTATCTCATTCGATTCTCGGTATCTTGCATGGAGATATACTACGTGAATGGGTAACAAACACACAAAAAGGGGGCCAACTTTATGGGATGTTGGATTACATTCGAAAAAAAAAAATATTTCGCGAAGTTCGATGGGGGGTGAAGACACACTGATAAATGTAATCGCTATTACAGCACCATAAGTTATATACTACGCACAATCGTACAAACAACGAGCACACCAACCGATACCCTAATCTGGCAGTTTATCTTTATAGTACCCAGTACGAGCAACACAAAGGAGTAAATTGGAAAAGAAACAAAGCGCCTAAAAACAAAAGGGAAAATCAGAATCGCTTCCGATAAAGGCATCCCTGTGGCGTATGTTGTAATCTAGCTCGCTCCTTGCTGGGCAGCGCGATCTTGGAATTAGTAGTGTCAAAAGGTTTTGCAGAACAGTCCTTCGAAGCACAGTGCCACGTACGGGTGACCAACGTGAGCTCCCGTGCCCTGTCAGGCCCTTTTTTTCTGTCGGGAAATCTGCTTGTTTTTTTCCTTGAGGACAGACTACAAACATGTGCTGCTGTTCGAAACGTTATTCCAACACCGCCAAAAAGCTGTGGGCGTTTGGTGGTGTGGTAGCCATTTTCGTGGCGGCTGCCTTTTTCGGTTTTGGTCTGCCGGCCATCATCGATGCCGTGGCACTGACGGAATTCCGCATCAAGGAGGGTGCCCGTGTGTACGAGAACTTCTTCGATGGTGAGGTACCGATCTTTTTCGACATCTATCTCTTCAATTGGACCAATCCGGAAGATATCCGTGACCCGAACGTGCGGCCAAACTTTGTGCAGATGGGACCGTACGTTTTCTCCGAGCGGCATGAGCGTGGTATGGTATCGTTCAACGCGAACGATACGATCACCTTCAACCAGAAACGTATCTGGCACTACATTCCCGAACAATCGAACGGCGATTACTTCAACGATCGTGTAACAACGCTCAATCCAATCCTGGCAGTAAGATACGCAGCTTAGGACACACAGTGTGTGGTGTAGTTTTCATATGCTGATGCATATTTTCTATCCTTTCCCTCAGACCGTCGGTAAAACGCTTGAAGGTGACCCTTTACTGCCCCTACTCGACGGTATCATTATGGCAAACAATCTTGCCGGCTTCCTTTACGAAGATGTGCCAGTGCGTGAGATGCTGTTTGATGGACATCCCGATGAGCTGCTTACGACGCTGCGAGATTTGCTTGGCGTATTACCGCCAGGCACAGTGCCAGACATCAACCTGCCACCTTGGGAAGGTTTCGGGTGGTTCGTGGAGCGCAACGAAAGTCTTACCTATGACGGTACCTTCCAAATGGGCACGGGCACTGATAATCACATCAACACGGGCGTAATGCGCCAGTGGAACAATGCTCCCCAGGTGCCAAACTATCGTGGCTTCTGCGGGCAGGTTCGTGGATCGGCGGGAGAGGTATGGCCACCGATGGGACGTAGTTTGAACAGCTTTCCGCCACTGAATCTCTTCCTGCCGGATCTGTGCAGTGCGATCACACTGCGGCACGAGCGTGAGTTTACGGTGCACGGGCTGGACGGAGAGCTGTGGGTGGGCGATGCACGAAACTTTGACAACGGACACACGATTCCCGAAACGGAATGCCAGTGTACGGCACCGGTCGACCAGTGCCCATTCTATCGGCCCGGTGTGCTCGATGTCTCGGAATGCAAGTTCGGTGCCCCGCTCGTTGTGAGCTATCCACACTTCTATCTCGCACATCCTAGCTACCGTACTGCCGTTACGGGCATGAATCCGGACCGTGCCAAGCACGAATTCCGTTTTGCATTGCATCCCTTCTCAGGAATACCCATGACCGCGAATGGTCGTATTCAGTACAACATGCATCTCAGAGATAATGGTATGGTGTAAGTATTGAACCGGCTGACATTATTTTTTCACCGTAAGAAAACGTATCTTCATCCACGTTTGATCATCTTCCATCTGCAGCTTGTTCCAAGGCGTACCAGACATAATTATTCCTGCGTTCTGGATCGAGCAACGCATGGTACTAACGGAAGACATTGCTGACGATCTTAAGGTAAGTTGGCGGTCTCCAGGAATTAATCTTCGAGAGCAAATCATACTCAAAGACAAACTCTCTAATGGCATCATTTCAGCTTATCGAAAACCTTCGATGGGGCTTTATCTATACGGCATTTGCCCTATGTGGTGTCGGTGCGTTACTTTTCGCGCTGTCCCTTTATGCTGCTTTCTTCGTGTGGAAGGACTAACGTTAAACACTAACTACTGTCGATACGACAAAAACCTGATAAAGTGATTCACTAATTAATTGTTTAAAAAATATTGTAAGGAATTATCACTAATAAAAAAAACTGAGCACTGCTCACATTGGGATATGTATACGGTCTAGCATTCGATCGACTCGAGCGATTCCCTCGCTGTGCTGGAGTATTTATGGAGTTTTACTTATTCGAGTTCATTTGTGAGTCGATTTTGTGAAGTGAACCTATTTTTGTGTTTGACTTCTGATTCCTACTTAACAAATTGCGTTCTACTGAATAGCACTTTATCCTTCGTCTGGCTATCTTAATACGATCAGGCAAATGTTTCATTTTCGATAAACCGAACAAATATGCGTCTATTTTAAAATATGTGATAAGTTATCAGTGATAAAACGATATCGTTTATTGTTCGTCTTTGTAGTCTTTGTGTAAATCCTCCATATCGCCGATATCTGTATCTCATCTTGCAACCGTAATAAACAGAACGTACCTTTATCAATCAGGGGCTATATCAATGAACATCGACACATTGCTGCTTATAAGTCCAGTCCAGAGTGAAGTGCTTTAAGACAATTCCAGGGCTCCAATCTTGACGGGGATGCATGTTTCTTAGCGTATCATCAGCTCGTAATAAAAAAAAACTTTATTCAACCTTTGTGGCCCCTGGTCGAGGACAACTTATCTAAGGAGAGGAGAAAGGAGAGGATCCTTTTGAGCGAGACTCCTGACCTTCTTACAAACCACACTCAAGGTCCCCAACTCTGTAACCGCAAAGCTTCTAGTAGCTTCCAATCAATTTAGGGCCGAAAATGACAATGACAAACAGGGGAGGTTTAGAAAATCTTAGAAGAAAGATAATTCGTAACTGATCATTCGAAAGATCATATGAATTAAGAAATTAAGCTACAAAGCTTTATAATTTATGTGCATGTTATTGAGCACATGCTATTCAGCAACATTAAGCAACATTCAAAATTTTAATTTGCTGGCGTGTTTGACACCTCTGCTCTGACAACAGCAACCTTTTGACAGGCGTCAACTTTCACTTCATCGCAAACCTCGCTTTGTTTTCGTTCGTACGGCGCAAGTGTTCGAAGCGGATTCTGGTCGTGGCGGGTGTAACAAAAAGGTAATTTTGTGTTTGTAAAATGGTGCGGTTTAAGTGGCGTTTTGAAGCATTTTTACAAACGAAAGTCTTTCTAAAATTGTTGTGAAAACTACATCATCTAACATCAATTCGTTGCATATGCTTGCAATGAAAAGTGTAAGCATGACTAAGTGAATTCTGGGGTATTAATCACATTATTCTTCCTTATAATTCCAAACAATTTAACGTACTTATTCCCATATGGGTGAATATATTACAATTTTATTATGTCGATCGAAGTGAAGTGACCATAAATGATCATCGAGATCGGTGCAGCGGTGTGGCGTCAGGGAAATAAACAATGAGAGTGCACCGCCTTAGGTCAAGGAAAATAATTGACGCGCAAAAACAAACATTGTTTATCAGTAAAATTCATCTCTGTACTTGTGTGATTATCAGTTGCAGCCAGTAAATATTGGAAGTATAATCCACACGGTGCACAGATGTTGAGCCAAGGCTCGACATAACAATTGGCCATGGCTGCATCGCAAGAGTGTAGTGCAGGCAGAAGTCATTGGTGCGACGCGATCTCAAAATTGCATCACGTTGGCCGCACGTAATAGCAGACCCCCAGCTCAATTTCACTCTCCACAGACTGCATACGCTTCGGCAAGGTCGTCCGTAATGATATAACGGCCTCTCACCTGTGCTACACACTATAGCGCACTCAGACGATGTGGCCGGTAGGAGTGGATTACGATGAGTCATCTGTTTAGCAGCAAAATGTAGCTTTTGTTTAGAAGCCTTCATTGGTTTACACAAGGCTGTAAACGAATTCAATGTTTAATTCAATTATCAGCGCAAGAACATGCCACAAAGTGCACTGGACATAAATCCAGTTTGTGAAACATATTTTAAAACAACATCGGCATAGACTCGCTGAGGCGATATAATCACTTCCTATTATGCATCGTTAGGGTTGTAGCAAAGGGGTTTGTTGTGTGATGAATGAATGAGAGTTTATCATGTACAACAGAGAATGCACTCACATATGAGTAGCATTGGCTGAAACATTATGTGATAAATATGTGGGCTAGCGATAAGGATAAAGTCGAGGAATTGAACAAAAGAATTTTAGTTTCTTTTCAGTATTGCTTCTGATGGTTGCATGTGTAATAGTTTTCCTTGGTATCCCTCAATAATATTGTTACGATCTTCTCTTCACATTCAAGCGTTCAATGACCAGCCGGATGAGTTGATAATATAGTGCAACGAATATACTGCCGTATCCGGAGCGGCCACAACTCTACCAAAGCAGCTGTTTACTAACATTATCTTACCAAAGCAAACCTATCCACCAAACCGATTTGCTATACAACAATGTGTTCATCATGTACCGACTTCCAGAAAAAGTTTATATCGCTCGGTTGCTCAGCGTTCCTTATACTTCTTGCCGTTGCGCTGGGCGTACTGTGGCCATCGATGTCAGACCAGATTCTTCATAATGTAAGCTACCTGCAGGTTAATACATTACATGCGATCGTTTCAATAACGGAATTCCCATACCTTTACTCGATAGAAACTTGTAATCAAAAATGGATCGTCGAACTATGATAATTGGATCAGAACACCGATACCAATGTATCTGGAAGTGTACTTCTTTAACTGGACCAATCCAGATGAGCTCAAGACGAATGCAAGTGCGATACCGCACTTTGTAGAAATGGGACCTTACACGTTTTCCGAGGTCCACGAGCGTGTCAATCTTGTGTGGAACGACAACAACACGGTAACGTATGAGCAACGCCGCACCTGGCACTTCGTACCGCAACTTTCCAAAGGAACGCTAGACGATGAAGTTACAAACTTGAATGTTATCACGTTGGTAAGCAAGGGATGGAATAAGTGAGGCCATTTTAAGCTCCGACCAAACATCCAATTTTTACAAAACTTATTATTTCCTTTTTCCAGAATGCAGCCCATTTCTTGCGCAATACTAATGCGATACTAAAACCTGCTATCGATTTTTTGCTCAAAACGGATGGTTCCTTGCTGTGGAAAAACAAACCTGTACGGGAGCTGCTATTTGAGGGTGTTAAGGATCCGCTTTTGGATTTGCTAAAGACACTGAACACTACGGAACTTAACATACCTTTCGACAAATTTGGTTGGTTTGTCGGGCGGAATCTAAGCGACACTTTCGATGGAACATTTACAATGAAAACGGGTGCAGACGGTTTGGACGAGATGGGTTTTCTGACACAGTGGAACGGCGCACCAAGCACCGGCATGTATCGGGGTAAGTGTGGTGAGGTGTACGGTACATCCGGCGAACTGTGGCCCGCCACAAACTCAACACAGCCAAACATCACACTCTTCCCGTCGGACATTTGCCGTTCAATAACGCTGCAGGCGGCGGAGCAGGTATCGCTTTACAACATCCAGGGCATGAAGTATGTAGGTGATGAACGGGTTTTCGATAATGGTGTCAAGTTTCCGGAGACAAGCTGCTGGTGTAATGCTGATCCATCCCACTGTCCCGATTTAAAGCCCGGCGTTTTTAATGCCTCGGCCTGCAAGTACGGTTCCCCAACGTTCGTTTCGTTTCCACACTTTTATCTAGCGGATGAAAGCTACCAAGCTGCCGTCAGTGGACTGCGACCGAATCGTACGGAGCACGAGTTTTATATGGCGATCGAGCCGACCACGGGTATACCGTTGGATGTGCGTGCCCAACTGCAGATCAACGAACACTTACAACCGATAAGTGGGTACAGGTATGTGGAGCGTTTCCATTCGATCTCGGGCGTCCCATGTTCACCAAATATCTGATATATGTTTTTATTTTCGCCAATGACAGTTTCTACAAGCATGTACCGGATGTAATGATACCGATGTTATGGTTCCGCCAGCGTGCTACCCTTACACAAGTGCTGGCCGAACAAGCTAAGGTACCGTTTTACAGTGTATAGTACGGTGAAAACATGTGCTTTTTCTAACCCGTATCGTACGATTATATTTCAGCTGGCGCTCGCTTTACCATCGCTTGGGATCTACGTGGCTGTATTCTTTGGTTCCATCGGTACTATCATGACAGCTGTGTTCGTATTCTGTAGCATTAAAAAGTGGTCACAAAACACGGACCAGCAGGTTCCATACGAAGAGTTGGAAAGCTAAAAAAGAGAGGCTTTTGAGCTAAACCATACACCAACATCGTTAATAATCGATCAATATAATATCCTGCAAAGTGCCTTAGCGTAAGAGGGCGGAAGAAACGAGCATTCGCAAACAACAAGAGCAACGGATCGATAGTTTTTTACGCGTATAGTCATGCGTATTATCATTTTTCCCTATTGTGCGGTTTAACAATCCTTTTATCTTAAAAAAATGAGTTAACATTTTTCCTACTGGTTTTCTTGCCTTCCTCTGTGTGTATGCAGTGCTTAAAATATTCAAGTGCCAAAACAACGTCAAGTACATGAGGACGTTCCAGGTGTTAGAGATTATTTGTTTCGCATTCCGTCTGAGTTTTTTGCTTGTACACTAACTTTAGGTTAAACTCTGCACATACTAGTGACTTTAAAATCATACCAAAATTGCTCAATCATAATTATACACAGTAGAGCACTTTTTGTTACCGTTATTGAATTCTTTGTTAAGTAAAATTGACTGAGTGTAAGGAGAAACAAGATAAGGAACGAATTTCTTTAGGAAGGAAGTGTGATGAATTGAAAATACTGTTAGTAAACGTGCTAATCCAAGGAGAAATGGTGTTTTACAGCAATATTTTTAAGAGATATTTTTTTACTTGGTGAGTGTATGTTACTTTTCCTGTACATTGGAAGCAAATAAACTTCAAACCGTGTTTATTAACTTATGTTGTGTCGCAATTGAGTAAATTAGTATCAAACTTCGTATCGTCACACTGGGAGTGACTCTTGAGTGACTAGAACCACTCTCCGATTAGTGCTATGAGAACTCTGCTGGTGAAGGTCTTATAAGGTCTGCTTTATTGAACTTAATTTATCGGTTAAAATATAAATTGCTTACTTGACAATACGGCACTGGACCGTAATAATCAATTATAAAAATAAATAAATTGCTTACTCGATAATTGATCTTGCGACGATCGATCATAATTTAACCTAGTTATTGCTACATAGTCCTTGTCTTCCGATCGTACGTATTTGCCAACTGTTGCCAATTTTACCGACGCGGCAAAATGTTAGTGGTAAACATGCGGTCAACCAAAAAAGAAATAGTATTCAGGCGAGCGAACGAAAACAGTCAAACTAGGTCAGATATATCCGCCGACTGCGGATCGGTCGGCATTTTCATAGTATAAATTAGCAAGAAAGAATTTGAATAAAGCAGCATTCGAACCAACACCCTTAGATTGTTCATTGAAGTCAGAGGCATCCTCCGGTCTTCAATTTAGCCGAAATTACTTCGTCAAGTCGGAGGCATCCTCCGGTCTTGAAAGGTTGAGTCGGTGGTATCCTCCGGTCTCAATTCGTTGAACAAGACAAGGGCCCGGCTCAGCAACACCAACGACACATTGGAAAGGAGTTAAAGGCCCTACAATTCGTATGTCCAAAATGTGTGTTTATAAAGTTACAGGCTTATAAAAATATAGCATTTGGAATAAGCTTTCGTGAGCTTAGGTCTATAATACAGAAGGAAGAATACTTCCTTCTCCTAATATATTCGAAATTTCTAATTCGTTCATTCTACAAGTGTGAAATTTGGAATAATTTACAAAGGAAAGATTTACAATAACAAATTCGAAAAAAAAAATCATCCACTAATACAGTTTTTCCCGTACGACCCATCATTCTTGTCATGTTTGCTTTCAGTCCAGGGCAACTGTCAGGACCGCATTTTTCCGCTAACGATTCTGTCTTCCTGCAAGGAATGAAGACTGACTATCCAACTACGTGGTGTCAGCAAGTCTACGATCATTCGATGTGTGGAGGTTGACCATTCTTATAAGGGGCTTATAAGAATGGTCCTAAATCCATGACATTGTTGGGTAGACGAGAATACTAGATTGATAACTTCTGCACCGACAGATATTGTGACGCTTTCAATTTTTTGTTGAAGAATGTTCAAAGAACCAACAAGGTTCGTTTCGTTCTTTTCCATCGCGAAAAAAAATTTTTCCATCACTAGCGTTTACCCTGTGAAAAATAATGATACGATCGTAATGACATCGTCTGCTGAAAACGCTGAAACGCTGAGTACAATTGTCGCTGTGACAGTAGTACAACGGAAGTGTTGAAGTAGGCACAGAAAAAGTGCGTCGTAGAAATTCATCACAAATTTTGTACGAAGAAGAGTTCAACGCAGCTACAATCAAATAAATTTATTATATTTTGTGTTTGAAGGCCTCATTGAACTGTAAACCGTAAGAAGTGCTTTGTTGAATAGTTGTGATTGTCGCTACTGTGGTAAAGAAAAAGGAGCAAATTGGTTGCCAAACCCCAAATCATAATGGCGTCCATCATAGAAAGTGAAGAAGAACTGGCGTGTTTGGTATGATGCGTGTGGCATGTTGACGATAAATTTTTGTGTAATATGTACCACGAATGTGCTCTTTCAGAATCGAGAAGTCGACGAGGAAATGGATCAGATCACAAACACTTGCTCCTGGATATTGGCCCAGAACTGTTTAAAGCCTACAATCAATAATGTTGTTGCGCTTGGTAAGTCTTGATGTACTGTAAGCAGCAAACAGTAGAGTAGACAAAACTGACGATATAGACGGCAAAAACAATTTTCCAGGCGATTTGGAGCTTTTGAAGATGTTGGACTCTGAATCTTTCATATTGAAGAGTAACTCGCTTGTAGCAATGGCTTCAGCTTTAGGGAACGGCACTAGCTCCACAAATCTTATCAATATGAGAGAACAAATAGCCAGTAGCGGAAAAGAATTGGAGAATCTGATTGTACAAATGGTAAGTTGTGCATGTCGAACGCAATGTTAGCCGAATAAGAAATTAATTTTATTTACAAATAGCGGTCAGGAACACTCGAAGGTGAGGTGGAAGAATATCGTGAGAAAATACGTGAAATACGGGCAAAAAAGCATTCGATCCTACACGAAATGAACGAAAGACAGCAGAGCGTCAATGCGGAGGAACTAAGCATCGCCGGATTCATCGATTTGCTGAAAGAGATAAATCGAGACATTGAGTAAGTGTACGAAAATGTTATATCATTACTGTCGTAGTCTAGATTGTTTTTTGGTTTTTACAGAACTACTATTCATTGCCATGGACAGGAACTTCAAAAACTGGAAAACATATTTAATGACGTTGCCTTCGGGTCTCCTTTGTTTGGTGATGTATGTGAGTAGTACGTTGCATAGCATTTATGTTACTTCTACTATCTTAACAGTAGTTTCCGCAATTTTAACATGAATGGAATGTACTAACTATCTTATAGGGAGGCTATGTTAGCGCATTGGAAATATAATGTCCTAACTCGAGGAGGCAGTATTTGGTATATGATTTGGCAGTATGTGATTTATTTTTTCGTTTTACGTCTATTACAACTGAAACTCATTAATCGGTCGGAAATCTAGAAAGGGCTTTTTTAGAATCTTTTCAGCATCTTCCTTTGAGAAAGTTTTGGACAAAATCCTTATCTCAGGGACGTTGTCAGTACTGGGATTTTCAAGGCTATGTACAGTTCTTTTGTTTGAGTGCGAGTGAGTTCAGTTTAGAGTGCGGAAATTTTTTCGAACTTCTGTATCTCACCATCTATGCTGTCGTCAGTGCTGAATTTTGAATCCAAATAGATGTGGCCGGATTTCCAATTCAATCCGGACCATTCCCCGGTAGTGAGGATTTCACTATCGAACTACGTAGCATCAATAATTCTTGTTAGCCATGAAGAAAAAGTATTTTTATGACTTCAAATGTGCAATCACCTATCGGGTAGTGCCACCATCATTTTATTTTTCGCCTCGCTAATCTCCAATCCAAGTTTCATTGTCGCCAGCTCGATTTACTGATTTACTGCTATATAAGACACAAGACTAGAGAGTTTTATAGCAGTGTTTGAAGATTCGTTTTTTTTTGTTTTTGCACAACTGTTCCATTTTCTTATTTTTTTTATTTATTTTAAGTATCACGGCTTGCGCCGTATTGTCAACACCGCGTGTGATGGCTATGTGTATAAACCAGATTAACGGGACATTTCCTCCCTATTTCTTTGCCTTATCCCGGGCATGCTCGGTGGTGGGTTGATGTTGAGTGGGTGGTGTGATGTCCTGGTCTATTTTGGTTGTTGTTGGTGGATGTATTAGGTGATCCGATAGTTTTGGTGCGGCTGTTCTATTGATGAGGGTTTGTTTACTTTCAGTTCGGCTATTGTGGTGTGTTGTGGCTATTAGTTTGTTAACCTCTTGATTTGCGGGTCTGGACTGTAACAAAACAAGCAGAGTTATTTGAACAGCACAAACATGGATTCGCCTGCGTGATCTCCAGTGCAGTTCAGCAATAACATTCTAAGCTCGCTGTGGTCAGCGTCCAATATAAGAGTGATCGCCAAGATCCATCCCGCAGCAGTGAAAGCGACGTCACTACTCTCGAGACAACCAACCAAACACCCCGAAACCGACGCCAACGCTGTCATAATCAATGTGTCAAATCTGGACTGAAGTAGAGAACACTGTACTTTGAACAACGCCTGCCTCCCTTTTACGGCAGTGTTGGAATCGCCCTCGAGTGCTGTTGCCCAGTCATCAGATCACCCGTGGCACTACAACAAACACTTAAGACGTAGACAACATTTAACAAAAAGGAATGGTGGAATACGAATAAGGATTTAGAGGATACTACGGATGCGTAATCATAGGAAAAGACCGTTGTCTCTGGCGAATTGGTTAATGATTCTCATGTAGGGGAGGTCCTTGCTAGCCAACACTTCTCTAATTTTTGTACCCGTTCGTCTGCCAATATGCTTGACTACGCTCAACAAGGAAGGTCTTGCGGTTTCAAATTTCACGCAGGACCACAGAAGGTGATCCACATCGTGGAATTCGTCACCGCAGACACATTCTTTTGTCTGAGCCAGAGTTATACCCTGTAGATGGGCATTCAACACAAAATGATTCGACATCAGTCGAGACATCATTCGTAGGAACGCCCGGTCTACAGAGTGCCCATCGAACCAAGGCCGCAGGTACACTTGTGGAGCGACAGGAAAAGTTGCTGTGGAAAACGAAGGAACTCCTGGGCCGAAAATGGTCGGTCGTAAAGACGTGAGAAAGTCGTGAGTCTGTCTTCTCTTTGCCGGGAATTCCACAATGAGAAGAGACCCAAATTAGCGAGATCCTAAACGCATTATCGAACATGGAGCCAAGCAGTACAATGATTTTGATGGTAAGGAAATCCTGACTCTTAGTATCCTTCGCAGATCCCAGTGCTTCAATAGCACTAAGGCTATCAGTGAAAATGAAGTATTGGTCCGAAGGTCTCGCTGCTATCATCAATAGTGCCTACTAGATTGCGGCTAGCTCTGCGGTGTAAACACTACATGGCTGCCTCAATTTGAAAAATGCTTCGGTGGAATCGCTAAAAACACCGAAGTTTATGCCTTCCATCCAGGATGATCCATCAGTTTAGTACTGGCTTTTTTGATCTATATGACCATACTTGTCCATGACAATGCCCGGAACTACCCTCGGGTGAAGATCACTCGATATGGTCTTAATTTCCACGTGCAATGAACAATCTGTTGTTAAAAGGGAACTGTAGTTCTCAGGAAGGGCAGCACAACTAGGATGCACTTGTAGGGCAACAAAATCTTCGTAGATCTTTAAGATTTTTCTCTTAGAACCTGTCTCTAGAAGCGCTTCAAAATTTTCTATTATCAAGGGATTTGATACTGAACAACGGACTAGAAGGCGAAGCGACAGCATTTCAAAACGTAGTCTGAGCAGCATCACTCCGTTCGTCACTTCTAGGAACATGATGTGTATAGATTTTAATGTTCCCTAGTGCGAGTGTAAGACAGCGGTACTGTTGCCTTAGAGTATCAACGTATGCTTCCATATTCCATATTCCAATGGAAGCATATGCTTCCATATTCCAGTACGGACAGTACCGTTATCTTATACAGTCTCAGGACGTCTGATGGATGTGCGCCCCACCAGAATCCTGTGACTGTCCATAGAAAGTTGATTCTTTTACTGCATTTTTGCACCAGATGGGTAAAGTGTGTACTCCAGTTTAGCCTTGAATTAAACCAAACACCAAGGTATCGGAAATTGTCGGTGGTTGATATATTTTCACCATATAGAAAGACATCAATTTCCGGGTGATATAGTCTTTTCTGCCTGTTTTTTTCCCGCGTCGCTAAAAGGAGAAAAGTCTACCATCTCAGTTTTCGTTGCAGAGAACTTGATACCAAGGTTTTCAGACGACTCGACAAGATTGTCCAGAGTGGTTTGTAAAGCCAGTTGTATTTCGTCGGCGTCTCTGCTTGCAAAAGATATGACGCCGTCGTCTGCCAATTGTCTAAGACTGCAGTTTGGCGCTTGACAAGAGTCTATCTCATTTACATAAAAGTTATACAACAGGGTGCTCAAGCAGGACCCTTGTGCTAGTCCTTGGAAACTGTTCCATTTCAAAGGCACGTGACCATTGTTGAAGTTCATTCTTTTTCCGACAAAAGGTTGAATAAGAAGTTATTCAACCTTTGACCCAGACTCGCATTTTCTGTGAATTGAACATTGATGTGATCAATGTCGTGGTATGCGTTGCTATAGTTAAAACCTTGGAGTCGGCGCTGCCTATTCGCTGAAGATGTGCATTCATCGCATAATGGTTCAACAGAAGTCTCGATATCATGCGAATTATCGCACGATCTACCGAGAGCCCGTGGAGCAAGCGACGCAGGGAAACCTGTGGCGAGATGGAATGCAGGAACCTCCCGAGTTCGTCCTCATCACTCATGCTCTCGTTTGGCCAAGGAATATGCTTTTTCATTGCCGGGATTCCCGCAATGAGCAGGCAGCCATATAAGCGATGTCCAAAATGCTTTATTAAACAAAGAGCATAGAATATTCAGTATTTTTTGTATGAAGTAATCAGAGCTCTTTAATGCCTCGACGGATTTCAGTGCTTCGATAGCGCTGAAGCTATCAGTAAATATAAAATACTGGTCCGGAAAATAGCAGCCAGCCAGCGAAGATCATTTGGAATGTTCTTCGTGTAATCTCGCATGGAGGTGTCGACTACTAAATTGTTGGACTCTGGTAAAGTAGCGCGGTTTATTGCTCTAGTGGAACTAGGGTTTGCCTGAAGTGCATTTGATTGGCGCTGCAGTGCAATCAACACACAAGTGGCCTGTGGACTAACCTCGGAACTTTGCGCACATGAGTCTGTTACTACCGAATTCTTTTGTGTGACCTATCTGGCTACTTTTCTTACTGGTGGGAACCCTGGAGACGAAAGGCCTTGCAATGAGAATCCATAGACCATCATATACATGTTATCCTAACAGCGTGGTCACCTCGAAGGTCTCCCGTTTTGATCGGGTCTCCTTGTATACTTTCTTGCCATCTACGAAATTTCTATATATAAACCAGGGATATAAACCTGGTAGTCTTCCGCATAGGATCGACCGCAGTTTCATTCGACTGCTCTCGGTCCTTTACGACGACCCGGATTCTATTTATGCGGACGTGAAATACGTCCTTCACTGCCGAATATTTTGTGTGGAGTGATTTTGCTATTGCTAGCAAGTCAAGCTTTTTTTTACCGGGCATCATAAAAATATAGTACTCTCCCCGATAGATGCTCGGGTAAGCACGATGCCTCTGCCTGTCATCCGGGGACGTCGGGACAACGACTGCAACGGTTTGTTTCTTGGGAGCTCCGTCTGCTTCTACTGTCGACTTTCTTTTTCGTTGAGTTACAGGTCGTAACTCATCGTCGGAGGAAATCAATTCGAATTCCGCCGTGGCCATAGCGGCCAAAGAGGTGGGAGTAGTTTTCGAAGTAATTTATTATATTTATAAAAAAAAAAACATCAAAAATAATTGGTACGACACTACACACGTAGCTGGACACTACTTGGTATGCACTATTCGCACTTAGTAAACGCACACTACTACACACTACTGACCTTTCGGCCTTGGTGTTCGGTATCAAATTTGGTACGGAGCGTGCTAAACATGTGTCCGTTTCGTACGGTAGTTGGATGCCGAATGACTGCACTAACTGTGAGACACGTAAATAGTGCTACCCAACGTTTAGTATTTGCTCGCCCTACTCGCATTAGCACTGGACCGAAATAATCTAACGCGGTATATCTGAATGGTCTATCAAACGCTGCCATCGGCATTTTCGGTAGGATTGCCATAGGCCGTGTGGTTGCGCTCATCACTCTGCAGGACACGTATACGTTCATCACCTTCTTCACTAGTGCTCTAAGGTAAGGAATGTCAAAGCGCTGGGGAATTTCATTCTCCACTATCTCTATTTGCGTGTCGATACTCGGTGTGGTACCAACCTTTAACGTGAAATGTAATATGAATATTTTTTGGAAGTAAGACAGGGAACTTAGCTTCGTAGCGAGGATAGATTGAAGCGGCGGCTCGTCCTCTCCTCCTTAATATTTCGACTTTAATGTACTCCACTTCTTGTAGATAGAACTGGATATGGAAACTACGTGGAGTTGTCCTTCCGGTCCACCTTTCGTTTTGCGTAGCTCAGCAAACTCGGCCCGGGTAGGCCTCGTTCTGTGCAACCTTCCATAGTGATTGTTCCGCTTTCTGAAGTTCCTCTTGGCTTAGCACCCCGAGCCCTAGCGGTTGACCATCAGCTTTTCGTTTCAGGTTGTCTTTGTACCGGACGATATACGCATTAGACCGAAGAAGCTCTAAATGCTGAAGCGCGACAAATCAATCAGGTGAACCGCTTGCTGAATGTGTATATGTGTTACTCGTGCTTCCTCGTTGGTTTCAGGAACCGATTGTTTCACTGGCCATCGTGCTTCGGGTTCGTACAGGAACAGCTCTCACTGAAACATGACTTGATGAACAGCTTCATCAAGTCATGTTTCAGTGAGCAGTAATACATTGTAGTCAGATTCCACCAGCGTCAAGCGAAGCTCGTCGATTTTAGTTCAAACCTCCTCGAACGTTTTGGTGACAAAGACGTTTCTTTTCCTGGAAACCTGGATTCGTAAGGCTGTAGAGAAAATTTTGTTTTCGCAAAGTCGTGTATAATATTTCTTCAACATCTGCTGCCATCTCGTCTATGCGGCGTTGTAGGCTGTTGTTGCTCAACGGAATTTTCTTTATTATATCATATGGGGGTTTGTGCATGACGTTATTGATACTTCACTTATTCCCGGTAAAATTAGAAAATTTTGTGTCACTTGTAAAAATCTTTTGATTAGACAAGCAAATGATTTTATTGACCATATTTGTAGCACATCCCAGAGTTTACCTGTGTCACATGGAGTCCTTAACACCGTTTCTACGATTCGACAGAGACGTTTTCCCCTCTTTTGGCTGTTCGGCATCTTCCTTGGCGCGGTGAGATACCTGAGTATCACGCTAGATGCTTGCTACTGGCTGTTAAGGTCCGTCGTCATGTAATAAAATAGGTGGACGAATGCATGCGAAAAAGTTTACACATATACATACACATATAAATGTATAAAAGTATAAAAGTTTACACATATATTCACTATGTTATGTTGAGGCGCGCCGGAGAGAGAGTGTCCTTTTGGCGATCACGTCTTAAGCTCGAACCTAACGGCATCTCACGACATGCGTGCACTCATCAGTGAGAGCCGCGATAAGTACAGGTTGGCTCACGAAGGCAAAATATTCACCATAACATCTCCCTCCTTAAAACGTTCGGTACACAATAAACCGACTGGGCGGTCTTGGCGGCATTGGAACGACGTGGTCTATGTACCGAAACGATTGGTTGATCCGTTCTGCGGGGCGATGTTCGAGCAGCGTTGGGCGGGTGCTCTCATTATTAAAATTACTAGGTGGTACAACAAAGGACGGCACGGGCGATGGCGGTGAGGATGATTTATCAGCTTCT
This sequence comes from Anopheles maculipalpis, assembly GCF_943734695.1. Taxonomy (NCBI): domain Eukaryota; kingdom Metazoa; phylum Arthropoda; class Insecta; order Diptera; family Culicidae; genus Anopheles; species Anopheles maculipalpis. Next base: position 44,110,748 of record NC_064872.1, read on the forward strand.
AGATGGCCCGATACTGGTGACGGATTCAATTGCCAAGCATCGAACAAAATATTCAAAGGTAAAAGATGTAGTGTCCTTAAGCGGACCGTCACTGGTACGCCGACGTAGCTGATTAACGTGTCGACCAAAAGTTTTCTCCTCAGTAGTCCGAACCAGGTACATGTATCTGCCTTGCAGGTCGACCACCGTAGCAGTGACCCATTTCCAATCGTTTAGGCAGTACTCCTAAGCGTAGATCGACTCACCGGGACTCAGCTCACGAAGTCGTAAATCAGGATTCGGTTGTGAAGCTTGACGTGGCGACAATAACAGCTTTAGCGAAGTTCTGAGACGCCTGCCTAGCATAATCTCAGCAGGAGTTTTCTAATCGTTCAGCTGAGCGTTTGGGGTGTTAACTTCCGGCTCTAATCTAAGACATGCTATCACTGAATCTTCGTCTGGTTTGGCGTGTGTGTGTATCTGATGGGAAAGAAGGTCAGCGTTGCCAAACTGATCGGTGCGAACGTATTCTATTTCGAAATCATATGCCAGTAGGGTTAAGAGCGAAACGTTACAACCGATTGGCCGTAAAAATGGGAATCCCTTTTTTTGATCCACATATTCGCAAAAGAGGCCGATGATTCGTTTTTAATAAAAAAATTTCTGCCAAATATCATTTCATGAAATTTTTTTATCGCAAAAATAATGGCCAAGCCCTCGCGATCGATCTGGCTGTATACTTTCTCTGCCGCTGTGAGAGTGCTCGAGGCGTGCTGGACAACCCGAATAGATCCGCCGGGATATTTATGGCTTATTGTCGCCCCGATGTCAACTGATGATGCGTAGGCAGTTACGCTACTGGGCGGCTGGGTCTAAAAACAGGAGGAATATTATCAAGCAAGGTAAATGTTATACTCGCCTTTGTACTATTTAAGTAAGCTACTATTTCTAAAACAAAAAAAATTTCCCCGATGATAAATTTTGCCATAAATTTTTTTTTCTTTCTCCGTAGGTGACTGTCAAAATTATCCCGAACGCCCTGTATATGTTGGCTGTTGACAGTGATGTTGGACCCTGTGCCCAGTTGTAGTCGAGCCGGCTTTCCTCCGATTAACATGCTGCCGAATTTCCGCTTCTGTTGTACGCTGCACACGTTTATTCGCACTACTCGGGATGCTACTGCACGACGATGATCGAGCCGCGGTCGTCCTCTGCGTCTGTGAGGCGAGTTGCAGAAACCCTCTCGGTGACCCATACGTCCACAATCTCTACACTTGTTGGTTCGATATGTGCAGTCACTAGTCCAATGAAGCGCACAACAAAGCCACCATGGGTTGTTAGGTTTGGAGGCTTCACTTCGGGGGCTGGTTAGGGGTGACGCTCGTTGTTGCTGAACAACAACACATTGGCGGTTGTTCCTTCCTTGCACCAACTGCATGCACACACTTACTAGCGTCCGTGGCGATCATTGCGCTATCAGCCTTCATACGCATTAATCGTTGGCAATCCGGTGCAAGCTGCTCCAGGGTTGCGTTCTTTCTGTCCTCGATGGCGGCTAGCAATTTCATACATATGTAATGCACGCTTTCATCCTTCAATTCACATACGAGAATGAGGCACTTGAAATGTTCCTCCGTCATCAAAGAAAATTTCGCATCGACGCACGCTTTATTCACTCGGCAAGCAAATGCTAACAGATCCTCGTTGCGCGTTTTTGTACTGTTAGGATACTCGAACCGCTTGCTGAGCTTTTCTTTCGAGCTTTCTTCCCAGCAGTCGAACCTTGGCAGCGTCATCCAAACGGGAAGCATTCTCCCTGAACAGGTGTTCGTACCGTGTGTACCACGATTCGAACGCTACTCCTGCTTCTGGATCATACCGGAATACCGACTTCCAGTATTGACTCTGGATTGGCTTGTTGCTGATCAGGGGTCGGTGGCTGCTGCTGTTGTTATTGCACGAGCTGTGATACTAACTGCTGCTGCTGCTGTGCCATTTGCTACTCCTGTTGGGTCAATTGCTGTTGTAGAAGCTGCAGCGTTTTCGCTGGCTGGAGGTGAATGAACCCAGCGTTCAGGACCCCATTTTGTGAGAGACGGTGTTGCTCTTCGATAATTGGCGTCTCTTCTGGGCTGGACATTCTGCGGCGTTTTACTGCTCGTCCTCGAACGTTTCCACTAAAATTCGTCGCCACTTTTGTGTTTTGGAGGTTAATCTTAATTTATTAGCTACACATAAAACTTAACACTTAACACAACACATTTAAAAGGACAATGTTCACAACGAGTATCCATGCCGAGCGTGCGTGCAATTTCCGTGCCGGGGGCCGGGTGCCGAGAGAAGGATCTCTAATCTCCGTTTCGTTGAAGGATGCGACCGTGCGTGCGTGCGACCGAGACGACTATATCCGCTACACATTGGATGCTGTCAGTTCCCAGATAGCATAGAGTATGCGGATAAGCACTGGCCACAGCGTCTGCAACAATGAGGATGCCGGACTCATGCCCCACCAAGAAGGTGCTCGTCAGTGACCCGTTCGCCACGAGGCGTAGAAGAGCACAGCGAGCTCGATGCCTGGATCAAGTGGAATCAAATTTGTCGGCGATCGAATGCAGTCGTGGATGGAGGAGGACTGCAGCCCCAGACCAAGTTTCCTGGGAACTAATTGGCGACCTGGCCATGTCGACGCGACTTCCAGCACGATATTGAACAGCATAACCGGTGAGATTCGAACGATTCCCACAGCATGCTCGACACTCTCACCTTACTCTTCACCCCGCCCATAGTGGCATTAACAGCCTTAACACATAATCACCCACCGACTCATCGCAGCTGCGGCTCGGATCCTTGTGAAATCGACGCAACTGCACTTATCACCAGAGCTAACACCGAACTACAAATCCTCACCAACCACCCACTGCTACCGATCATTCAATCCACCCGCCGGGGAATTCGTCCCTGGTATCACCGTACACGTGCAATAGACTGAGAATATAAACGCTCTCTCCGGGGAACCGGGGAAAGAAGCCACATGGACAATAGTTACTCACTTAATACACACAAAATATACAAATTTCCAACATATCTTTACAGGCGGCTCCGATCACCAGGACTCAGCCGGCTATAGAATCAATTCCACCATAGACAACTGCACCATCAATATTCCTAATCAAACTTCCAGTTTCACTGCTGGAAGTCACAAATCGTTTTCTGCTGGAAACGAGAAAACCGTCTAGCCAACAGTGGTCGGCTTCGTCCAACAGAAGCACACAACACCCTTTCCCGCCGAGATGCCTTCCGCTTTACCAGCACCATAGTCTCCCAACATTGGAATAGCTCACGGGAAGCTTTTTTTTTTCCTTTATTTATAGAGTTTTTGAGTCTTAGAGACTACATTCGCCTCTCTACTGTATTAAAAAAAAAGAATGGTTTAATCTAATACAAAACTATCGTATTTGTGGCTTAAATATTATGGAAAACTATTGCCTATAAAACTATGGAAACTATTATGGCATATGGTATCGGATAAGTTTAAACTATTGCTTAAATTTCTTTGTATAAATAACTGATGCGTAAAAATCTAATGAGGCGGTTCTGATGAAGTCTGTCGGGTGATAGGATTGTCGTTAAATCAGTTTCTAGTTGGCAGGTGGCTCGGTGTGTCATGTATCCATGGCAATCGGTGAAGATGTGGCGGACGGTGATGTCAACACCACAGAAGCTACTGAGTGGAGGACTGTATTTTTCTAGGAGGTAGGAGTGCGTAAGGCGGGTATGACCTATACGAAGGCGGGAAAGGACTCGTTGAATGTGGCTGGATTCGATATCTTCCCATGAAGAGGTGTTGTGCTTGATAGGACGGAGTTTGTTACTGAGGTCTACGTTGTGCCTTCGGCGGAAAAGATGGAGGTGTGATTGGGAAGTTTGATGGCGCAGTTGTCCGTGGTGGAGTGGATCCCACAGCCGGCTGAGTCCAGATAAATGGAGCCGTCTGTAAAGATATGATGAAAATGTTTGTATTTAGTCTGAATTAAGTGAGTAAAGGTACTATTGGCGATGTGGCTGTTTTTTCCGGTTCCCCGGAGAAAGCTTTTAAGTTCCCAGTCTATGGCAGGGAACTACCAGGGACGAATTCCCCGGCGAATGGATTGGATGATCGGTGGTAGTTGTTGTTTGGTGAGTGTCTGGTGATGAGTGCAATTACGTCTAGTTCTTTTTTAAGGATCCGAGCTGCAGTTTCCACTAGCCGGTTGGTGATGATCTGTGTGAGTCTACTGTTTACCATCCTTTTCCAGCACCTTAGCCATACAGTTAAGAAGCGAGATTGGACGGTAACTATCTATTTCATTAGTGGGTTTTTTGGGTTTGGAAATTGGTACTGTTAGGCTCGATTTCCAATCCGCCGGAATATTCCCGGTAGACCAGATGTGATTGTAAATCTTAAGGAGTGTTAATTTGGCTTGAGGCGTAAGGTTTTTAAGCAAAGGATAACCTATGTTGTCAGGGCCTGAAAAACTACAATAGATGGGAAAGCGTCACAAATCGCCGAAATATCAATAGGGCGGCGCGCTTCGACGGGAAGTACGGTGCACTTCTGGCGACCTCCCACTCGGATTAAACTATTTGGGTGTAATGGGCGCAGATTAGGAAATACTTTATATGGTACGCTTGCAACAACACGTTTGAATTCATCAGAAAAATAAATTTATTGGATCAGTTTCATCGTGGTTTCATTAGATCGACGCAGTTACGGACAAATACGGGGTTGATTCACGCTGATATAGAGGTAAGTAGGCCATAACACGGTGTGTCTTTTGGAAACTACAGTACTTGTATAATGGGATATTGTGCGACACGATGGAATTGGGAACATCGACGCAGGTCTTCACACGACAGAACCGGGGTGCAAATCCTACCCGAACCGTTCCACCGTAGCGAGGAATGATTATCAGCAGGACGATGACCAGCTAAATCGAGAATATCGTTAGCCAATAAGAATAATATAAAGAAGAATTCGCTACTTCAACAGAATGCCGATATAATACACGATTGGGCAACGAAAGAAGAAAAACTAAAATTAAAATTTTTGATTTCAATAATACACCACCACACATTTCAAGGTGACAGATTTTTGTTCCACACATTAATTTAACGTATCATTGTATCGTAACACATTTATTTTTCAACATTCAAATACAATCATTCGCATCGTCGAAACCGCCGCCACCCAGAGTACGTCAACCAGAGTGTCTTTTTTCCACTTACGCTCTTAAAAACACACTTCTATGTTAAAGTTCACGGTCAGAGCTTACGAGCGATTATTGCTCGGTGGTATCGGCGGTATCCTGTAAAATCAATAGAAACGTAAGCAAAATAGTGTACGCTGACAAAAAAATATAAAACATTTCAAGCCTCGTCATTGAGAAACCTTACTCCTACCATCGTGTAGCAAACGACATCTAGCATCTTAAAGACAAGAAAGCAAACAAACGAACCACCAAGCGCTCCAAAAGACTCGTTGCATCAATGTTGTCTGGTGATCGGCCGTGTTGGTCACGTGTGCTTGCCGTACGTTGCGTCTGAAGGTTTGTGTGAGCGTGGAGAAGAGAAATCGATACGATCACATTACCTTAATTGAACAGGGACATTCATCGACATCATCCTGTGTGTTCAAGCCAATGTCACTTTCAAACTATTTTCGTTCATTTTCGTAGACAACAGGTACAACAACAAAAATATGCAGAAACTCAAATTGGCAATAAACGTGTGTCAATAATTAGTGATTTACGCCGTACAACGTTTTCCTTTCTTTGTCCCGTGTTACGAAACACCATGCGTCTCCATCATCGTAAACATGCATTTTACTACAAACATGCTCTAGAGAGTAAGTTTGTACAGTGAATGAAGTGAATGTTTAACAACACAATTTAATATGAATAGCTTCTGCCGAATTAATACCGAAAATTAACAACACAAAAATTGGCTTAGTTTCACCGAACTAAAGTTCACACCAAGCCAGTCATTTTGCTTGGTTTCATACCTTTGAAGTAGATTTATTTTTTAAACTTAAATAATTGTGTCGATGGTGACGCATGACTTTTAAATATACCATAGGGTGTTCATTTCTATGAATTTTATTGATTAAAAATCTAATCCAACATTGTTATTAGGCCCATAAGGTGGCAATTCTACCTTAACCAGCCATTTTGACTGGTGGTTTGTGGGACGATGAACAGCGTATTTAAATGTAAATTATTCACAAAAAGCTGATTATATGCAATCAACAGACTTACATCTTAGAATATAACTCTAATATAATATATAATATACGAGAAATAAAATATCGTTTTATACAACCTTAAACAAATATGAAAATGTTAATCATATCATAAAAAAATATTTATCTTGTAACCACCAATTTTTTTGACTGGTCTCGCTAAAGTTGCATGCTCGAAATCGCGGTAGTTCTAGTGTTAATCTCGACACAAACAAACAGGATGTCTTCCTCTTCACGACTAAGCCCAAAACATGCTCGACGCACGCTTAATGCCCAAAAAATACACCCTACACGTGCTGCTAACCAAGCGACCGAACGCCACGCGAGTCCGGTGCACATTTTACTTCGCCACATCAACGAAGGAAAAAGTAAAAAAGAACAGAGAAACAAAGTTTTCTTCGTCAGAATAGCAAGAAAAACTTCTTCGTGCGGCCGCGTATATAGGCGAAAGCGTTCATAATCGAACCATTCCGACAAGGAATGGTTGATGTGATGCTAGAACCGCATGAGCACGACACTTCCAGTGAACGATTATGCCAAACTAGGAGCACGACGCGGGTGTGCAGCAATCGCCATCGATCGATGGACAAACTGCCTGCCGAACCGAGCTGACCGACGCGCGATGATGGAAGGATTCGGACCACGCGTAATTGGATCAGCAGGAATAGGTGTACAACGCAACAGAACCCACCGGCAACGGCAACGTGCGGGAAACGTATAAATGAAGCCGAACCATGGGAATCTAATTCAGTTTGCGTTCATCAACGGGAACGACGGTTGTGATCCCTTCGCTGGTGGTGACACGGTATCATACACATAAGTTCATAACTACAAGAAAAAAAAAGTGCAACCACAAAAAAGCAACATTCCTATTCATAAATCTGCCAATCGTGTCAATATTGCTATACCAGACGAATATTTTTTGCGAAAACAATCCAACTTCAACAGTGACCGTAACCAAATCTTACAGTAAAAGTGTAACATCGTACCGGGAACATTTGATAACAAGCAGTTGTGCGTACGTGCGTGCGTGTTGTGTTTCTGTGTGCTTCTGTGCGGATAACACCTTCATAGGAAAGGAATTGCATCAAGATGGTTTACAATTTCAAAGTTTTCAAGAAGTGTGCCCCCAACGGAAAGGTTACGCTGTACATGGGCAAGCGTGACTTTGTAGACCACGTTGCAGGCGTTGAACCGATCGGTGTGTATTGGCAGCCCTTGCATGCCCACAATTTTCCCCAATAGAGCACCGTTATGCAAGAAGGACGGTTATAAAACCATTTGCTATGAAACCAGCTTCGAGTTAACGACATTGGCTAGATTCTATAATACACAAGCGTATTACGTGATAGAGATTAACTTATTTTTGCATATCCTTTCCTTACGTTGAGTAAGATCAAACGTTTAAATCTTTTTTATGTAATGATTGCTATATGGAAATATCAAACTGATATTATATTACCGTCCAATTATTAAGTAGTTTTTTTTTTTTTTGGTGGAGCAAGTGTGTCAGCTTAATTTGCAGAAGTGCTGCTTAAGAAACTTCAAATATCAAACCAGTTGAATTTGTGCTCGAAATACATGCTAAACCTTTTTCTATTTTGTCCTCACTTGCATACATCGAATAGATGGCATCGTCGTGCTGGACGACGAGTACATCCGCGACAACCGCAAGGTGTACGGTCAGGTGGTCTGCAGTTTCCGCTACGGCCGGGAGGAGGATGAGGTGATGGGACTGAACTTCCAGAAGGAGCTTTGTCTCGCCTCGGAACAGATCTACCCTCGGCCGGAAAAGTCGGACAAGGAGCAAACGAAGCTGCAGGAGCGTCTGCTGAAAAAGCTCGGCTCCAATGCGATCCCGTTCACGTTCAACATCTCCCCTAATGCACCATCGTCGGTGACGCTGCAGCAGGGCGAGGACGATAATGGCGATCCGTGCGGTGTGTCGTACTACGTGAAGATCTTTGCCGGCGATTCGGAAACCGATCGCACGCACCGTCGCAGCACGGTAACGCTCGGCATTCGCAAGATCCAGTTCGCTCCAACTAAGCAGGGCCAGCAGCCGTGCACCGTGGTACGCAAGGACTTTATGCTGAGTCCGGGAGAGCTTGAGCTGGAGGTAACGCTGGACAAGCAGCTGTATCTGCACGGTGAGCGAATAGGCGTTAACATCTGCATACGCAACAATTCGAACAAAATGGTCAAGAAGATCAAGGCGATGGTACAGCAGGGCGTCGATGTGGTACTGTTCCAGAACGGTAGCTACCGCAACACGGTGGCCTCGCTGGAAACGAGCGAGGGCTGCCCAATCCAGCCTGGTTCCAGCCTGCAGAAGGTGATGTACCTGACGCCGCTGCTGTCCTCCAACAAGCAGCGCCGTGGTGTCGCTCTGGACGGTCAGATTAAGCGTCAGGAACAGTGTTTGGCTTCGACTACGCTGTAAGTAGGGTTTGTCGTGTTTGTCATTTTGTGTACTATCTTGTACTAACGGTAAGGTTTGATCATTTTGCAGCCTGGCTCAACCGGATCAGCGTGATGCATTCGGTATTATCATTTCGTACGCCGTCAAGGTGAAACTGTTCCTCGGTGCCCTTGGCGGAGAGTTGTCGGCCGAACTTCCGTTTGTCCTAATGCACCCGAAGGTAAGCACACCGAGGGGAGAGCTACGATGGACAACATGTTGATCATGTGCTTTTTCATTTCTTTTCTGCAAATAGCCCGGCACCAAGGCTAAGGTCATTCATGCAGACAGCCAAGCCGATGTGGAAACCTTCCGACAGGATACGGTCGATCAGCAGGCTTCGGTGGACTTTGATTAATTGGAAAATCCATTTGGATGAGGCGCGGGAACTCTGGCATGGACGGACTACGACGACTAAATCACTTACGAAAATGTCACCAAAGAAAAAGAAGGAAAAAGCAAAAAAAATGGAACTTTACTCATACAACCGAACGCAAACGACCTACGACGACGCAAACGATCATCGATCTCACTTCCCCGTCTTTTTTATCCTAAGCAATAGCACGCGATCATAGCAGAGGGAGAGAAAGATGGAGAGAATGAAACGAAACAACGATTACCAAAACTCGAAGACGGAAACATCCGTTGCACTTTGAGCTCATTGTTTCTGTGGACAGTCAAACAGCCAAGGGTGGGCAGGCAAATCGATAAGCGCTTTTCCCCCCAGGAACGATGTACCTTACAAAAATTTACAATACAGAACGTCACACGTCTTCACCGTTCTTTAACAAAATCGGTAACTTTTGGATGTAGTTTTCATAGAATCCTTCTGTGCGCAAGGATTGAACTATTGAACTTATTGAGGCTGTTTTGTTATTGCGCGACCAATTATGTACACACCGAATACATCTCATATGATTGAATAAAACTAAACGAACAACAATCGAATTGGATGAAAACAAACCACGGTGGGCTTTGGATCCTTTCATTTTTGAGTGTGGTGTGACCCTTCTTGAAGTCTACGATGCCGATTCACCGAGAGCATCGGTATCGACATCTCCAATATCTATCGGCTGTTCTAGCAAACACAGCGACTCCTTAGCTCCACCTCAATTTAGGCTTATCATCCTGTCTCTACACTCAAGACTTAAAAAGATCCGCGTGAAGGCCTTATCGACTGTTGAATTTCTAGTACATTTAGTGAAACTCAGGGCAGCTGCATTCGCTTTCAAGAATCAGAAGTTATATTTTACCCCTGTACCTGATGGTTCTGCTATGCTTATTAATATTGCTGAGAAATTATATCGTCCAACATATGATCTATGGCCACTGTCTCTTAAATACAACAGTTAAACACACCGAAACATGACAAACCTGATTTACGATGTCGATGTTTGCAGAAAGGACACAAAAACTGCGCAGAGAACTTACGAGGTCAGATTTTGTGAAAGTACTATAATCGATCGTTTTTGTACGGTCCTACGGCGGTATCCAGAAAATATGACATCGTGACGGGTCGAATTAAAATATCAAACGAATGACATTTTAAATCCTCAAATGGGTAGAATTTGGTAGGGTAGGATTAATTATATTTTGTGGATTAGAAATACACAGTGACCGCCAATAAAATAAGACCACCTGCTATTGCACATTAGGCAAAACTAAGATTGTGAGGTCAACTTGCAACGAATCTTCTGAGTTTTTATTTTTTGGAAAATTTTGTTAGGCAGCTTTGAAACACGTTTCTGTCGTTGGATGAATCATGAAATCGATTTTTTTTCGGTTCTGATGACTAAAACACATAAGACCATGAAAAAAGACCATTCATTAATTTGAAAATTCAAACAATTTTTTTAATAGTTTATATACAGCGGGTCTTCATATATAGCGCAGGTCTTCACACGCAAGAATTAGGGTTCAAATCAACTGCGTTTCCCCCGTAGACTAACTTAGTGTTCAACTGCATGGCATAATCGAGTCGAGTGAACCATTCTATGACCAGCGTGACGCAGAAAATCGTTTTCCGAAGTCTTTGAATTATTTCCAGGATAACGTATACGTAACTATGTGACGTGACGCACTCGATAGAAAAATCCTCCCTTCCTTCCTTGTTTGGAGCGGCGAGACGTCCGACTATTATGATCACATGAATCCTACTGGGACTTCCCCTTCGTTACAGCATAGATCCGAAGTAGATCAATATAATTTTCAGCCAAAATATTAGATTGATACTATCATGGCTGGCTGGCGAATAATAACGTCAAAACACCCCTGAAAGGATTATTCATTTTCGTCAATGAATTCGGCTACCACGACCAAGATCACATTACGCTGATCATGAATCAATAACATAAACGAGTAGGATGTTCAACAAACGTTATCCATGTTTTGATTTTTACTATCGACAGTCGTCTACAGTTTTGTTAAAGGATTGAGTCAATTGTGATGTCAATACGATCAGCTTAGGTTAAAGTTCTCTCTCTCTCTCTCTCTCTCTCTCTCTCTCTCTCTCTCTCTCTCTCTCTCACACTCACTCATGTTGGCCGGTTCTTTTAAAAAGCACGTCGTCGTGACATGGCCTGGTCAACAATAGATCTCCAGGAAACTCGATCGCTGGCTGCAGCTTCCGATCCATGTAGGCACCCGATCTCCGACAGGTCCAGTCAACGAACTCGCTGTGCTCCCCGACGCCTCGTGCCGAACTGGCGGTCGCTGATGAATACCTTCTTGGCGGGGCATGAGTCCGGCATCTTCTTAACATGCCCCAGCCATCGTATCCTGCCGGCTTTGACTATCGTCAGGATATCAGCACCGCCAAACAGCTCAGCTAGTTCGTGGTTTATTCTCCTTCGCCACACGTCCTGCTCGCACACACCGCCAAAGATATTCCTTAGCACCCGCCGTTCGAAAGTGGCGAGTGCATTGGCGTCCTCCGTCAGCATAGTCCAAGACTCGTACCCGCAGAGGACTACCGGACGTATCAAGGTGCGGTAAATCGTGCATTTCGTGTGTTGTTGGAGTCTTCTGGATCGCAGGAGTTTGTGGAGTCCGTAGTAGGCACGATTCCCCTGAACAATACGCCTTCGGATTTCGCTGCTTGCGTTGTTGTCCGAAGTTATGATCGTACCAAGGTAGCAGAACTCCTCTACCACCTCGAGATCGTCGCCGCCAACTGATACTCTGCTTCCGAGTCGGGCTCTATCACGGTCAGAGCCTCCGGCAAGCAAGTATTTTGTCTTCGTCGCATTGATGCTCAATCCAATTCTATTGGCCTCGTGTTTCAAACGGGTGTACGCCTCGCACACCGTTCAGTTGTCCGTCCGATGATGTCGATGTCATTCACCAAGCCAAGGAATTGGAGAGATCGGGTGAAAATCGTGCCCCGGATGTCAAAGCCCGCGTACTTGCACTCCGTACTCCGTCCATAGTGACCTTTAGCAGCCGTACTAGCTTCCCAGAGAATCCGTACTGCTGCATGGTGTTCCATAGTTCGATCTATGGTATCGTAGGCCGCCTTGAAGTCAATAAACAGGTGGTACGTAGGGATCTGGTGCTCTCGGCACTTCCGGAGAATCTGCCGAAGAGTGAAGATTTGGTCGGTGCTGGATTTGCCTCCAACAAACCCAGCTTGGTAGCTGCCGACGAAATCTTTAACAAGGGGGGCCAGTAATGTCCTCTTCGATGATTGTAAATCTATTGGACAATTAATAAAGAAGCCTTATGGGTCTAATCTGGATCAAAATAGTGAGGAAAATAAGTGAGGTATTTTTAAAATCGTCAAAAGTATAATCTGTACAGCACTCCGTGAAAGTCTTAATACGTTAGCAGGAACACTGCTGATTCCGTTAACATTTTTGTTTAATTTAGTCATCTAATTTATATCAGGCCGTTGATAGCGACGCTTCATTTGGTATACTCGTGTGGTGGACCACAATTAAATTCCCCTATAAAACGGAATGTGTTTGACCACATGCCTTTTACCATTTAATGAAAACGCTCAGCTTGTTTATTCTCTAGATTCATTGATCTTACCTTTATTGCGATGACTTAGTTGTTTTTTTTTTCATTACGATATACAATATTTTCATCGTTTCACGCCTATGTCTTTATACTTTGCATACTTTCCTAGTTCACTCGTTTCCAGTCTGTGTCAGTGATTGGTATATGTGTGTTGACTTACTAAAACCATTCAACCAGCCCAATGGGTTCGATACGACCAACCGTTTCGCAACCATACTGTTGCTGCTGTTGCTGTTGCTGTTGCTAAATTACAATACCATTCCCGTGCTACGAGTATCAACTTGCAAAGTCTTTACTTTCCCGTTCTTATTATTTGTTCACAGTTGCGACCACGATTATTTGCAAATTATTTCCTGTTTTATTTTACTTTTCTTTATAATATTCTATATTACTTGTATATTTTGGTATTAGGATGATTTCATTCTTCACGGCTATCGCCGCAACGCTTGTTCGTGGCTAATTTCGTGTGCCATTCAATTGTTGTCTGCTGTTCCCTGTCTTCATTGACTTTCATATTGTGTTTAATGCTGCGACTTCAATCAATCACCGATCGCTAGCAGCAATATAATGCAGGCTTGTTTGCAAACGTTTTGCTTAAATTAATTCATGCCTTAACGGTATTTATGAATGTGAAGTAGCAAAGAATAGAATACACTTATCGGTGAACGTTCACTTGGAAGGTGTTGTAGGTGTGTCGACCATCATTATCATTGACCATACCATCCATCCATCCTTTTCAATGTCTGGGTGTGGAATGGTTGTTGCACACGTGCTCTCGAAAACATTTCCTTCGCATTGGAAGAGATTCTTGCGGGATTGTATAAAGCAGAAATTAAGATTCTACAATTTCACTATCCTTTGTTTTCTTACTCTCTTACTCTAGGAGGTTTCAGCTGTGTAGAGAAGAAACCTACCGGCAGTACATCTTTTTAAACGTGATTCTAATTTGGGTACCCAATCTGCACAGTATTAGGATCACACACACGCACACGCTATTTGGTCGACAGCTGAAGAAGCAATCCGAAGGATGAAACCAACCTTTTTATCCGTTTTGATGCTAACGGATCTTCTCTCACACACAGAGCAAATTGCTTCGCTCTAAATGATAAAAAAAAAATCATTAAGATTGTAAAAACACTAACGATAGGACAGCACTATTCGTGCCCTATCAAAATTAATATCATGTCAAAGGTAAAACCAAACAGTTTCTAATACCCGTCATACTGCTCCTCTCTTTCACAATGCTTCTTTTCGCCTGGGGAGGGTATTCTATTACGATTATATGTACTTTCACACGAGTTATCTGCTCTGCTAAGGGTGATCTCGACTAAATCTGTGTAAAAATGGCACTTCGTAGCCCATTTCGTGTGTCTCTTGTGTAGTGCATCTTGCAATAATCACCTTCCCATCCAAAGGCATGTGTCTGCGAAATTCGATTATCATTACACTATTTCATACACTTTCGCTATTATATTCCGGATTGGGGTTGTAGGTTATGTGATGTAAGTAGATAGTTTAGCTACATGTATGTCTCGATAACGTGTCGATGATTTCGCTCCGTCCGGCAGCTCACGAAAAACATTAGTGCCAATTATTTCGTTAAAACGAGTCGTACGTTCAACACTCGGCTTGCTCCCTTGCTATTTCTCTCTCTCTCTCTCTTCTCTCTCTCTCTCTCGTAATTAGCACACTCCCTATTTGGTTGTCGGGAGAAATATCATTAGGCTCACACAGCATCACAACACAGATTGCCAATCGTTTTAACCCCTTCGATTGATACACAAAGAGTATCGATCGTATCGGGCGCCGTGTGTTGGTGTACGGTACCTGTGGTATATATGTGGCCACAATCCCTCACCACATCACACGTTTCTTTTTGGTTGCAAAAAAACTGTCGATCGCCACCATAAACGTGACGATGATTAATCGGAAAAAAATGATAGATATATTTAACCAACAGAGCTCAGCGAAGGTAGTGTGTGGAACTATGCTACAAAGCTGGAGGCCGGTAGTGTTCCTACCTGGTTTCAGAGACGGGGAGAGAATAGAAAATCAGAGAGGCTTCACAACACCAATTTACATCTATACGACACACGTACTGTATACGACAGAACATTTACACACCCCATTCGCGATTGTCGCAAGCGGTGTGTGGAAGTGTGTGCGTTTTCATCCAAATAAACTGCCATATTCCGACAGGTCGCGATATAAAAAGGAAGTATCAAAATTACTAATTCCATCACATCGTGCTACCTTGTATAAAATTATCAGACCATCGCTCCCAAGTACAGAACAATTTGCATCGTACAACACAGTGAGTTCCTTTTCGTTTTTTTGTTTGTTTCTGGATGACAAAGATTCGCTTGTTTCGCATTGGTTTCGTTCCGTTTGAATATCTTACTGAATTAGATTCATCAAACCGATGCGCTAGCTTGATACGAGTACATCTCAACACACACACACACAGGTTGCATTTAGCTGTGTAAGCAAGGAATGAATGCTAAATGCTATGAGGAAAACCTATCTCAAAGCCTATAGTTATTATACCTTCTGTACACGGGATGAGTATGGGATATAGATACAATGTTGCCAAACATTGGTTTATTTGCTTATTTGCGTTAGTTGCCATTCTGGTTAAAACGGGTACGGGTGAAACTGTTTTTATGACTTCTCCACTCCACACACACAACACCCAGCACTAGCTTATGAAGGGTAACCGCAGTAAAAACTAAAGTATAGAAACAAAAGCACCAATACTTAGCGTGATTCTTCGCACATTATCGGCTAGAGTGATTTTTCGGCCCCATATGTACTGCTCTTCTCACAAGCTTATACCAGTGATGTGTTGGAGCTGTTACCAATCAGAAACGTTTTTTTACTAGTGGCCGGATTATTCTGTTCTGGTGTCTCAACGTATGGATATATACCATTCACTGCAATTTCCCATCGAGCCACTGAACACACTTGAGTCGCGAAGAAAGGTTTCCTTACAGGCACTGGACCTAATACGGGTTCATCCAGTAGTATATAAGATGGAATAGGTGTAAAACTGACTCACTTCTGTAAATTGGCGATCTGTACGCTTGTTTCTTGTTTTGCAATTCTATTTACCACTAACACTCACACATGTTCAACACTCCTGGGGTGGGGTGGTGGTTGTTTACGGACAGGAACAACATAAATGCCTACCGTTTGGATTCTAGCGCATACTTCTTGCTGATCTGAGGTTGGAAAGAAGGTTTGCGTTGTCGCTTAATTCGTCACACCACTTGGGCGTGACAAACGGTCACCTTTAGGATGTTGGGAAGCGCTATGCTAACGAAATGTTTACCCCTTTGGTTATCATTTGAACTACAATTGAATTTAAGAATTCCGCCCATTTTAAGCATACGTAATTTCTACCGACCAGGTTCAGCCGTCGAACGAAAGACATTGTAAGCAGCTAGTGATGATGTTGATCACGACTAATTTTGTATCTACTGATTGCCATTAAAAAAAGCATAGCCCGGGCTTCTCCACAAAACGATATCTCAATTGCAGAACGAAATAGCTGAATGCTTCTCAGCGCACTTCAATGAGCACTTCTTTTTTCTCCTGGCTAAACTTATTTCATACCGTTTCAAACAAACCATGGGTAAATTTCAAAGTGACTTAAAAACCGCTACTAAAGCTTTGTTAGCTTCGAAATAAATTACTATATGTCATAATTATCATATCATTATATCGAGTTTGCATTTCGAAGAGCCGATTTGTTTCCAAATTTGCAGCATTTCACTTTTTTTTTGTTTAGCCCTCCCAATTTTTGTTTCGCTCACGAGCTCATTTCGAATGGTCTCATTGGCCATTAGATTCGATGTTAAAAAAAGAATATACATAAGAGTAGAAAGAAATTGATTTACAAAACTAATCGTATACCCCTTTCTACTGTCCCTCCCGTATACACATATGCGTGTTCCGTGGAAAAGAGATATAAAAATATTGTAAACAATTCCAAACTAAAATTCAGCACAACTTTTAAAACTGAAACACATCTAAAATCAATTAAACAAAAAAGATTCATCTTATACAACATTCGCACATCCCAAACAAACAAACCGAAAACACTTTTTTTGCTGCAAACACAGTGTCTCTGCCAGATGCCAAGCCGGAATTAAGCTGATGCTTAAATTCCCAATTATCTATCCGTACGCTACACGTCCAATCCGGCGGACATGGACGCTTTGTCGTACGTGTTCGTTTTTAATGCTATGAGTCACGTCAAGTCACTTCCACACTTTTACCACACCGCGACGATACGTGTGTGACTTCCCGGCAGCTAATGATGTCCGCAAAATATCCGGTGACTTTTGCATTTAATATCGAGCTTAGGTACCGTTTGCTTTCGGTAACGGTCGTACCAGATACAGCTTTTCACCCTGCTTGTTTGTGTAGATGGGAGCTCTTTGGTAGTGGTCCACTAGTTGATCCAGTGTGTGGAATTTGCGTTGCCCGATGCAGTACATATTACCTTCCACGTGCACACGGAAATGCTTGTTGCGGCCGGGGGCCTTTAACGAAACAGAATAGTCACCCAGCTGCAAAATAAATGAATATTACATTAAAACATGATTTTTTGGGTCAGCCGTTTTGCACTATATTAAAAATGTATAACTTTGAGGAACAAAGGAATGGTACAGCGTTTTAATCCAGTTAATTGATCTTTTGTATATCAGTTGATTATGGCATTTACTGAGGGAAATGAGGAGGTTTTCCACGATTTTTGACAATATCTTAAAAATTGTACGAACCGTTTCTGCTTTTTTAAGTTTAGTATGATTAATTCACTCTATTTTGAACCACATTTAAGCCAATAAATTTATGTCAACTTCTGGTTCCATTCAATTCAAGTTAATTCTAAATGGAGGAAAAAGTTTCGTACAAAAAATCGTCTGCAACAATAAGCTGTACTAATCGCTCATTAAGTATCAATAAGCCGAGTGTAGCATCTTAAGTTATGAGAAGAGGTAAATATAAAAATAAACAATAATACAGGATTCTTTTATTTATGGAAACGATCAAAACGGTGGAAGACAAAGCTAACATACCTAACATGTAAGTTAATTTTGGTGGAAAATTAGTGAACCAGAAGACATCAGCAATTTGCAGAGGCATAATGAAACGGCAAAGCGACAAAACCACTTTCATAGAACGTCATAACCTGAATGTAATCATTGATAACAATGATGGCACGTTTTCCTCGACGAACTTAATTTTTATATGCGCTTTAACATTGATGTTGATACTCTAATAATTAAAGGATCTTTCTTTTGGAAAAAAGCTCTCAATGCCGTAGATTTCAAGGACGCTGAAGTCAAATGATGCCATCTAAATGCTAGACATAATCATAATTGATCACAAAGAATTTTACATGGGTTCATATTACGTATACACACGAATAATGCTACGATTCATA
This sequence comes from Anopheles maculipalpis, assembly GCF_943734695.1. Lineage (NCBI taxonomy): Eukaryota > Metazoa > Arthropoda > Insecta > Diptera > Culicidae > Anopheles > Anopheles maculipalpis. Next base: position 44,128,937 of record NC_064872.1, read on the forward strand.
AGCCTGAGCTGAGTGAAATCTGGTTTCCACAAAGAAACTGGAAGAATATGAATGGCCACGACGTCATGTGGATCTGTATTTCGTGATAATACTTTAGTCTACTGTTTTTCGTCATATTTAGTAAAACAGCAAACAGTTAGACAGCTTTGACAAGCTGTAACGTCGTACTCCTAAATGCTGAGGACTCATGGTTTTGTAAACCATGAATAAGTTGTTGTGTGTTGGTTTTTACCATTTTTCAACTAAGTTTCGCGATGTACCCCTTCAAATACAGTAAGGCATTCTGGCCAGCGTTTAAAACTACTTACATTCGTTTCGCTATCACGAATCAAATAATCTCCATCGTGTCCGTGAGAATTTAGAACCGTATCACATTGACTTCGTGTAATAGCACCGTAGTACCAGCTTTTGCCGGTCAGGTGAGGTCTTTCCGGCTGCTGGGAGTTGTTGTTGTTGCTGTTGTTCGTGTTGGAGTTGTTGTTGTTCGATTGCGCATCATTAGGTCGTCGGTCGAGAGAATCCGGACCACTACCGTTGCTACGGAATGGTTGAGCCAAATATTCCGACAGTTCTTGCAAATAGTTTCGCGGTACTAGCCCTACCTGACCATTATTGTTTCGGGCTTTGTACCTAAAAAGTTAAACGACAAAATCGATGAGAATCCTGCTGCAGAATGTGCTGCAGAAATACCAATCGTACCATTCGGGATCGGCTGCTGGTCGATCAAGAATTTCCAAACGGTCACCCTTTTCGAATGATAGCTCCGTATCATTGTTCGAATTGAATGAGTATAGAGCCACCACGATGTCCAACACGTTCTCTGCCATCGCGTAAGTGTGCAAAGTGTCGTCCTCATTTTCTTCTGTTGTATAGTTGCTAGGAAACCATCCGGTCGCAGAACCACTCTGTCCACGCCACCAGCCATCGTTTGATTTCTCCAATATCAATATTCGCGTACCCTTGGTGAGTGACAGCTCGTCTTGCTGCTGCGCTTGGTAGTTATATTTGACTATGGCAGTTCCTATCGGCGTAGAAGCTTTTGTAAAAAAAGGAAACATTATTCACAAGATCATTTGATTAAAATAATTTCTTTAAAAATAATATTTGCATTTCTTTGATTGAAAATAATAAGTTGAAAATGTTGCTTACCAATAGCCTCCGAAGGATCCGGCGGTAAACGTCGGCTCATTGTGGGACTATCAACCTGCCTGGAAGGTGAACAGTTGGGAAGTGTTTTGCTGCCGGAACCCTTTTTAACCTTCTTCTTAAAGCTATCGAACAGTGAGACGGATTTTTTCTCCTTTTTCACGTAATTGCTCGGCACGTAACCTGACTGATTGCGTGTATTCTGTACCCTCCACCAGTGCTTACTATCGTCCAATAGCAGATAACGATCGTTTTTCCTTAAATCAAGCTCTTGAGCACCTTGCGCTTCGTAATCGTACTTTGCTACCACGTAGCAAACATCCTCTGTAAAAATAGATAAGATCTTTGTTAAGTTTTCCATCATAAAACCAGGTACCATACCCCAGCGTACCTTGCTTGATACTGCCAGCCATTATTTTTGTGACTTTACTTTTGTTCGTAGATTCTTGTTCACACTTCTATAGTTGTGTAATTAATTCCACAAATGATTTCGTTAGTCGATATTGTATTGTGGTTAGGAATATGCTTATAATTAATGACTAAATGCATCCACCGATGTAACAACAATCTTTTCTGTTCCTTCGTTGATTCTATTTTCACACGATCGATCTGTAATACATAGCAGATTTTCCCAGACACCTCCTCTAGTATGTTAGCGCCGTGATCATTTTAGCAAAGATTATTCCAGTGACACAAGATCTGAAAGAATCAATAAGAAACGAAACAAAAGAACATTAAAAACTAGATTCGATACCGCTTACAGAATATCTATTGAAAAAGATCTGTTGACTGAACGCTCAAAAACATGGACCATATGTTGATGTTACGCCAGGTTTAATAGCAAACTCTCCAAACATAGAACTACTTTTTGAGGTCAATGCCAACTGTCAGTGCTTGAACGTTAAAAGCGGACTTGTAGATCACTAAAAAGGCTACACATGGGCATCATTTGTGGTAACATTTTGTTAAAGTATTCGCCCACACCTTCCGGTTACCGCGATCCATAGCCAGCAATGTTGGCTATGTTCGGAACTGTATAACGTACTACAGCAGCAAGTTCGTACGGGCGAACGCTTGGGCTACGATCAATGTTTGAAGGTCTTGCCGGACCTAAGCATACCCAACAGTGTTAGCGGTTGGTATTGTAGCCGAGACGCGTTTCTCTCATAAACAATGAACAGAGAAAAAAAAGGTTACCACACCATTCTGAGAACCAAGTAAAGGTCGCCATACTGATTTTATGAGTGTTGTATTATAAAAGCACCTCAAGATGTTATTGTTTTTCAACACTCAAATTTGTACGGTCTATATAATGATGAGTTCAATAATTAGAATTGGGATTGTTATAATTTATCCAGTTTTGAATCAACCTTTCCATTTGATTTTTAAGCATAAGATAACTGTCATTGATGTCGGCTGCCAGTCTATTAACAAGAAACGATTGGGATAACAACTAATAATTAAGCTTTCCTTTCACAAAATTTCTCGAAAAGTGTCCAGATTGTCTTGCACTAATTATTTGCATACTAAATTAGACAAAATGAAGTGAAGCATTGCCGCTTACACGGGACGACCTCACAAGGAGCAGACAACTAACGAATGTCTAATTTTAAAAGACGCTCCTCGCCACTATTGAATAAGAAGCAATCCGGTGTCATTAGTTCCCCCGACTGCCTTGTTTGTCTGCTTGCCTCATCATCATCATAAAAATGGTAAGTAAAACGAAAAAATCGCGCATAAGGCACGCTAGCACGCACGCACGCATTATCGACTGAGGGTTTTCTTGCGCGCATTTTCACTGCCTTGCTTTTCTTGTAGCGTGCAAAGAACGTAAGCAGCAGCAGGCCATGAGGGTTGTTGTTAGGTTTGTTTTGTTTAACGCCGTCGGTTGATGAATTGATAAGTCGCTCCCAGCAGACAGACACACGCGCGCACGTTCGAGAAAGTGTATCTTAAGCGCAAGCATATCGCTTCATCAGACAATTTGGTTAAGAAAAGAAGAGCTTTCGGGAAGCATTGTTTCACTGCCGGCAAAAATGATAAGGCACTCTGCACCGCTGCATACAACGCGCGTCTCCACCATCGGATAACAAGCGGGTTACTTGAATCGAAAGGCTCTTTCTGTCTCTCACTCGAAATCCCCACCCCGTCCGCACTAAGTAATTGTTTAAAACACTGCAAACAAAAAAAAGTTTATTTCGCCAAATACGAACCGATGTCGAAAACAAAAACAAAGATACCCTTTCTGGAGGCGATGTTTCCGACCGGGGTTTAAATGGAAAGTTGTCACACACACTCGAACGATACATTGTTTCATGCTACGTACGTTCAGGCCAACCAGACACGTCGGTTTCGCGTACAGATGCAAAAATAATAACCTGCCAATCCACACACTCTCGCACACATACACCGCGCGCAATAGAAAGGAGAATCGAGTGCAAAGTGCAAAGGACACTTTCCAACAACAGCAATCCAGTGAAGAAAACTGTATCCGCCCATCTAACACACTCAAACAGAACTTGCGGAGCCCATACGTAAAAGGATACGCGCTGGGACAAAACCGTTTCATTAAAACATCGCACGCACACATACACATTCGCACACCCGTCACATTGATCAGCTAGTCGTCCTTTTTACTCCCAGGCGTACCGTTCACTATCGAGCTGCTTTGCATTTCATTCTTCTCCGTATGCAAACCGTGAGCTCACACACACACTGTTTCACACCCTTAACTACCAGGAAACAACCTTCTCTCCCCGACCGCTTTTGGCGTTTATTTCACTGTCCACTGCACAAAAATCCCGCTGCCGACTGCATCCTAATGCCACCGAGATGCAGCGACCACTACCACCATTCCAGCCCATCCAGCTAATCCAGCGACAAAACTTGCTACGTACCATTAGCGCTCACTCCCAGCTAATCTGACGGTGATGTTTAACACCCGTTAAACACTTCACTATGCTGGAAGTATGTGGTTCTCCTGGAACTTCTTTTTCTAGCAACTTTTTTTTTGCTGGTGTCACTTGGCCATCATTGCAGTGATCATAATTGCACGAGATGCTTTACGAATTACGTGGTGACAATAGCGTCCGTGTAGAATGTGAAGAAAGTTCCAGGGATTTGTCGTGATGATGATGACCGCACCGAATGAGATGATTGTATGGTAACCCCTCCTAACGCATCGAGGGGCCCGTAGCCTGCTGCACACCAAGAAACAACAAGGCAGGCGTCGTGTCTGGGCACAATATCACGCACCGGTCTGTTCCACTGTAACCACACCCGAGCAGCGTGTTTACGGAGGAAAAGTCAAGCTCCCTGGCACGTGGAAATGCGAATTTTCCGTCCTATTTTCCACGATATATTTTCGATCTTTCTCCCGACGAAACCTCCACAGCGAGTTATTCGAGCAGTTGTCCTAAATCTGGATGGAAAGTCAATGGAAAGGAGGTTGCTTTATTATACTTCGTTTGACGTACAGATAAATTTAATTTGACATTTCAGAGTAACCAACGGTAGGATAAATCGGAATACAATAGTTTTATCGGAAACGGCGTGTCCGTAGCGCAATTCCGGTATAAGAAATTAATTAAAACTCTTGCAATTATAATTTGCTTTAATTATAGGGCACCTTGATTAAATAAATATTCTGATGCTGAAAATAAGATCCAGACGTTCGAGCAATTTATTATTGACCAAACCAAATCTGCTCGATCTGCTGCTAATGCATTTTCCTTAGGGTACGTTTATATTGAGCGTAAACTCTACCCATCATAAAAACTTCCTTCTCAATATTTTTAAGGATATTTTAAAAATTCATTTAAACTACTTCAGTCCTTTGACCGTTTTGGATCATAATTAATTATTCAGCTATATACTAAGATACTCATATCCACGTGTTTGCTTGAACCTCTTAGCGCTGTAGAATAGTTGGCCAATGTTAACATTTTAACCTTATAAACGTAGAATGACCGGTGATGAGGCGACTACGGTGTCAATCTTCACACGGAAGAATCAGTGTGCAACTCCCATCCGGACCGTTCCCCCGTGGTGTGGACTGGCTAATCAACTACGTACCATTGCTAAGTCTAGTAAGGCATTCGATTGCCGGCGTGTTCTAGAAGGTCGTTAGCCTAAGAAGATAGATGTAGTAGGACACAGTCGCAGTCGCTGTAATAACGAACTTAGGGATTAATTGGGATTTAATTACTTGTAATATTTAATCCCAAATGCTGAATCATTCTAATGATAACACATAGTGATTGTATATAATGTATTGTTATTAACTTACCCACACGTTAAACGGCTAGCAACTTCTTTCACCATTTTTCAAAACTCTCTCTTCAGGTTTACATTTACACGAAAGTGAAGTGCATTTATAAATAATGACGACTAACAACTTTTTGTAACAAATACCCTTAACCAACCTAATGCATTAAAAGCAAGATCACCACGCAGCAAGCACCTAGCCACAAATTCTGATAAGTAGCAAAAACAACAATAAAGGAACATGCTCCTCTAGGATGAAAAAACACTTTCGAGATACACTTTCCTCCTGGTGGCTGATGGCCACGATCTCAAGGAATCGTCGCCTCCTTTGCACATGGGGCTGTGGCTGATGGCGATGATGGAACGCTCGACGGTAAGTTACACCCCACCTGCCTTATCACTTTTCCTGCAACTTTACACCCGTATCGAATGCAGTCCACTAACGTAGGGCTTTCATCGTTCATGAATTTGTACAGAAATCCTGCCACAAATGAATCGCCTGCTCCGGTGGTATCGATGACCGCAGTAGCCGGTATGACCGGCACCGGATAACTTTCCGCTATGAATTTCGATCCCGCACCATAGTACAACCGGACACTTCGGCAACCATCGGTTGCGATGAGGATCTTATTGCGATTATGTTTTCGGTACGGTTTTATCAGCAACCGAGCCAAGGCGTCCACATCGTCACAGTGGTAGATCTGTGCCAGTGCAATGAATTCGGCCAAATTTCCAAACACCAAATCGGCATGCTCGACGAGAAAGCGCATCTCCGCGGTAAACTCCTGCAGTATGTACGATGCATTCAAATTGGTGACAAGCAGATTCGCCGTACCTTTGCAGTACTGGTCGTAAATGTACGTGCAGATGTGAAACTTCTCCGGCACAAAATATCCTTCAATGTAGAAAATTCGCATGTCCTCATCGATGTTGGTGTGTGCGGCTGATTTGCATATGCCAATCTTGGACTGGCACCAGCGCGAGCTTACAAACTCCTTCTTGAAATGTAACGAAGCGCCAATGTTCGCGTTCAGGCTCCGTTTGTCACCACTGATGAGGCACATACATGTTCCAGTAATTTCGTCCGGCAACGTTTGTATGCTGCGCGATGAGCAAGAAAGTAAAATGGAGACATCAGAAATTTCATCATCTTCACAATTGCACCATTAAATTGCAAAACTTACCAGGTATTAAGTGCGCAATCTTTCAAGATCTGTTGCAATATTTGGCCGTTCTCATCAACGCCAACAGCTCCGCAAAAGATAATGTTTTTTTCTCCAAGGGCGCGCAGTATACGACATGTGTTGAGTGCTGAACCTCCAGGGTTGTAGATGGGATTGCCGCACCTGGAATGGCAAGGCACGCAATGATGCACGTAACATTATGCTAACTTTGCAAGGAATAATAAACACACGCTCGGAATGGCACATGCTAGTCATGGTCTATTTACGTTACATGATACATCGGTGCGTATGAGACCTAATACAGGTAACGTGATTTTGGAGAGCGACCCGTCATTGACCAAATACCTACGTTTCTACGGCAACGGAGACAAGGGCAGCAAGTTTGTCTGCAGGAACTTCCCTCTGATCATCTGGTTTCAGATCGAAATCGCTCAGAATTTTGCCATCCTTCAGCTCCACACTGATATCGAGCAGAATATTACCAAAAGCGACCATACGCGGGCACCGATCACTATACACGGGAGAAACATTATCCTTCCGATTAGTTGCCTTCTCTGCGACGCACACTTTTCGTACACATTGTATATGTATAACGGATGTTAGGGCATACAGGCAGAGCAGGTATGCAGAGTTTGATTGTAAAATAATGCAACCATCGTCACTTACCAGCTTGTGATGCAGAGATCATCGTTTTCGTTGGTCATGCTGATTAATGGGATCTATCCGTGCTTATCCGTTTCGATAGCGATTCTGTTGATCGTCCGAACGTTGATCTACCTTAATATAGATGTTGCAATGTTACATTCACCATACGCTGAAATGCACATGCACGTACGAACTTCGCAAGGACGATTGTGTCAAAATTAGTCACCGAACCTCCCAGCTTTTCCCCTTCCAGCACAAACAATTCGAACCGGTTTCGCGGGTACATCCAGTTTGCCCAAAATATGCCCAATTCCTTGTGACGAGGATAGCTATATGGATGGATAGCTCTAGCCCTATCTGCTTACTTTACAGCGTGCACGGATTTGCTGTTAGATAAGATATAGCATTTATAAACGAAAGCTGATTTTGAATCCCCCGCACGAGTGGAACGGGTTGCGTATGTTTGTGTTTTCTTTTCGCTTTCTTTTGGAATGCACCCCAACCTGTCAAATGGTGTGCCGTGTAAGGTACATAGTTTACGTCTTCAAGCTGGCTTGATTTTGGAGGAGAACTTTTTTTTTTGTTTGAACAAATTAAGTATGCATGAAAATTGGAAAATGACTTTAAAAAAGCGTTTTAATAAGCATATATTCAACGCTGAATTGACGAGCGATTCTTGGTGCTAATTTGTTGACATTCCATTCTATTTTTACAAAAATTACAGACATTCTTGACATGATCCCAGTTCGTTCGTTTTATCAAAATTGGAGCTGTGTTATGGCAAAATATGATCACGATATCAATTTGTAGCTCATCTCCAGCTTCGCTTTTTTCTCTTTTCTTGTAAAATGACGTTTCCTAGGAAATCAGAACGAATAATCCACCTTAATTCGGTGTGAATTTAAAACTATGAAAGTATCCGACATTTTTCATCAGCCGATATGCTTGTCATTTTTCGAAGCATGTCGGATATTCTATCTGTTTATCCTTTTCCAATTTGGTCTCGCTCACTCGCAATCATAAACAGCAGGAAAAAGATTACTCAGTGCAGACTATGGGATTTGGTCAAAATTTACCTTCCCAATGACAGCAGTCATTTTGCCATTGTCAATAAAAAAACACACACAAAAAAGCCTCGATTACATTACGGCATCGCCGACGGAGTTGGTGTGTCAAGCTCGATTTGACAACCATTAATCGTGCGGACGAAAAAAATATGCACCCGAACCAATTTTACCAGTGTTTGCGGAAAGTGCAGAAGCTGATTATCCTATATTTTGGGTATCAATCGGTTCACGGGTGAGTGAGGAAGCACGAAAAACCTTCTCCATGCGTGAGTGCACATGTGTATGTGTGAATAAGAGTAAGAGTGTGTGTGTGTGTGTGCGTGTGGGCGCAAGGTTACCGCTAAAGAGATCGCGTGCAAGATTTCAGGATATAGCACACGCGCGCCTGATAAAGAAAGGGAGCGAAAATGTGCGGCACAATCGTGTGAAAAGGAAGTTAGAGTAAGGCTAGCAAAGCGCAAAGGAGAGATGCTACCACGGGCAGCATAATGCCGACCGAGATGGATTTTGTGTCGAAGCCCACGGAAAGGCCCACTCTGTGGACGAGCGAAACAGAGAGAGGTGCAAAAAGATTGGTTTGCCTGGTACGTGCGATGTAGGTGAGACGACGACGACGATCGGTGTGCGAGGTGCGACAAGCGAAGGAAAAAAGCGGCGGTGGCTCGAAAAAACGGTTCTGAAATTACATAAAACAGAATCGAGTTCAAATCGGTCGTGTGCCGTAAAAAAGGTACATTTTCGACGTTCAAGTAGTGTGTCGGTCCGCGGGTGTGTGCGGAGAGTATGCGCGTGTGGGAAGAAAATCCATTACACGCGGTTGTGTGACACGGACGAAGGTGCGTATGGAGTTTTATTTTCACTGGCCAAAAGGAATAACCCATTCTGCAATAGTGGCCGTGTCGTAGGTAGATTGATTCAGTTGGAATTGTGTAGGAAAGTGGGTGCGAAGGGGTACATGCTCTACTCGACGGGTGAAATGCTAAACACGGAAGGATGTTCTGGAACAAAAAAAAAAAAAAAGGATGTATAAAAGTGTCGTAGCATGTGGTGCCACCCCAAAAAAGGATTCCTCCGATCTGCGATACCGATCGACGAACAGTAGTGAATGAAGTCGGCCGGGCTGGATGGCAGGCTCAACTATGGAAGAAAAGGACATGGTTCGATGTGGGAGTTGCCTGTGCTGCAATGTGGCCGAATCATTAGTAAAATAGCATTGGACCAACTTTTGGAAAAGAAATAGGCCATTGATACTATATTCTCTTGTAAGATGAAAAGCATCTGCATTCCCTTTGCGTGCGTGCGTGTGTGTGTGTGTGTGTATTTGTTCCAGTGCGTGTGTGCTCTTGAGTGCCTTGAAAGGCTTGGGTGGATCAGTGACTGGATACTTTGCCCTGGACCACTAAACAGGGGCAATCAATTCAGCAGCGGAAAATGCTAGCCATTTGGTTTTCCAAACGAAAGAGCCAAATGGTGTGTGTGTTTTTTTTCTTCTTCAACAAAGTGCGTTAAATTTGGTGGGCATAGGCATAGTGATATGTCGTCTACTGCCGCAAGCATCTTATGCGTATGATTATGTATGGCTCTGAGGTCCACATCGTAACGATTGAAAGAGAAAGATTTCTACGCGTAATGTATGGTGTATGGCAAAGGTGTAAAGGAGAAAAGGGATAGCAAGAGCAGAAAGAAGCAGGAGGGGAGAGTTAAAAAAGGGAGATCAAAAGAGCATGTGGATCAGAGTGTTCAGCACCGAAGAAAAAATCTAGATAAAACAGAGAACGGAAGAAAGAGAAATGAGAAAATGAATGAGAGAGAAAGAGAGCAAGCAAGAGAAGGAGAGAGAAATATTTTGCCTTCCTTTGATACTCCTTGCAGCAGGGAAAAATATATTACGGTTACGGAAGATCCGCGGAGTAGTTTTCATTTCGTGAGATAAACACTAACGCACCTAGCAGAAGGTTCACGCACAGTTCGTTACCCTATTGACAAAATTGCCTTGATAACCACTATTAAGGGTTTTTCCCAACACAAATTTGCCTTAGTAGTGCCTTAGTTGGCAGATTTACATAGATTTTTTCAATAGGGTATGATTACTAAGAACATCCAATACATGTGGTTTGTTGGTCGGCGTGCTTTTCTGCCTAGAAATCAATACTACTTTTGAATGTAAAACGGTCGATCGAGCGTGCTGCATTAATATAGTATTAGATTTCCAAATTGAAGAAAACGCGCATACATCTTTGAACGGTCGATTGTTCGATAATAGCACTTCGTCGAATTACCGGTATGCATTGCAGGGACATTTGAGCTCCAAATGACCATGCATGTGTAAATTACGTTACTTTACTAGTTTCTCCATGATGTACTGAAACATTTGAAATAATGAAAGAAGGAAAAAAACGGGTCCTCCTTCATAACATTTCTGGCAGCATAAATGTGGGACAACATTTTAAGCTCTTTGCAACATGAAATGAGAGAAAAGAAAAAGCAAGAGTGCTAGCAGTTATGTAGCACCCTAATTTCCTCTTCCCGGCATTCCTTGGCATGTGGAGTGTACGAATGGCCAGCGTGTGGTGCTATCGTCGTGGCTGGTCCATTTGTTCTTGCTCACATGCTTTACTACTACTCCGCATATCACCGTCACTGGCGAATGGCTTCTATAATTATTCGCGCTTTCCTTAGTATCCCGGCTCGCTGCTGTAATGTAGTTTGTAAAAATCACGCAACGAATTTCGATAAACAACGTAACGTGCGTGTGCGAACGCGTTCGTATGTCATGTCGTGCGTGACTCCGGATGAACTTACTGAAAAAAAAACTCCCCATCCCCACCATCGTCTTCCGGTCCTGCGCTGCATTCCCGTGCAGAACAAAGTTATTGTTTGAAAACGTCAAGGGATTGGTCTTGGTCGTGGTATTTTGACCCGCTCAAGCATAGGTTAATATCACGTGCTAGTTAGGACATGGGATAGGCACATTTAGATATTGACATTGAGCGCGTATTTGATAGTGTACGATGTGTGTCGCGTCCCCTGCTATGCAGGAATATCCCAGACACGGTTTTTTAGTAAGCATGAGCCATTTTCCATTGACGATTTTGCACTTGAAGTCCTCGAAAAATCCTAAACGGTTTGAAACAATGGCAGTCTGTTCATGTTGCAAATTGTGGTAACGTTTAACTTGTTCCTCTGCCTTATCTATTCCGGTTTTATATTTGCACTTCTCAACATTTCATCAAAACTGACATGAAGATTTTTCAAAAAGAAGGGGTAGAATATTTTTTCTCATCATCTCCGCGTCTTCGTGACAATCAAAGTAGGCAGATCGATTCTTGACGTAGAATTGGATGTTTAATATTAAGTAAAATAAGAAACTTTTTCTGAATAGTTGAACTGACGAAGCAGTATTGATGCATTAAAATTATTTACATTGTTTTCTACGCGTAATCAGGTGAATTCGTCCCGAGGTGTGATGTGTGTTGGTGAGCGAGCGAAGTGAAGATAAGGCAAGTGTTTGCACAACATCTGCTGCTGCTGCTGCATGTGAGAGCATTCAGAAGTGTATGTGTGTTGGTGTGTGGCGTGAATAAAGTGATAAGAAATCTGTGGCCCTTGACGGGAAGATGTGAATCACGAGTTAATTGTGTGCGCTAGAGTGGTTCTTGTGGTTTTCGGCTATAAAATACACGAGGCAACTAAAACCGACCGGCTTCGGTACCCCTGACAACCCTTTTCTCTGCAGTCTCATCCTTTTGCTGTCCAGTTATCGTATGAGCACCGTGAGATACCCGCCGACGTCGACGACAACATAGGCTGCATAAAACGTGTGTGAGCGCGGAAGGTTACCCTGAATAGTGTTCCCTGTGTGTTTGCGATTGTTCCATACTAGTGTGTATGTGTATATTATAGGCTGTCGGTAGTTGCTATTTCCTGCCTCAAAACGGATCATCCTCGCAAACGGGGCAGCCCTCCTTCATCGGTCACCGACGATTCCTCGTCCTCGTTACTCTTGTCAGCGTCTGCCGGGGGCCGCGGGGGAGGAGGTGGTAGTGGAGGAGGAGCTGGTGGTGGAGGTGGCGGAAGTGGTGTTGGTGGTGCTGGTCGAGCAAGTGGCAGCACTGCCGGTACAGCGAGCGGTGGAGCAGCAGTTTCGGAAGGTGGTAGAGGCAGAAGCAAGGGCAGAAAAGGAAGTGTAGCCGCTGGAGGAGGCGGAGGAGGTGGAGGAGTTGGTGGTGCTGGTGGCAGTGTAGTGGGAGGAGGTGGTGACGCAGATCGGAGCAGTGGTGGCGGTAGTTCGGCGGCCAGCCATCGGCATCAATCCGGATACCCTCGTCACCAACAGCAAACGGCAACGGCGGGCATAAACCCGGCAACGGCGACTACCACGACTACGACGGGCTCATCATATGAGAAGACCAATAACATGGCTTCATCAAATCACCGCGGTATACAGATTGGTTCCGCCTGGTTTCAACGCAAGATCAACCTACGGCCACAGCACCGTGGTATACACCTGGTGACGGAGGAGATCCTACGGCAAATGCCAGAGCTGGGTCAATTTTCTGTCGGATTATGTCACGTTCAAAGTAAGTATGTGCACTTCAATAATTGTTGTAGCTATTTGGGGTGGAATGTAATTGTGTCCGCTGCAATAGCGATGTGGCACATCTGCACAATATTCTAGACGCAGCAGGCGATTACAGTAGCGTACGAGGTTGTTAAAGAATCACCAACAACCGACGACGTTTAGTATTCTAGAAGCAAGTGTTGAATTCTGAACATAAAGTAGAGAAGAGCTGTAAGAGCTAAACGTTCTACAAAATATATATTTGATGATTTCAGAGCACAGGGAACAATTTCTGTGCGTATACTATTATTTTTCAATTACTAAACTTCATCATTACTCATTAATCCTACACCACCAAACGTTGTGCTTCAGTTATTTGTAGCGTTATCAAGATTTATTTTGAAGATTTGTTCGTACTGTGTAACTTATTCCTGAGTGCAGAAGTTATTCCATTTTTTCAGGAACGGAACGAACCTGTTACGGTTTAAAGCTTATTCAATAAATAATGAAAACAGTCACATTGTCTGTCTGTGGAGGGATTGGCCGCGGGGGGCTCAGAGCTGGTAAGGGACCCGAATCCTCAAAGAACACACTTTTGATTTTGATAATGATAGGGTCCGATATCCATTCCGCCAATAATCTTCAAACTGATTGATCCACTCCCACTTCTTCTACTTTTGCTTGGTTTACTGAACTAATTTATAACAGGTAGTTAGATGGTCAGTCCTAACCCTGGAGGAACGGTCCTGATTGGATTGAGGGATTGAGCGCCCCGGTCCTGTCGCGTGAAGACCGGCACCTCTGCCACTATTGGGTCCAAAACTTCCTTTTCGCTCAGGGCCTCTGAAGGGCTAAATCTGCCACTGTGTGCAATTATTGTCAGTCTAGTCTTCTCGTTTACAAAACAATATTGTGCTTTAAGGACCTTACTTGCTTAGCGAGGACCGCAAGATCCAAAAAAAAAAAAAACGTTTCATTTGATTTCTTCTTCTTGGCTTAACAACCTTCTAGGTGAGATGTCAAGCATTACAAAATGTATTTAATTTATTCCATATGGTGTATAAAGCAGTCTGAACATTCTGACTACGTGGTGACGGTCCAGAGGGAATTCGATACCCGTTTTTGTCGTGTAAATGCCATCCCCGGGATCACCGAGCCGCCCCAGTCAATGATCGATAATATATGAGAATTAGTGGAAGGCATCTTTTGTTAATAATATTATATTAACTGTATGCGTCATAGCGATCCAAGAGACAGCGATCCAAGAGCGATTTTATTCCACTTCTATTGGAAGATTGTATGACACTGCATATTCATCTTGCATAATATCATATGACACCTCGTTTCTTTTCGTGATATTCTTGAACGATGTCATACGTGTGTTTCCTCCTGATAGTCACCTGCTTTACGCTGATGAAGCTAAATTGTACCTTCCGATACGCAACCATGAAGAGCAGTTGCATCTCCAGAATGCTCTCGACACTACCCTTGTCCGTAAAAGCTGCTTCAGAGATCTAGGAGTACTTTTTGACGATAAGTTGAGCTTCCATGACCAGCTAGAGCACATTGTCGCTAAGGGCAATCAGCTAGTTGGCATTTTGAAGAAGCTTGCGCGTGAGCTTACCGACCCAATTGCCGTTAAGATGCTGTACTGCTCCTTAGTTCGGTCTGTGGTGGAATACTCATCCATGGTGTAGTGGCCTATATCGGCACTCTCGTTGGCTCGCCTGAAATCCATCCAGCGGAAATTTACACGGTTTGCGCTGCGTGGCTGGAGTGTCCAGGTGGACTACAATGGACGTTGCGCGTTACTTGTCCTGAAGTCTACCTGACTACATGCTAGATCACTTTTTGGAGGTAAGGGAACGTCGTACTCGTTTTGGCACCTCTGATCCGTTCCTCGTCATGTACCGCGAATTAGACGCCGTGTGTGATTGTTTTTAACCAGACCTGTCACCCATTAATGGGCCCATTACTGTGAGGCCCATTACTTGTTGAATGCAAATATGTAAGGGTTAACTGTAAATGTGAAACGCTAAAAAAATCGCTTCAAAGGGGCCACATTTTTTTCTTCTTATTCTTCTTCTTGTCATGCTCAGGATTGAGCACGTCGTGTTGACATGGCCAGGTCTCCAATCAGTTTTCAGGAAATTCGGTCTAGGGCTGCAGTCCTCCATCCACGACTGCATCCGATCTCCGACAGGTTAGACTCCACTTGATCCAGCTAACGAGCTCGCTGTGCTCCTCTACGCTTCGTGCCGAACGGGTCGCTGACGAGCACCTTATTGGTGGGGTATGAGTCCGGCGTCCTCATCACGTGCCCCAGCAAACGTGGTGAGGACATGCCAGTTAGCTCGTGGTTCATTCTCCTTCACCACACGCCCTGCACCCGCCGTTCGAAAATGGCGAGTGCATTGGCGTCCTCCGTCAGCATAGTCCAAGACTCGTACCTGCAGAGGACTACCGGACGTATCAAGGTGCGGTAAATCGTGCATTTCGTGAGTTGTTGGAGTCTTCTGGATCTTAGGAGTTTGTGGAGTCCGTAGAAGGCACGATTCCCCTGAACAATGCACCTTCGGATTTCGCTGCTTACGTTCTTGTCCGAAGTTACGATCGTACCGAGGTAGCAGGACTCCTCTACCACCTCGAGATCGTCGCCGTCAACTGATACTCTACTTCCGAGTCGGGCTCTATCACGGTCAGTGCCTCCGGCAAGCAGGTATTTTGTCTTCGTCGCATTGATGCTCAATCCAATTCTATTGGCCTCGTGTTTCAGACGGGTGTACGCCTCGCACACCGTTCAGTTGTCCGTCCGAAGATGTCGATGTCATCCACCAAGCCAAGGAATTGGAGAGATCGGGTGAAAATCGTGCCCCGGATGTTAAAGCCTGCGCTTCGCATAACACCCTGCAGAGCGATGTTGAGCAACAAACAGGAGAGTCCGTCACCTTGCCTCAGACCCCGGTGAGACTCGAACGATTACGACAGCAAGGTCGAAACTCTCGTCTTGCACTGCATCCCCCCGTCAAGGTGGCCACATATGGTCCGTTGAATTCAATACAATAAAATAACAAATAACAGCCATGGTCAAGGGCCGGTCGGAAGGCAGCAGTTTTGTAATGTACTTCTTCAATATAGGAATTACATCCATTGTGTTCCAGATCCAGTTTAGTTTTCATTGCCATCTTTTATCATTACAGCCCAGGCGTTCTACCAGAATAAAATAAGAAGATCTTTTTTAACGCATACCTTACTGAAATACCTATTAACAATTTTAACACACCGACCCTCTTAATGAATAGTTTTGATAATGGTGTACAACATGATCCAGCTGAGAAATTGATTCGCTAAAAATACCTTACGTTTGCTATTATGCGCATATTTTTGAAATCGCGTTGCATGTTTCCTTTAAGAAGGCATATTTATGCAAAAAAATATGTTATACGAAACCGTTAGAAATAACGCTGCACCAAACAGCGTGTGTTAAGAATCAGACATCGCGAAACTGTAGCAAATTGCGGCATGAGCACTGCTCGCTTCTCTTCCTTTTTGGTTGAGTGCAGCTCATCTCTTTTCCCCTTCGATAATGATACGGCACACATCGTGGGCCTAGTACGTAGCCGGATATGGCTAATTGCAAATTGTGCAGATAATTAAAACCGATAAACAGCAAACTATTTGAAATATGTCTTGATTACTTATTTAGCTTCACATCCGTTGTCGAAGGTATGCTGAAAGTAGACGTTTGAACGATTTTCTTACCTACGAAGAATGGCACTTCACACCGTGCGAAGGAAATCGTTTTTCACTCGGACCCCAGATATATCGTCCACGAGGCGCACCGTGAAGCGTGTGGCACTTTTGCAATGCTTCGGTACATTGGGCCCTCTCGAAACTGCACTTTGTTGCATTGGTGGACGTGCATTGCTTGGTAGCATGGGCCGCTTTGCTTTGCTTTCGCCGGACAGATTGCGAGAGTAGCCATTCGTATCCGATTCAAATGGTGATAGGTTTAATGGTTGACATTTCCTTCAACGGTCTCCAGGCTGGTTGGTACGGTCCGGTTACGGTTGCGTGACCGAGTGTCATCGTCATGTTTGCCATACTGCCGTGTTCCGTGTGGCTACCCGAAGACGCGCATCCGTAACCCTGTTGGTGAGCTAATTTTGAATTATTTACCGACTTTTTGCGGTGTACGCTTAACGAGGAATGACGATGCAACTTGCGATGGTAGCAAACATGAATGTAGGCAACGAAAGTAGGAAACGCAACGTTTGTCGCTTCACGACAGCAGAGCGACCGTGCAAGTTATGTGGTGAACGTATTAGCAGCTGATTGATTTTATTTTTCTGATGAATACAACTTACACTATTTTGCAATTTGCCAAAGTCGTTTAACGTATTATCCATGGTTTAAGTGTTGTAGTAAAAGAGTATACGTTTTTTTACTGTAATTGTACATTATTTATGCTGGTTGTTGTGTGTTGCACATTTGAATACCTCCAAAACTTCACTCATATAGGGAAAAAAGTCATCAATGATGTTAGCCTTTGCATATATTTACACATGTTCTGATTTTAACATGTTCTTTCAGGCGATCTTCCAATTGTCTTTATCGATTATTTGTCAACATATTTTTACAGCGTGCTTCCTTGATTTAGATCAGTCGTGACCTAAACAGGCATTCTATTATTTCATCTTATTTCTTCTGCATTTTTTTATTTCGCAACGCTTTCACGATTAAGGCAGTTCAGTTGATATTGTAATTGAAGCGGTTACGTAGGCTGCTATTTATATGTCTGGCCTAATAAGGAAAATGCAATTATTTATCATGAAATATTGTCAAATATACACTTTTGCGTGCGTTCAAACTAATTATCGAAGCATTGTTTCCACACTGATGGAGATACCTCCAAAACGTGGTTTTTCAAACGCTTGAAGCATCTTCTGGGGACAAATATCGTTGATCACGCATTTTTTTCTTGATGTGCGCGAATGAAAAGAAGTCATTGAATGCCAAGTTAGGCCTACAGGGCGGATGACCCATCAATTCGACGTTTTTACCGCGATCAAATAAGCGATGGTTTGAGCCGATGTGTGAGAGCTCGCATTGCCTGTCATGGAGAAGAACGATCGGTCTTCTGTTGTTCATTTTTCGAATTTTTCCGAAGACTTTTGGCAGACAAATTGTGGTGTACCATTCAGAACGATCTTTGACGATCTTATTAACATCTTTTGAAGCACCGTGATCGAATTTTTTCAAAAGAAAATCTGGCACCAATCGACACGAGCCTTTTTTGAGCGTTTGTCAACATGTACGGGATCCAACGACAACAACACTTTATTACGGTCAGGTGTTTGTGCAAAATAGTGTTTATGCTGGTGGAAGAAATGCTCAATGATGCCTTTATCTTGCCATATGTCACATGCCGATCTTGTGCAATTAGATCTTTAACGGCATCAATGTTCTTAGGCACAACGGCCGTTTTTACACGACCTTATCGAAATTCGTCATTGAGCGAGCGTCGGTCACGATTAAATTTATTATTATTGCACAAAGATTTGTGTTTTTAAAGCAGTTTTGACTTGATAGTTAACGGGATAAATCAATTTTCTTGGCGAAACTGATTTGTCCAAATCAATGTAAACATCACAAATGATGGTCGTACATCAAAACGTTGTGAATGCTGCAAAATGTCAAACTTTCGAATAAACATATCATATTGCATCTGGCAACACTTCTTGTGGCCTAGGCCAGAAATATATGTAGCAGCCCACGTAATCTATGAAGCCGGTCCAAAAGCCGGCTTATGGGAGGGGCTGCTCAAGCAGGAATGACACTATTTTTTTTATAAAATACGTGCAAAATGATAGATTTTTTAAAAAAACATTAAAGTAATTGAATTACCTTTAATACTTTTTTCACTTTATCTATATTCAGTTTTTTTTTAAATCATTCTTTGTGCCCAAAGGCGTTAATGATCAAACGATTTCTCCTTTTTATAATTGTTAACTATTAATAAATATAAAAGAAAAAAATGCATGTATACAAAACATTTATCACAAATGCAATTATGAAAGACACTGTCTTATGCATGCTTTTGCGAAATTCCATAATAAAGGATATGTACAATCTCCCATACAGCTATAAAAAAATCAATGATTTACATCAGTGAATGTCAAATTCATTTCGGCACACTCCTGAATTGAAAGCATCCATTTGTTTTTAGTCAAAAGACCCTGGAATGGATGTAAGTTGTTGTTTTAATCTTGTATCTATATTTTGTTCCCTATAATTTTAGTGCTCGCCATTTCTTTGCGGCTTGCAACACCGTACACCGTACGATGTGTGCCGTGTTTTGGTGAAACGCTTCGCAAGCGTTTGAAGTATAGCGATCGATACGAATCGATAGCCTAGAGTGATCACTTGGAAAACAAACCTTTCTATATAGGTGTGGTTGAACGGGAATGTTAGGTAGAAATTGAAAACTATAATTCTACAAATTTCTTGGAATATTAATTTCGCATTGATAATACGGCGCAAGTCGTCATATTGAAAATTATTTTAAAGAAAAATTTATTTCATAGGATATTAATCCTGTTCAACCACTTCTAGTACGCTCTTTGCGCATGTAAAACCTTGTCCGAAGTATCCTTATACTCTACAGGGTGTTCGATATATTCGAATACACTTTAAAAACGAGCTCGAACAATGTAAACATAAAATATAATTTTTTGACTATTTTTCTTCGTGAATCCATGTTTATTTACTATGTATCTTTTTGGCGTATTAGGTGAGAGCATCCCCCACTTTATACTTTATCTCGAGCTTAAGACGTTTCTCAAACGAATTGCAAGCTGCACGCACCTATTCCATCGGCATTTCGTCCCAGATCTTGGAAATAACGTTCTTGAATTGGTCGACTGTGTTCTCTTTATACTCGCTTTGCTTGGCCAGCATGTATGACCATACATAGTAATCAAGGGGATTGAGATACGGGGAACATACTGGAAAATGTAAGGATCCTTCCCGAAGAGATCCTGAAGTGTCGGATTCACAACCTTCTTCAGAACCTCAGTTTTGCAGTACGCACCTTTTTTTTACGATTTTCTCAATAAAAACAAGTAGTAGCTTCCCACGCCTGGATACGGAAAACCATCACCTACGCGGCATTCTGGAGCCGTGAAATGTTTATTTGGGACGGGGGGATGCTGGCCAACATCGGCACCCACAGTCGATTATTTTGGCCATTGTGCGGCTGTTCCAAAACGATGAGTTTCTCATTGGAAAACACGAAAACCTTACATGCGGGCCGCGAAAGTATTAATTTGCATCTGTCCAGCCTCTTCTTCTTTGCAGCCTCCGTTACTCCAAGTATTTTACGTTTCTTGTACGGCTTGTACCCTACGGCCCTTCGTCATAATAGTGTGAGTCGTCCCGATTGACACATTCAGGTCAGGAGTGGTCTCTCGGATCGAGCGGGTCATTTTTCGACGGATCCGCTCCATCACCACCTTGAAGACTGCTGGCGTCCTCGCCGAAAGCGGCCGCCCGGATCTTGTACGGTCATTGGTAGAATCCGTCTCCCGGTACCGACGGATGGTAGTATAAATGAAATTCCGCTTCATCCCGTGAGATTTCAACCGCCGGAATATATCGCCGGGCTGCTCACCTCCCACAAACAATTTTACTACAAGATCGCGGCACTCTTTCATCGTGCACAGTGTTCACAAACTAAGTGACAGTCGACACCACATGCAACGGTTAGCCTATACATGATACTAAATCTGACACCAATATTAATACACAGAATACACAGAGTGCAGAACTAAAAATCGATGAAAAGTTGTATTCGAATTTATTGAACACCCTGTAAATCGAATGGTCGTACAATCTAAAGCGGCTTAAGACTAAAAGGGGTCTGTCCCCCCAGTACTTGGGTGGCAATTCCACCCAGACCCTTGCCCGGTAGTGACCTACGTGGTATCAATAAATAAGCCTAGTAACTTATTAGATGGCCGCCGGGTATGATCTCGGAGTTTGTTAAGTCAAAAAGAGAAAGAACAAAACTCAACAGTCGAACTTGTAGTAGTTACAGTGTACAGTGAAGTCGAATCTACTAGCTCCGGATGACTGTTTGCGTGTGTTGTTTGAATGGTACCTTACACAATGTTTTAGGACCATTAGCAAAGCGGAAACAGAGGTAATACGTAAGGCTGAATTTCTAGACGTGTACCTCCTTAGGACGGCACACGAAGACTTTTTACCTTGAATATCAATAGCAATAGTAATGTATCTTATCAATATGTAAATGTCATCATGTTGGCCTGCTCTTTTAAAGAGCACGTCGTCGTGACATGGCCCGGTCAACAATAGATCTCCAGGAAACTTGATCCCTGGCTGCAGCTTCCCATGATCTGGCGTCCTCATAACAGTCTGGTATCCTCATAACAATCCCCAGCCATCGTATCCTGCCGGTCTTTGCTACCGTCAGGATGTCCGGTTCTCCGTATAGCTCAGTAAGCTCGTGGTTCATCCTTCTCCTCCACATTCCATGCTCGAACACACCGCCATCGATGGTCCAGTGAAAGCGACACTCAAACATGTCAAGAGCGTTTGCATTCCCCGCTCGGATGGCCTAAGACTCGTGGCCATATAGGACCACCGGGCGAATCAGTGTGCGATATATCTCACATTTCCTGCGGTCTCGAAGTCTTCTGTATCTCAGCTGACGGTGAAGGCCATAGTAGGCACGATTCCCCTGCACAATGCGTCTCCGGATTTCGCTGCTGATATCGTTATCCGAAGTTACGACAGTCCAGAATAGTCTAGAGAAGATAGCAGAACTCCTCTACCACCTCGAGATTGTCGCCGTCGACTAACACGCTGCTTCCCACTCGGGCTCTATCACGATCAGAGCCTCCGGCAAGCAGATATTTCGTCTTAGTCGCATTGATCATCAATCCAATTCTTGCTGCTTCACGTTTCAGTCGGGTGTACGCCTCACACACCTTCGCTGTCGTCTTGCCAACGATGCCAATGTCATCCGCGAAGCCCAGAAATTGAAGAGACCGGTAGAGAGTCGTGCCACGGACGTTGTCTAGCCCCGCGCTTCGTATGACACCTTCCAAGGCTATATTGAACAGTAGACAGGAGAGTCCGTCCCCTTGCCTCAGACCCCTGTGAGATTCGAACTGCACCCCATTCATGGTGGCCTTTAGCAGCCGGATCAGCTTTCCAGGAAAGTGGTGCCGCTGCATTATGTTCCATAGCCGATTTAGATCAATTTGAAATCGTAGGCCGCCTTGAAGTCGATAAACAAGTAGTAATGCTTAGGGATCTGGCGCTCTTGGCACTTCTGGAGGATCTGCCGATGAGTGAAGATTTGGTCGGTGGTGGATTTGCCTCCAACAAACCCCGCTTGCTAGCTGCCGACGAAATCTATATGTAAATGTGATTATATGTTATTACATATGTTATTGAAGATATAACTTGAATTGGAATGAGGTAAAATTAAGCAAGAAGTCCAAAAATGTCTAATGATGTTTTTCAAAACTAATATCGAAAGTTGTTATATTCAAAACACTAACAGCATTTTATATGCCAATTGAACTGAAATACATAAATTTCAATAGAAATAACAAAAAAAAAAAATTCTGTAGAAAAGATAAAAGATCTTCATCCTCCCAACAGTTCGTAGACTTTCAAATCCGAGCTTCTCTTACGATCGAAAGCATTCAAGGTCTCGAGTGACTGAGGTAGGGTGACACGTAGGGGCGCACATGAATAAAAAATATTCCGCAGATATAAATCTAAATTATGAGAAAGGGAACGCAAACTTCTGTTTGTGTTCTTCTAAATCTTGCAATGGTACTGTGTTAGGTAAGGATATGCTTTGAGCCAACGTCGATTTTGGACAGCATAGGAGGGGGGTTGCCACATCTGTGTATCGTTTAATTTTTCACGCAACATTCCATCCCGAGGAGAAATAAACCGATAAAACTCACAAGCCCGCACATACATGTCAGTAAGAAAGGACCTTCCTGGACACATCGGAAAGGGTGGTTCAGCAATTATTACAGATAATAGATAACGATAACTCGATAGCACAGTTGTAGGCGGCATTTTTGTCTTCAAAAGTGAATTATATTATTTTTGATGTTGATGTTAAAGAATATTGTTCTTAAAGATTGCCAATTAATGCATGGAATGCATCAGAAATACACCTTAAACAAAATAATTATGACAGGTACATAAAAATGTGAAATCTTGTTGAAAGTTCGGTACATCAGTACGTACATTTTCATCTTTCGTCATATGCCCGATAGCCCGGAATCGATCGGCCAACCAAATGCCTGGGCGCGCGTACATTATTTTGGCCATGTATACGTAAATTTTTCATACATCAATAATAACGTCCAATTTCCGTCTCTCTTTTTCGCACCACTCGCTTGTGTTATCCTTCAAATGGGTTAGCCATGCCTTGAAACGCTCTAATTCAGGACACCACAATATCGACCACTCAACGTACGGCGTACTGTCAGATGTGTGCTGGTGGACCCCAGGGGAGGGGTTTCTACGGTGGTGTGGTGTGGTTGAAATGAAATAGTGCTTTTGGCAGTGAATATTGTTATTGAATAATACCTTTTCTATATGGCAAGACAGGTTCTGTACTGTGGTAGGGGCTGTGTGTATTCAAATATATGATGGCGACTAATGTTATATTGGTTTTTAGAAGCAGCTACCGATCAAAGCTTGTCTTTTATTGAAAACACAAGGACTGTGATATAGTACTGCATGAAGTTTCAGCAACTACATACTACATGAACACACTTTTTTAGCGCCGAGTCTTAAAATCATCCTCTGAACCTGTTTTATCCAACATCGAAACATGTGCATCAGAACAGCAGCAAATTAAATGTTTTAAAAGCATCTGTCTCACTGATTAAGGAAGAGTCTACCGCCATTCCCTAACCAGCATAAAACCAAAACCAAACGGCACAAAGCGTGAAAATGTACCGCATGGCAAATGGCACACGTTCCCGTTGGAAATGTGTTCAGAATGCTAGGAGCTTTCGTGCTAGAATTATCAATCTTGCAGGAAGTTGTAGCTGTAGTGACGGAACGAAACTTCAATAGGTCGTTCCCATTTATGCTGCAGCATGCTACTGGGTCAACGCCAATGCGAGGAAACGCCGAACGCGGTCAGATAGAACGAGAAACTGGCAAAATTTCGTGTCCATGACCTGACTAAAGTAATCGTAGCGCGGTGTATAGTGGCGTTGTGTGTTGTGTGTGTGTTCTGGTGCTACGTGTATATGTACGTTTGCAGTTTCACTCTCATGCATCGCTTGTTTACGCTGTGTTATGTTGTAATGATATTGCATGTTGCGAGCATACTCTGGAGTCTCCATTGGCGTATTTCTGGCGAGAATATCCTCGCTGCGGGGAGATCGCTTGGTTTAGCTCTCGGAAAACGTTGCAAAATTGCGGAGAGAAAAGACGGATGGAACATTTTACTAGGTGTGTTTGTATCTTTTGCTCTCGTATTTTTTTTTTTCATTTTTTCTCTACCTCCAGAAAACTGGAGACTGATGGAGCAAATTTTGTGTGACCCTCGTTTACCGGCGCGCAGTCTTCGAACACGCCGCCGTATCAAAAAGTCCAGTCACAATTAACTCATCAAACCAGCGGCGTGATGATACGCTCGCATGCTGAGCTGGGTAAATCATTTCATGCCGCCGCTACGTTCCCGAACAGTTTTCAATCTGGTTCGATAATTTACCTCGAAAATCTCCATGCTGTTGTTATCCAATAACATCCTGTCACGGAATGCTTCAATTAGTTCCCCGGTGTGATCATGGAGAGCAGCACAGGGAGAAAATGTGCGTTGGCCCCATAGGACGACGGGTTTGCTTACGCGCCAGAATGAGATGATGCTCCAGCGTGCGAAGATAGTGGAAACCTTCGGAGAACATGAGAGATGAATTGAGAAAAGCGTTGTTCTACTGAGGAGACGACGAGAGAAAACATGTAATTTTATTTATATGAGCTCTAAACGACCGAGAGAAGCATCTTCCCTCGTGAAACACAGAGCATGTGCTTGGGGTTTTTGTATGGCGAAAAAGAGATGGCGCAGATCTGGGGAAGAACTACTATATCCCTTTTCGGGCGCTATTTCAGCAAAGGTCTAAAGCCCATTAGCCGTACAATCACAAGATTCTCAGCACAAAATGGTTTTGTGGGGGGTATTTAGACGGTACGTTAGGGTATGGCGGGTGGTTGGTTGTGAGTGGCAGTTGTAGTGAGTTCGAACTTTGTCAAATTCTATCAGATCATACTGATAAGTTGTCTAAAATTGGTCCCACATGGTACAAGGTAGGTGCATCAATTGTTGTAGTGCCATCGATGGACTTGTGATGAAGTATTTTCTTATTTTTTCACATGTTTAACCTGGTCCTTTTCCCCGTAGTGAGGGCTGACTATCCAACTACGAGAAATTCAGCTAATTAAATTTCAATTCAGATCTTAAATACGGGAACAAACAGCATGTTCATAACATTTCCAAACGACATTAAAGAATGAACGTTCGAAACATTCAGCTTATTATAATATTAAATATTATTGCTGTTAAGGATATAATTATTGAAAATACCCAAAAAAATATGTGCAGTTTTATGTTTTTGGCAATTTTTATGAGTGTTGCATTTATCAGATAAGTGCAGCAACAATTTAGCAGATAAGTGCAGCAATTAGTACAAAACTAGCACAACATTGTTGGAACACACCTTTTGGAAGGAGAAAGAGGGCAAACGGGCAGCATGCGTCTGTCCTAGGCTTAGTCAACGGCCAGTAACAAACCAGCAAGTTAGAAGAACAAGCCTGAGCGTAGACAATTTTTTTTATTACACCCAAATAAAAAATACCTAATGAATTCTATGGTGTTTTCTGATAGGTACATTTGGCACACTTTTCTGCCAAATATTGGTTTTTCAAAATCCAAAATTTATATTATAAATTTATATTATTTATATTTATCCCAATTTACAGTTCCAGTTTCCGTTACTGACATCTTGCCTGTTGCACATCGATTGCTTATGCGTTCATTTCCACCTATTAAATGCCGCCACTATTGCTGAACAATGTGTGCGTTTAGTCGCAAAGAGTTTGTTTGATTGCAAGCGTGAATATCGGTGCGTTTTGCATGATGGACAACACACGCTGTGTGGCACATGCAGAATGTGTGGCTGCATTCATGTCGCAATAAACCGCATATCTGTGACACCAACCACCAGTGTGGCAGTGGCCACTTCCGCCGGGAGGAAGTAGTGAATTTTCCGCCCGTAAGTGAAACGACAGGCGAAATGCGTACAAAGCAAACGTGACGCGAAGGAGGAAATACACCGCTTGTCAGCCCTCCTAATTTCGAGGAAGAATCCCACGGTCGTCAGCAAGCAAAATGTATCTCTTTTGTGATACAGAAAGTTTGCCTAGGTAACGGTAGGCATTTGTAGAATGTAAAGAATCATGAATGAATGAAAAGCCCTCGCAGTGGCTTGAAGAAGAAGAAAGCGATGACAACGACAGAGGACGTAGAATCGGCATTGGCATCTTTGCATGGTTGGGGGGGGGGGGAGGAGGAGGGGGAGAATTTCCCGCTTTCCTGGGGGTGGATTCCCTCTATCCACGCAATTAACCACGCAAATGCCTTTAAGTGTGTGCGCGCTCGTGTTGGTCAAGTGAAAACGAGTGTATAGTAAACAACTTCCTTTCCCCCTTTTTGCGTTGTCGTTTTGTACGTTTACATTGTGTGTGTGTGTGTGTCTCTTTATTAAAATGCAGTCGTTTTTTTTCTCAACGTACATAATATCAGCTTGCAACAGTAACGCTTTCTCATCAACTTTATTAAAGTTTATATTTTTTATTGAAAGTAGAGATACATCCTACGTAGCATTTCTGCCCTGAACCATTTTTTTCCATACAATAGCTTCTAACAAAGGATCTTACAAAGGAATGAGCGTTCATATTGGAATAAAGTAAAAGAAGGTTCTTCAAAAAAATTATGCTAGTCACAGTGCCTTACTGCGCTGCGAGCGATAAATTGCTTTTTTCTTATTTTCACTAAGAGTTAGCTGTAATTGTTTTAAAATTGTAGCGGAATTCGAAGCCTGATGAATTAATTTATGTTTTTGATTGTTTTTCAATTTGTTGGGTCTTTAGTCGATTTACTACTGTGCCCGAAGAATAAAGTACCTTTGCGTTTTTTTTCTCAAATAGTTTTTTTATTAGGCCAAATGAAGCTCATCACCTTCAAATAATCCCCTTCCGATGCAATGCACCTTTTCCACCTCTTCTCCCACTCATCGAAGCAGGTGGAAAACGCGGAAGCTGGGATGTCCTTTAGTTCTGCCGTCGCTGCGGCTTCTATCTCCTCGTTAGTGTCAAAACGGTGTCCCCGAAGCGGCCATTCTAGCTTGTTGAACAGCCAGAAGTCGGCTGGGTCCAAATCGGGCAAATACGGCGGTTGCGGAACGATATGGGTGCCAGTTGTTGCGAAACACTCCCTTAAAATGACTGTACCAGGCAAGACTTCACCCACTTCAACCCCAAAACATTAAAATTACATGCAATCTTTGCTTACGGATAGATTTTCTTAAAAAAAAAATAATAAGCCTTCTATAAGTGCAAACCTTATCATCCTTTGAAGGTAATGAACATAGCTTGTTAAGATATTGCGTATACTTACTTTTATAAAAATGCTAACGAGCAAAATAAATTGAAGAAATAAGTATTGGTTTGTAGGCTTATCAGGCTTATAAGGTTTTAAAACAGGGATGTGACGCTTGAAGATTTGTGGAGAGGTTTTAATGTCGTCACTTAAATCTATACCGATCGATGGTTTAACAAAATTGTCTCAATTGAATTGAATTTCTTATCTGCCTCTACTTGATCAAATTGATCTGATTCAAAGACAGTTACAGCGATATAGAGTCGTAATATCGTCTCAAATATTCAAAGCAACCAAATAGTTGATAACTTGTCAAAGTGCATGAACATAATGGCGGCTCTAAAGAATTTTTCCAAGCGGCAAATTGGCACAACATTATTTGTGTTCTGAATTTGTGTTCTGAATGTTGAATTCTAAATCCCATATATGGTAAGGAAATGGATGGAGCCGTTTCTTATGCAAATCTATTAATCGTCATGACCGGTGCATCATAACAAAACGGACATACACACGCAATGTTGCAGCAATAGGGAAACCAAGGAGGACATGCAAAAAAGGTTGTTTTTTGATTGCTCACGAAGCTCAGTAGGCACGAAACGTTTCCGCTTTAAAGTGAGGCCGGAAATATTGTGATAGTGCACAATAAAGTTGTAACATTACAACAAACACCCAAGTTTATCACAGCTCTAACATATGCTTGCCGCGCCATTCAGCTGTGAGGTTAAATTGAATTAAATTGTGATATAACAGTGTACTGTAAAATATTATTTGTAATGCCCTGAATGTATCTAGCGTCTTTGTCTTATTCTATTTTTTTTGGCTTAACGACGTACTAAGTCAGACAGGCAATTGAATGGCTTACTATACTTTTGTTGATAATTGCATAGTGGTTCCATTATGTTAACTACAGGAAAACGGTCCAGATGATGTTTGAACGCCGATCGTGCCGTGTGAAGATCGGTGCCTCTACCACTGGTTGTTTTTTTTCAGCGGAGGTTATTGTGTGTTCTTAGAAAATATTTGAATGTTTTTTATTTTAATTTATTTTCTTAAACAGCTACCAGACACCCCAAAAATGAATCGTTTTGTTTAACGTTAATGGGTACTCTTTTAAAATATATGTGTGTATTTTACTTTATTTTATTTCTTCAAGTCTGGATACATAGTGCGGTGGAGAAGAAAAAATTACTCTGACGGTCGTCATGTGGTGGAAAAGAAGAATTGTATTCACGGTCGCCATGTGGTGGGGAAGAAGAATTTCGGACTTATAATCGCAACGAGAACAGAACAACGTGATTGCTAGCTGTGCGGACCAATATATTTCTTTTATCTGACTGTCCAGACAGTCTGAAGATTCTAGATGAGAATCTTCCTTACTGGAACGTTGGAGACATCGAGGCCTTACCTTTGGTAGGGGGACTCTCGATGCTCATCGGCGGAGCAAGTCGGCCAGGCGACTATGGATGTTCAGAAGGGATATCCCTTACAGGCAATGTGGAGGTTTGAGGCCTTACCTTGGGTAGGGGGACACTCAAACCTCTAGAAAGATTTGAACGCAAGGTTTAGCTTGTTGTACCTTCTCTCTTTCCATCTCTGTCTACGTAGAAGGCCTCCTAGACCGCTTTATTTATACCTAATTCTTACAGTAGTTTTTGCTCGTTTTTGTAACCAAGATTGTTTCTTAGTGGTTGTTCTTTTTGCTATTGCATTTTGTACAAAAATATTTACATAAGCATAAGTGCTACGTAACGCTTGTTGTATGCGAGATACTGTATACTCTGGTGAGATGTTTAGCAGATATGCTACAATACAAATGAACATTTGCTTATTTTGTTGATGATTTTGAAACTAAGTTTGTCTTCATTTAATTAATGAAGACAAACAATGTTTCGACATTTGATGATGATGATTACGTTTTTGATGATGATTTGCGTGTTTGGTTTTAAATGAATATTAAATTTGCTGACAATCGTCGCGCCTTCTCGCGCCAATATACAGTGGGAAAGAAACTGTTGAAATAATGGAAGGAAGAACGCAAATTGTACATCACAGATAGAAAACTAAGGAATATATAATTGATCAGTTTTTATGTTGTTTATATTTGTAGTTAATTTTTTCCCCATCTTTCATTTCCATTCCAGTCCTGCACACATCCGCCAGTTTAGCATTAAATGAAAGCTGGGATCCAGATGTACGGTAAGTGATGGCAAACATTATTTAGTACGTAAGGAGGAAAAACAAATGTTTTAACTATCGTAGCCTTAAATGCAAATTTAATACCTGGATTTGTTTTCTCCATCTTACAAAGCAAAACATTTGCTAGCTCTTGGCTTTGACATTGGCATTTCGCTGCTTCAGCTGTTAGATGTGTTGACAGACATTTAATGTGTCAATTTTATATTTTTAGGGACGATATGGAAATGATGTTGAATAAAATAGTGCCCGAAGGCCTACAGTACAGGCATTCATGCGAAGGTCCAGATGATATGGTAGATATTGTTTCGTTACTATCGTACTTGCGTATTTATCCATACAAACCTAATAATGCTCTGCAATTGTTTATCCATATATTGTAGCCTGCTCACGTAAAAGCCTGCTTCCTCGGAAGTTCACTGACAATCCCAATCACCGACGGCAAATTGTCACTCGGTACGTGGCAGGGTGTTTGGCTGTGCGAACATCGGGACCACGCAGGCTCCCGGAAGCTGGTGATAACGCTCTCCGGTTGTCCGCGCGATTCTGCCCGAAGTCCCCTTTCGCCCGTGTCACCAATTGCCTCCACTTCCAGTTAGGGACGGCCGCGCTCTGCTCGCGATAGTCGGTAATCGTGGGTTAGAGCGGCTTTCTGCTGTAAGGTCAACAATTCTTCAACTACAACAACAAAAGCAACAACAACATCAACAGCAATTTTAACCAAAACAACAACAACAGCAACCACAACAAGAAATACTACTAATGCTACCAATAATGCTACTACTACTACTACTACCATTATTAAACTAAATAATAATGCTACTTACGACACTACTTTTACTACTACAACAACTACAACTACTACTATCACTACTTCTAAAGCTATAACGGTATCAAATTGTAACGATTGCGAATCTGTTTGAAAAGTGTTGAAAAGACGAAAAAGCAATTCCGGTATGAAGGTGGAAAGAGGAAAAACCCTTTAACGGCTAGCAACATAATTAACAAAATAAAGTAAAAACTATTCAGCACACCATCAAACACACCTTCGCTAATCGCTTTTCGTCGGAGAATAAGCGGACGAAACAGCAACATGCCATGTTCAGTAGGTTGATGAACCAAATGTGTGAGCCAGTTGTGCAGTTGTGGAAATAAATGAAATTGGGAACGAGATATGGCAGTAAATGCAAATAGAATATCTAACATACGAACTAAACCACAGCACACACCGTTGTTGTGTGGTGCGTAGTGGCAACAATGCAGCTGGAGCTAAATTCAATTGTTAAAGCAGTTTTAGAAGCGTTACAAATGAACAAAACAAAACGAAACCTCCCGATGCCGTCACTTTGAAACATTGCTACTACCATTGCAGTAGGACGATAGAGAAAAAAGCAGAAGCTCTCATACAAACTTATCCTTCCAAATGGGGACACGTGGAATAGAAAAGCTCTATGCGCAATTACAGAGCATTGCAATTGTTACACAAAGTTCAACCCACGAATGTAGCAGATCAGTGATTAATAGTCTAGATGTGCGTATCGACAGACAAAACATCGGACAAACCGAAAGGAACAATAGTGCGCAGAGCATTGGTCAAATTAAGTACTGGGAAATGTTGTATCGTAAGCATCGGTGTGTTTTGTAATGTGAAATGATGTGGAGGCCTTCTGTTCTGTTGTTTGATGGATAAATCTTTTTTGTTTCACACATTGTAAATTGCTACCGGTAAGCGACCACACATGTGCCGATTAGTTTAAAGAAGCTGTTACAAAAAGAGATCGTCAATATGTGCGGTGTGTGGGTGATCTTTTGCTTTTGAGTAATACATCTAATTCGTGTATTGTATTTTTAGGCGCAAAGGATGTGCGTCTCGCAATTACGTTTTCCATAATTGCCTTTCCACAACAGTGGCCACATGTTTTGTTTTTAGTTTGTACAACCAAATCGACTTCAAACCTGTGTGCATAAATGATGCACACTCATCCGAGTCTCTTGCCTAACTTTCTGACGTATTAACTGAAGAATGCGTAAATGGTAGAAATAAAAAATAATTGTGTAACAATAAACACCTTTTCGCAATGGATTGATTGCAATTGTATGCAGGACAATAACTAACAACTTATTTTTTTTCAAACGCATTCTATTTGTCTGTTCTGTTGGGTTTTTTTTTTCAAATGAGATTGATGTAAAGATGTAAAATTTTCCGCAAAAAATCTTATTGAATGTTTTTCTTCTTCATTCAGCATATAAATGTTGCATGTCATTTCTTTTGTACGGAAAAATGTTATCAAATAATCTGGTGACTGTATGGGTGTGTGTGTGTGTAGCATATGAATGAGTGAACAGATTTGGGGTTGATTACTTTTATACCATATAAGTTACGTAAGACCAATAGGAAATCTTGCCATGGAAAGGAGAATTAACAAACGCGAATAAAACACAACGGTAACGGCAAGATAGGGGGGCGTTATGAATGTTATCTCTGACAAGTTACAAAACGATGCGAAATGTCATCAGAAAAGTACGGGCGAACAATTGTACATAGTGCTGCATTTTCACATTTTCTGTGATTTGAATAAAAATATAAAATCTCTCACAGCAAATGTCCTGATCACACGGTAAATACCGTCGATTATTGAGCAATTCATCAGCAGATGCTGCAGATTGCGGGTGTTAATTTTTTAAGCGATTGTTAATTGCTTTATCTCTACGATTATGTACAGGCAAAACCATTTATGCATATGTTGTCCATTTTGTTAAAGGTAGTCAAGCTCGGTCGAACAGCAACCGTGGTGGAAAGTGTATAGTGTGGTGTAAGCTTCTCTTTTGATGCTTACAACAAAGTTCAAGAAATAACGAAAGATTCTATGTTTCTTCCAAGGAATGTACAGCAAACAAGTGTGTGTACCTGGGCAATAAAAAGGAACACAACACCCTGGAAAGCATTTTATTTTCTCTTGGTTCCTGTTGAATATAGTTCATAATTTTACACCACATTTTCAGTTGAATTTGTTTGAATGTTCCAAATTTCGCGCATTATATTGTTTACTACAGTTACATATGTTTCTCTTTATTCATTAATAAACAAGTTTTTGGGCCCCTGGTGATGGTGATCGTTTCCTACCAATCACACAATACTTTCTGGTATTAATAAGCAAGCAATCATGACAACCTGCAGGAACGTGTGTTTAAATTGGAAACAGCTATAAACACTCCATCTTGATGATGGTTTGACGTATAAATATTTTTACACACACCCAGAATTGTACTCTTTTTTTCTTTAAACTAACTGTACTACATTGTGGCAAGTAAGAATGATAGCATTTGGAAGCGAGGAGGGAAATGTAAAAAAAAATGCAGCAATAAACTTTAGACAATTGATAAATTCTAGATCAGTGAATGAGATACTCGGTATTGTGGATTGTGCCACGTGACGTATCCTACTAACCAGCCTAAGTTGCTACGTGCATTTTCCGCATTAACTTCGTCGAGTGTTACGGATACGGAACCCAAACACACACACACACATATACAATACTTTGCGCAGACCGTTGCAAGGGTCATGGTAATTTCACGATCCCTGAGGGTTGGTAAATTGTTGTACTATCCTAATCGAAAATTCAAGAAAAAAAAAACAAACAAACAAAACTGAAATTTCCATTCCAATTCATAATCGATCAAAAAACTCTCCATTTGTCGCGCGTATATAAAAAGGAAAGAAAAATTGAAAATAATAAACCATCAAATAAAGAGGCAAAAAACTGTAGTGGGATGAAACTCGAAAGTAAAACAAAATAAAAAATCTTGGTATGAGCTTTAAACACGAAATAAATATAATTAAGTAATATAACTAACGTTAAACGATTAGATAAAGGGCGTGCGCGTATACATTAAACTAGCAAACATTACAATTTATCTGGAACACTGAGGCATCCTCCATTTAGAAATGATTGTGGCTGCTGGTTTGCGGCTCGGTACAAAGTACACGTTTAAAATACGGATATTGTTTGTTGCACTTTTGTGTTCATGTATTGTATCTTGCATCTAAGTTCATTTAGAGAAATTTTAGAAAAAAACGTCCGGTTTTATGGTTGAATTCAATTGTAACGTGACTCTTTTTTATATTTAACATGTTTTCGTTCCCTGCGTTCGATTAATACACACTGCTCCAACAAACATGTTATCAAATGTGCTTACCAATGGATGTTTTCTACCGTGTATGGAGTAACAATTGAGTATGCAGTACCAGCGCGACCGTCGTGACGTGTTCGAAATCCATTTTTCATGAGCTCGAAGTAAAATAAAAAACACTTGTTCCATATGTACTCAATACAGTGGATTGAATGATATATTAAGGATTGTAGTTAAGCAAAGGTTAGACATTTAAAAGTATAAGCGCAAAGAAAATAACAAACAATCTTTTTGCAAAGCAATTTAGTTGAATTTTCTAGAACAGAGCAATTATTTAGCGTGTAAGCTGCCGGCAGTGGTATAACTTTGTAAAGTTATAATATTATAATTATTATACGGCTTTAAACGATCCGTGATTGAATGAACGCATCAAACCACACGACCGACCGACTCTCTGCGCCAATTGTGGGGTACAATTGTATGGAATGGAATCGATTTATGTAAAAAAAACTTTTTGGACCTCGGTTTTGGTGTCATGCTTTCGAAAACAAATACAATTTGGGATGTAGAATCAGATGGATTAAATTCAGTGCAATGTTGAAGGCACTGGCAGGCAGCAGGTGACTAGACGAGAGTATCTTCCCCCTCGTTCATGTTAGCACGCGCTGCTAGCCATTGTGCTATTGGAGAAAGCTGAATTTTGGCGCACAACTGCACCTCTGTTATAAAGGGCAACAATTTTGTGTCTGACTACAACAAATTCAACATTCCGCTGAACGTAAACCATAAGAAGTATTTGTTTAATTTTTTTTTTTGTGAAAAGAAAATATATTCATTATTTTCTGTATCCGTAGCGAATGTTGGGGTTTATTTTTGATGAATTTGTTTGCACACACACAAACATACAAAAAAAGAAGACACACAAACATACTGTGCAATTCGAAAGGAGGCTACGTTAGAAAGCCTTCAAAATGCCTACTTTATAAGCGCATGAGTCGTCAGGCATCATTAATCAAAATGCAAACTCGATGCACAGCCAACACAAAAGAAATTGGTATTCACTTTCACGACGTTTAGTAGAATAAATCAACCAAAAATACAAAACAAAACCAAGTAAGACATAAAATACCAAAAGAAATAAATCCGTCAAGCAAGCAAGCAGATCGTATGATGATGCAGCTAAAGATGAAGATATTTTGTAGTGTTTCCCCAATTTAGTCCCCTATCTACTACTCCCCTCTTACAATGGAAACTTCTCCATAAGCCTACCAACGACGGTACGCCCAATCCGACGGATGGGATGACCCCGTACATAGGCTCGTTTATATTACGTGACTTCTGATACAAAGTTTGGCAGTACACAGTAGTAGTTTGGCCAATGATCAGTATCCGGTACTATGAAAACAAATCTATTTCTTCGAACAATTTTCATGCTTTTGCGCTGTAAACTATTGATGCACCGATGATTGATGCGCTAACGCGGGTACGTGTGTAGTGGTACAGAATTTGGGGAGAGTATATCCATACTAGTAAATACAGGAAAGCAGATTTAAAGGGTGCGTAAATTGCGCAAAGGAGTGTAAAAAAACAGAAAGTAGACACATTATTTTGTATACTAGTTGATACGCGTGCAAGCAAATGCAAAATTTCCGCCCTCTGTACTGATAAGCACACATTACACACACAACACACATGTGCATTTAAAAAAAAACACTCCTTTCGATAGCTCTTGTATTCGATTGCTGTTGTATGCTCACAGTCACAGCCACAGCGCAGAATGCAACACTAAATGTGCAAATCGAAAGGCATGCAGAAAGAGCCCATGAAGGTCTTGCGCAGTGTTCTTAGCAATTTTTGACACAGTATAGTGAAAAAGGAAGTAAATTATATTCATCACACATACACACACCAAAGCAGACACGCAGCGCTCGTCAAGCCAGACGGAAAGCCAACACGTCCAAAGGTAGAAAAATCACGTGTTTTTCTTCGCAATTTTCTTTACATAGAAAACATACCGTGCAACCTATTTTGCGAAAAAGGTTGAAAAGATTATAGGCGCAATTGCAGTAGAAGAAAATACATAAAAGGAAAGATTGGATTAGAACATGAAAGAATGCAGCTAATTGGATGGAATATTGAAGGGAAATGCTGCTATATAGCCAGTAGCTTGCCTTTTGTTTAGCTCGGAGCAAGACCACGCTAACGAGCCGTGTGCCTATGTTTGTTCAGTTATTATGTGAAGTCTGAATCCTTGTTTTGGAGTATTTGCGTTGAGCATGGTTTTAACGAATTTTTATTCAAAAGTAAAATTTACATTACATTAAAAACGGAGGATTTAGTTGCATTTTGCTTACTAGCATAGCACTTAGTGATGGGTAAATGCTCATTTTTCCCGGAGTCGGATTAATCCGAGCCAACCGAGAATGCGGAGGCGACACAGGAACGACTCAGGAGTTGGAAGCGATTCCGGTTTTAAATCCGAATTTAAATCTCTAGTAGACTCCGGAGTATTCCGCAGTCGACTTCGGAGCAATCCAGAGTAATCTTTAGTTGATTCCACAGTGCACTCCGGAGTTAAATTCGGTTTTTATACGTCAGATTCAGAGTGGATTAACGATCCACTTCGGAGTTCCCGTCACTAATCGACATAAAGGATTCTTAGCAGCAGAATGCGGTCGAATAAACACCTTTCGATGCTCTTCTGCGTTCGTACTGCTCCTATGCAGCAAAGTTCTACTCTTCGTTGGGTACTTTTTTTTTTTGCTTTTCATTTTTGTCTCTAAAACCATGCTCATGAAATGTACCGCCAGATATTGGCTGGCTGTACACATATGCCACATTCCCGTCCTGTTTCATCAAGAAATTAATTCGTACAGAAACTCTCTAATCTAATCGAGCTGAAACGATGTTAGCCTTACAGCCTTCTTGAGAAGAGAACTGCCGCTCGGGAAAATTGCAATTACTAGCACAATGCTATAGATTGCATGTACACGGAAACACACACACACATCAGCTTCTTCATCGTGCAATTACTGCTGTGTACAGTGTTGCTGATGACGAGGAAGTAGCAAAACTAATAGGCTAAAACGATGCAACAAAACTAAACTTGTTGAAACAATGCTTGTGTGTAAAATGTATTTTTGCGAGAGGTTATAATTCCAGTCCTTTTTTTACATATATAATTAGTTCCGCAATTCTCTACCAATCCCCCTTCCCTGTCCATATACATATATATTGCTCTGAAGCGAATAGACTCTAATAAACAACCAAGCAGAAATATTAGGAACAAAATAAAAATAAAAAAAAACTACACACAAAAGCGCACTGCCAATTTGTAAAGAAAAAAAAAAAAACAAAAGAAACGACGATTATTACAACATTAAGCAAGTACAAGCGATGTAAAAGTTGATCGCTAAACAAACAAAAAAAAACGAATAGCAAAAACGGAAAGTCAATAAAGTAATTGTATGTTGCAACACACACGATCTCGATGGTCCGCTTAAATCAAATCAAATTGGTAAAGAAAGTTGATCAAAACGACCTAGCACAGGTGGGAAAGACGTGTTTCCGTTTTGTTGCCGGTAAAAAAAAAAACAAAAAAACGATAACATTGTCGTTATCACCAAATGACTAGTTTCAACAATTTTTCAATAAATTTTTGTTCACATATTGAAAGGGATAAAACTTCTGCGCCAGCATTTGTTTTATGTTTTGTTGTTTTGCTTTAGAAAACAAATACAGTACACTCGTTGTTTCACAGAGCACACTGAAGTAAACCGTTTAATCGGGTGCGGGAAATCTGCGCTAAAATGTTGTTGAAAAAGAAAATACATTCTCTCTATTAAACACATACGGATTAATTTTTTTTTTCCATTCTACCGAATGTTTTCGCTGCAATAGTCAAGTATTCAAATGCAACAGAATGCCAGCGAGAGCAACACAATTGCGTCAAGGCCGCCAAAGGTTTGTAAAGCTTGACAAGGTTTTTGATTTGTTTTTTTCTTTTCTCTACTTTTTCGAGTACCTTTGGACAAGTGTAGATCAAACAAAAAAAAGCATGCATTTGCAAACCAAAAACTAAAACTTATAAGAAAAAATAACAAAAAAAAAAGAATCTTTTAGTACGTATGCTCCCCCGTATTCATAACACTGAAAAGCGCTCGCAAGTTATTAACGATATAGGAGAAAGATAAGAACAAAAAAAAAAACGAATAAAGAGCTGAAAGTTGGCAACCAGATATTGATGATAGGTCGGCGGCCATGGTTGGTATGGGTAGTTAAAGGTTTGAGGACGAGTTTGAAAACACATTCTAGGGGACGAAAAGCAAATTGATACACTCATGCACACAAAATCGACAATATGTAAATAGATAAATGAAGAAAGAAAACCTATCTTAAACTAATAACTAGCTAAACTAACTAGAATGGAAGAAAGATTGATTGAGCAAAGAAAATAGAAACAAAACAAAAAAAAAACACAAAGATGCGAGTAATAACACAACACATATACAGAGGAAGAAAAACACTGAATAAATGGGATAGTTTAGAATTTATCGGCAATAAAAAAAAAAAAAAAAACAAGAAATAAAATAACAAAGCAAAAAAGCAAAAACCTACTCCAATTCCTTACACACTACTCCCGTTGCATCTCGATCGGCGATCGTACTTAGTGACAAATACAAAAGCAGAAGAAAAAGTAGATGGCAAAGACAACTTTTTATGCAGCATATCTTTATGCCTGCACAGCAAAATTGGAACATTAAACCCCAAAGCAAAACACACACACACACACACACACACACACACACACACACACACACAAACACATTGCAACCAAATAGTTTTGAAAATAGAGTAGAAACGAGAAGAATAAATGAGAAAAATTGGGGCGGCTGAACATAGAATAAATAAATAAAAAGTAAGGTGATAAAAAAGCTAACGGAAATATGTTCAATTTTTGTACATAACTCTATTCAGGTTCGGCAGAGCGAAAAAAAGGCGGTCATAAAAGTGCGTGCTAACACTAATCAGTGGCGCCTGCGTTACAGACGCCTAGCCAAGTAAAGTAATAGACGCACAACGCCAGAGCAGATAATTTTGATCATGCTGTTGTTCCCTTTTCAAGAGACATTCCCTAAACCAAAGCTATAAAGAGTGTAGAACCGCCGGGTAAAGGTTGGTTAGTGGATGAAGTTGTGCTAAGGCAATTCTATCGCAAACACTTTCTAAGCGAGCATTCGGTCTAAGTAAGGAACGAAATCAACGAGACAAATACACACACTCACACGGAGCACACGACCGTCAAAAGTAGTAAAGCGAAACAAAATGAAATATAAAAGAAAAACAATACTTGAACAGCAATGAAAAAATAGTGACATTACACGAACGATAGCAGAAAATGGTTAGCATGTTTTGCCACGCTAGAGGATGAATATTTATCGAAAAGTAAGTGGATAAAGTTAATAGCAACAAAGCAAAAGGGCACACAAGAAATAAACAACACAAAAAAAGAGGAGGAAGAACAGAAGGAAAAAAACATAGTGATCAAAGGTAGTGCCACGCACGGAAAAAAGATATTACCTGCATCGAATCGATAGTGCAATCGCATAACGATGGGTGGTGGACGAAACCAAACAAGCTAAAGAAGCAGTCAACCGCGTGGTATTGACACCAGGCCGTACTGCTCGTTTGTTTGGAGTTTAGGTATGAAAAGAGCATCGTGAACTTACGTTTTTTTTTTTTTGAAATAATTCCGAATCGAACTTTCGTAATCCAAAAACAAACACACAAAAAATACTCTTTGCTGCTCTCTAAGATATACCCTTAAGGAGATAAGTGCGCAGTTAGCGAAAAAGAAAAGAAAAAATAAAACGCCAGACGACAGGGAGTGAGTTAATATTAGAAACAAAACAAAAGAGAAAAATGAAGCAGAAGAGGAAAAAAACACGCAAAAAAAAGCAAACGCTAAACTGGTCGAATTAGATGAACAAAAACACGCAGAATACAGAAAGGAAACTTAATACGGAGAAGAAGAAAACAAAAACAGATGGAGCAGTGAGAAGATATATGACGAATTAAAAGCAAAAACACTTTGAGAAAGAAGTGTGAACGAAGTGGATCAAACAGAATGAAAATAATGAAAAAATAAACAAAATATTGAAAAAACTGTATTGTTTAACTGTTTTTTTTTCATTCGTTGTTTCGCGTTCCTGTTCTGTTTCAAGCGTCATTATCCTTCCTGCGTTCCTGTTCCAGCTTCCAATTTAGCAGGTTTTTCTGTGGTCTCGCTAACAATCTTTTATGTTGGACATGCTTATGTTCCTTCACCATTTACATCAGAAATGATCGGGATACAATCAAGTAATGTTCCTCCCTTGTGCGTTACCAACAATTCGATTCATTTTAAATATAACGCAAAATCTGTGTTAGCGATCTTGGAGTGCTTCTTGGCAGTAAGTTTAACTTAAACGATTAGCTAGTACACATTACCGCTAAGGGTAATCTGCTAATGGGCCTGCCCAAGCAGACTTGATGCTGTATTGTTACTTAGTACGATCTGTGGTGGAATACTCATCCGAAGTATGGTGTCCTGAGAGTTCCCTGGCACATTTGAAATCGTTCTAGCGTAAGTTTCTGAGGTTTGCTTGTTCGAATATCGCACAGAATCTATTTGGTGCAGAGCTACTTAACCAAATAGATTCTGCGCGCCGGTGCTCCTCACAGGATAAAACAAGATCGTTCCGTGCTAGAACATCTATGGACGTAGATGGCACGCCGTACTTTATTTTTATTGCACTGATGTTCCGTTTCTGATTATGTGCCGTGAGGTTAATGATGTTTGTGATCGTTCGTGTTGTGTGTTCCTACAACTTGAAACGCTCCAAGTGCATCGCGGTTAGTTGAAGTGCCTTGGCTTCGAAGAGTTAACTACAGCACTAGAGGTGTAGAGCTGTGTCCAGATTATAGTAGAGGCGAATGTCACGTCTTGTGTCTTGATACTAAAAGCATTAAGGTGTCAGCAGTAATAGATGACGTCCTCTTGACCCTGACGACGGTACAGTCCATTGTCAAAGTATATCTTTCGAGAGTCTACGGGTATACGCAAGTGGTGACCTTTATGGTCTCACCAGTAATGCTGTCCGTCCGATGTCTGTCCTTCTGACCCTCAATATGGTAGAACGCATTAAATTGCATTGCTTGCAAGGGTGTGCAGGCTCGGGAACACCGAATGCGTGGTAAAGGTTGATACGTTCGCCGGTGTGAGTATCTGTAATGCTATATGACGTGGGATATAGGTAATCACCAGTAGACTGGAAAAGGCCTGGAGAGAAGACCGTAGTGTACTGAGGCCACCCTGGCTGAAAACCTCCTGAATGGACGTGAGCGTGTGTATCAGGTAACGCTACCAATTGGCCCGGCCGTGCACGACACGGTTCGTTGTCTGTCATGTTGAAATCTCCTGCAGAGGAATCGAAAGGGCCACCGCAATGCCCCATCATAAATTTGCCTTAATAATCACTACTAAGGGCGTTTTCTATACAAATTTGTTTTAGTAGCCAGATTTTGTTTGTTGTTTTGAAAGTTTTTGTCAATAGGGAGATTAGTTCATATTAACCATGTACGTCCGTACGGCGGTTAGTTCGTTGTCTATCGTGTTGAAATCTTCTACAAAGGAATCGTACGAATCTCCACAATGTGTCATATTCAATCATGTTAACCGTGTACGTCCGTCCGGCGGATAGTTCGGTACATTGCTACATTGCAGAAAAAAGAGAGACTTTTCTTTGCTTATTATTGTTTTCTCCCTTTTATTTTTCATATTTTCATCTTCCATTACACATAAATAAAAATATCTACTACAGACTTTTATTTATTTTTCTCTCTGATGTAACTGTGTTGTTTCACTTTCAGCAGTGTGTAAGCGCGCGCATCCGCTCACAAGACAATCGGGATTAGCAATTGTCTACTCTCGATTAACGGTCCATCCATTTCTAACTGTTATATTTAACTCCCAGTATACCCTTTCTGCTGCATCTGTTCCTTCGTACACCACTGATTCATCTTCCGTCCGCGGTCTGCTCTACTGCTGCCCTTCTCTGCGTGTTTCTTGTTCTGTTTTCGTTAAATGTTTGATTGAATTAAATGTCAGTTTAGCGGTAGGTGAATTTCGATTTTCATGCAAGAAAATCGGACTGATTTTAAGTTACTTCTCGTTCGGTTCAATGTTCGATGCTGTGTGTGTAACTGTGACTGATCACTTTTACACCTTCGAATGACAATTTTGGCTCACAGCGGAGAGCGGTTAAATTCTGGTAAAGTTATTAGAGTATGAATTACACGTTTTTAGCTGCTTTCAACTGCTTTCTGCTTCTCGCCTAATAAGTAAAATAGAAAATGAACTCATCTCACCAAAATAAAAAAAAAGCGTGTAAACTACTGCGCACGTAGGAGAGAAAGATTGATTGGATAAGTTTGAACGTTTGGTGTATAGATTCACTCAATACAATAACAAAAAACCAAGTTGAGTACTACGCCGTGTCTTTTTGTGATCTGCGCATTTCTTTCAATTCCGTACTAAACGTGATCCTTTCGATTGGTTTGCAAAGAAATATTCGTAATGCGAATACGTAACATAGAGTTGTAAATAATCATTTTTTTCACTCTTTCAATTCCAGTCCATGAACTATGAGTCAAACGTTGAATGGAGAAAAACGGGAAAGCCTACGAAAGCATGCGGCGAGGCAAAACGCGGGCAAAATAAAACAAGATCGTGATTGGGGAAGTATTCTTCATCAAGCGTAGCAAATTTAGTTCACAGATACAAAAGAAGAACAAATAACACAAGTAAAAAAAAACATTTTACGATCCAGTTGGGCTGATATTGAAGATAATTAGCAGGGAATGGGGTATATGCGCTAAGCGCGTGCAGGACAACAGGGCACAATAACGACGGTAGCAAATGATGCGACTACGACAGCTGGCAACGATGATGCGGATGATATTTCTTCCTTTTAATCTAATTTCGTTATCAGATTGGTGGCGAAGTTGGTGCAAGTAGAGGAGAAGATATCTGATATAAAGGGGAATCATTCCCATTCGGTCGTGCCCGGTGGTTTCGATGTCAGGTCTAGCAGCACTCGCGAGATTCCCGGCATATTGGATAATTCATCTACCATTTTTTGTAGCACCTGGGAAGAGTGAAATTGAAACAGAAAAAAAAAGGTAAGTTAGTAATTTGATTTCATCAGAATAAAGGCAATTTATATTAGAGTCAGATATTGTCTTTAGCTAATCTGAATGTTTAGATCCGTTTTCAATCCCGCTCCCGCCAGAACTACTCGGCATAGCGTAATTGTGTAATGTTTTCATCACCTGCGCACATTTCAGAAAGCCTTACTACAACTCTGGTGAATGTATTGTGTGAATCTGTGTTTATAAAATCACAAATGAGGCGTAGGTCAACATGTTCTTCACTGCCTATGGCATTCTAGCTTCAGTGCTGATCAATAACTACGTTTCCATACTGTCTGCCATCTTAATGAAAACCTTTTGTATGCCTGTGTCTTTCCGCACATTTTCAGCGCAATAGAAACCGTTCTGGTTGCCTGTTTTCTTAATATTCTTAATATATGCCAGTATTTTGTGAAGTTTAGCGGGTATCGAAGTGATCACAGAGAGAGGATCTTGCAAATCTTATGAATTCAAATTAGATTATGGTACGGTTATACTTTTCATATACCAACTGCAGGAAAATAAACGTCAAATGCAAACTACGCTCGACTGACCTACGGTATCACTGACGCACCATCCATCTCCTTGTTCTCACCCGATCCATTCATCCTTATGTATCTTTTTCCAACAAAGAGTTTTAAATATATCGTCCTTTCTTATATTTCTAGTAATAACTCTCCTCCTTATCATAACTTTATGCCGAAGCGTTCCTCCTTGTTTAACCTCGTTCCTCTTGATTCGTCCGTGTCCGTTTGTCGTCAGGTGGATACCGTCTAT
Organism: Anopheles maculipalpis; assembly: GCF_943734695.1. NCBI lineage: Eukaryota > Metazoa > Arthropoda > Insecta > Diptera > Culicidae > Anopheles > Anopheles maculipalpis. Next base: position 44,172,866 of record NC_064872.1, read on the forward strand.
GCTGACTTTAAAGCATTATTCCACGTGTCCTTGTATTAGTCAAACTGGATAGACTCGGCTCGGAAAATCCTGTTTTGGCTTATCTGTCTTCTCTGTTTGGTGCGGTTCTAATGATTTGTTACATTTTGGCCACAGAAGTATAATATGATTTCCTTTAGTTACGATGACAATAAGATCCTTTTAGTTACTTTATGTTTGAAGGCACGGTACTGTTGCTTGGTACGATCGATGCTCGAATATGCTTGGGTAGTTTGGTCAACATTTGGCGTGACGGTGGTAGCTAGGTTTACGCGACTTGCCATTCGTCGATTTCTCTCGGGCTATTACAATGTGCCTGTTTCCTCTTACCCTTACTGCTATTACCTATTAGGCCTAGAATCTCTGCAAACTCGTCATTCTCATATCCAATCCTCATTTAATGCTGGTCTTCCATCCAATTCGATTGATGCTCCTTTCCCTATTTCCGCTATATCTCTTCACGCTCCTTCCTATCACCTGTGTGAGCGACCTCTACTTCACGTCCTTACTAGGCTGACGCGTTGTGACCAGAATGATCCTTTTATTAAAGCTCAAGTAGTTTTTAACAACTCTCTTCATCTATTTGAGTGCCATGTCCTGTTGATACTTTTTCGTTCCCGTCTTCATGCTCATTGTTCCTTATCTTTTCCTTAATTTTAGTTTTAAGATACATTGTTAAGTCTTCGAGGCAGCCATTTGTTAATAAATAAATAAATCTACTAAGACGGTTTAAAAAACTTTATGGTTTAATCGGTTTAAAACATTAATTGTGATAGAGTTGCCTTTACAATAATGAATAAAAAAAATCACTTTTACTTACATTTGTCGGTAACCTGTCGGTTCCGGGAATCGCTGGCACACCGGTCATGAAATCGTTTGTAACAAACGGTCGCAACACTACGGATCGCATGCAGGAAGGGGTCTTCTGCGCAGGGTCCCGATCAAAGTGGATCGGTATCAGGATGACAGGCATTTGAGAAATTTTACGCATACATTCGTGCTCCATCAGAATCTGAAATCATAGTATAATGTAGATGCAGCCGTTCGCGTTTTCTTTACCCTACTAGTCCTACCTTATTGACGATGTTATCTACCATACGTAGCTGCCACACAACGCTTTCGGTCAGTAGCGTGTGGGTAATGTCTTGCACCGGATACTGTACAACATCGCCGAAGATATAGCATACTCTATTTACATTGTGCAGAATACGCGGTATTAGCTTCGCTAAGAACAACATATCTTGCCAATTCGGAACATCTTTGCTCGAAAGACCCACGGCATAGCTGTACGATCGTTTGTCGCCTGCAAACATTGAGAATGATGTTGGTTTAGCTCTGGTGTTACTGTCGTTCGCCTAATCCTTTCTCCGACTTACCTTGAACGCCTACGCTTCTTATTGGCAGTAGAGTAGCATTCAATTTGATGTTACTAGAAATACGGCAGAGCTGCTGCTGATCTTCCTTTGTAGTTGTACCGGAAACGCGGTTCAGCAGAGCATGGTTTTTCTCCAATTTGTTTTTATAATCCACTATCACTTTAACAATGACCTATAAGAAATAAAACAAATATGTTATCAACATGTCAACTGAGTACGCCCGGCATAAGGCTATTTTTTTTTTTTAAAGAATTCCCTTATAAGGAGCATATGCATCATCATTATGTTTATAAAATATTCTCACAATGTGACCACCTCCGCACGACGTGATTTCTTACTTGTGTTTCTGAATAGTCTTTCATAAATGCCTCCTCGGCACACAGCACTCTGATGGCTAATCCTGGTCCGGGGAAGGGATGCCGCTCAATCAAATGGGCCGGCAGCCCCAACGAATAGCCCAGTTGCCGCACTTCATCCTTATGAAAGTCTCGCAACGGTTCAATCACACGACCCGCCTCGCGCAGTTTCCGTATGAGCTCGGTATCGTTGTGGTGTGTTTTAATCGTGTCGGCTTTAGCACTGACCAACGCCGATGCCGATTCGATCAGATCGGGTCGAAGAGTTCCCTGGGCTAGGTACACTTCGTCTGCGTTTAGATTCATCTCGCGCAGCACCTCGTTCGATACCTTCACGAACACGTCACCGATGATCTTGCGTTTGTCTTCTGGGCTGATCGTCTGGCACAACATCTGCGTGTCCTGATTGTATAAGGAACCGGGAAGTTTGATTGTGGTCGTACCCTTCATGAACTTGTAGATTGCATTTTTTACGTACAAATCTACACCCAGCTCACGCAACGACTTTTCCACACTTTCACTTTCATTCAGGCGCATAAAACCTTTGGAAGAAAAAAAGAAAAAAACAAACAAACGATGATCGCATTCTAAACGTGTGTTGTGAGAGGTATTTGGGACATAAATTACCATTATCGATATGGACAGCAATTACTTGATCCGGTTTTAAGGCATGTCTTAGCAGTGCGGCGCACACAGTCGAATCTACTCCTCCGCTTACCAACAGCTGAACGGGGAGAGGCACAAGTGCATCAAATCAATTGTATGTTGTTGCACCAATTTTTAGGTCACGGTACGATACTTACCAACACCTTACTGTTACCGACATGCTCTCTAATGTACGCGATACATTCCTCCTCCCGATTGCGCATTGTAAAGTTCGGTTGCATTCCCGCAATGTCCACAAGGAAGTTAGAGAGCATCTGTTTACCATTGACTGTTAAATCAACCTGAAAAACCAGAAGCATTTGATGGAAATTGCGTTTTAAGTTTTGTGCTTGGGGTCAGACTTTAAAGTATCGTACCTCCGGATGGAACTGTACGCCATAAATACGCAGCTGTTCGTTGTAGATCGCGGCAACGATGCGGTTTGAGGAATATGCTCCCACCTTAAGCTTGCCGCCCACCCGATCGATACTGTCGCCGTGAGTGAGCAATACCTTCTGCGAACGCTGTAAGCGGCTGTAAATATAAAGCAAAAAAGATAATGTAAACGGTGATCTACAAGATAACCAATCATTTACAACTCATAGGCGATTAAACGATCATTCTTAACGGCTGCATGTATTTCAAAATCTGAATTTTAGGCTCTCATGAGTATCTGTGAAATTTTCTCGCTTCGCTTTTTGAGAAACTGACGCATACACAAACTACCTACACGGAGCAACGAACAAAAAGCGAAATGCTGTGGCCCATGGGCCTTAATTGTATGAATAACAATTATATGAAACAGTTTTAGGCACATACGTAATCATTTGCAGCGTATGGTAGGCTAAATGTTACACCAGGTGTAGCTTTCTACATTAATTTTACTAGTTCGAAAGTTGTTCCTGGTTTTGAATTTGCTCTGGGAGAATTGTATCAAAGATCACCGTAAGCTGATGAGATGATCCCTTTCTTATTTCTCCTGGTGTTAGGTGTTACACAGGCTCAAACCCCACACAAAAAATGTACTACCACTCACTTGAACAATGGACAGCTCTCTTCAACCTCTATAGTATGCTCTCCGTCCTCCCGGATGTCCTTTTTCTGTACGGTTCCATCAAACTCTTTGTTGATAATCTGCATTCCATAGCAAATACCTAGCGAAAAACGGGTGAACATTGCAATAAATTAACTTCTCGTTCACAGTCATCAGCAATCGTTGTGTGGCCAATATTTACCTAAAATCGGTAAGCCTAACTTAAAAATATCTGGATCATACTTTGGCGCATCCTCGGCGTAGACAGAATTGGGACCACCGGATATAACAACTGCTCGGTAGCCGAGTTCTTTGAGTTTTAAGGCAGATGTTTCCAGAGGTAAAATATCTGATTTAACATTGAGTTCCCGCACCTTCCGATCGATAACCTGTGGCAACAGCAGAAAAAAAAGGACATGTGCGTTAGCCGAAGGATAAAACGAAGGGTGGATCATTCAAACGAACCTTCCCGTACTGTGATCCGGCGTCTAGTATTGCCACGCGGTCATTATGTAACCCTCCATTCTCCGTTAGGCCAGCCGATTTGTTCAATGCACTCATGTCTTGATCGTTACAGCACTGAAAAGAAAATTAAACAGTCAACAGTTAGAAAAGTGAGACACTCACAGTAGAGAAATTAATCCGCGTCAGTTACAGCACACTTTAGAGCTAATTTATATAATTCATTGATAACAGATTGAGGATTGGTGGTGGTGTTATTGCCGACCAATGGTAGCGCAATGTTGCTAGTTGCTATGATAGATCAAAAACATCATATTCGTGATCACTAGCACACACAACACACACATACCTTTGTAGAATTCTTACTAGATTGTTGGATGGATTATGCGATTAGTCGATCGATTTGCGGGAAGCTAGAAAAATTTTACAATAACTAACTCATGCATGTAGACGCATAAGCAGCATCTCCCGGACATGTTGGAAAGTGGAATGGATTGACAACAAGTTAATCACAGTCGTGCGATTGTTATCGATAGCGCAACAAACAATCATGAGAATCGTCCCATAACAACAGATAAACAATCCAACAATTTCTAGGTTATGATTTGGGATGGATTTTCTTGAGGTTTCCCCGATGACAGTACTTTTGTATCGTGTGAAAATATGCTAGCTACGCACGGTGTCAGATGATACGCCAAGCACAGATAAATGACGCGTCCTATGAACAACCACCGTAAACACTGAAGTTATGAATGTGTAGAAGCTGCACTACTGCGATTTAAGGTCACCGTGACCATCCCCACCGAGCCGATAAAAGTGCGGTGCAACGCGCATGCAGCGGAGGGTAGCACCACCAGGAACAGTAGTGTATGGTAGTAGCACGAAATAAAGAATGAACGTAAGGCGATTATGACAAAACACACGCATGGATGGGTAGCATACACAATACAACAGAATGCTCAATTCTGTTGCATTACTGCCACTGATGCAGCTGCATTCTAAATAATAACGCCAGCGGTACAACGTTTTGCAGCTAAAAAAGCAAATGTGGCTCAGCGACTGCAAAACGGACAGGCGGCGCAGTAGGGGTGCAGTATTTACACGGAGAAAGATACGCAAGAACATCCACGACAACTTCCGACGGCCGGATCCGGACTGCTCCGTTTTCGTTGCCTTCCAATCTTCGCACGTAATGCAACGAAACCCGCGAACAGTGTCACACGTATCGCTCCTTGGTGGACTATTTCAGATTGTTTTGGAACCGCTCGAAAAGGTTTGCAGGTCGCAGACAAATGCTTTCGAGGCAATGCACTGACTGATATATATTGCGGGCGTAGGAAGAGGAGAAAAAAATAAATACGATCAAATCGCAAACCGTAATGGTATAGGTAGATTAGGGCTCTAATTATACAGCGACCGATTTGACCGCACGCTCGCAAATGCATAGACCTACGATAAAACGCTTCACGCTGTACCTAGGCGTTGGGTTTCGCACAACTTTCCACGATTTTTGCACACTTTCAAGCGTCCACAAGCCAGGAGCATAAAACCAAAAAACCTTTTCCTTTTTCACTTTGCACGGACGATGATTCCCTACACCAACACCAAGCTGTCATGGGCGCTTCCGCACTGTCATTGATCATCCGACAACTGACATTTTGTCGGAAACTTGACAGCCGCTGCACACCGCAAAAATGGTCCACACCGGCTACCACCTCCTGTGCACCCGCATGGATGCGAATGAAGACGATATTATTTGCTTAAAAAGTATGCCTTCTGACGATCTGCACTGAATCTGATCAGTACAGAACTGTTTCCTACCAGCGAGCTAGATTGATGATTGTTTCGAAATGATTTCACACTTTTTTATCTCATGAAAAACACGCGTACGCACACACACACATAGATACACGCAACAACCAAAACCGAAGACCGTGGAGATTGAATCATCCGAAACCGGGAGCCTCTTTAGCTCGAGTTTGCAACTGTACCTTTCCGCCAAAGCACGCTAGAAACGACAGCACGATTATATTTTAGGACTTTCTTTTGTGTTCTCCGCGTTGGAATCAGCACAATTGTGCACTTGATTTCGGGTGTTCTGTTTTGGATTGTGCAGTTTATGTTGCAATGCGTGACGCTGCACCGCTGAACTGTTCCGTCTTCAATGCAAACTGCATACATGCTCCGTGCCGTCAAGATCATTCGTGTGACATTTCATGAAAGGAATTTGACAGAAAACAAGAAAAGCCGTAAATATCGAGCAATTATAGTGACAAAATGTTTTTAATAGTTAGATTTTTAATTTTCTGTTGTAAAATTGCAACTGCCGCTATTCATCATGTCATCATTCATAAAGAAGCGCTATTCATCATGTTATCAAAAAACTGCTATTATTGTTGAATCGTTTTCCTCCAATACATTTGAATTTACTACGTCAACACCAGCATCGTTTTCATTTTATTGCGTCAAGTATATTTTTCAATTAACTGCAGCCCCAGGGCTTTCCGACGGCTTGCAAGTTCGTCGGTAGAATAAAATTAGGATCGGATGTGGTGTAGGGATTTGGATTACCAGCACCACGTGCATAGTAACAATCAACAGTTGATCTAGTTTTTATTATGTTTCGTAACTACAATCCGCATTTTTCATTACTTAGCCGTAGGTTTGTCGGTGGCCGCTGCACTGTTTGCTCGTTGAACCTTTATCGCATTTACAATATCAACGACCAGTGGATGCGAGAATTTATTTTCTGTCGAGTCAAAAAATTCCTGCAGCTTCATTGGACAGTTGTCACGTTTTTCGTACTCGTATGCCTGCATTACCATATCAAGCCGGTCAAGATCTTTCACGAACTTTGCTTCTGCAGTTTTGCCCTCCTCATATTCCTGCCAAAGGTCGTAAAGGGTAAATACGATCGTCCGAAATGCTCGAAATGCCACAAAAACAACGACGTTAAACTTACGTTAAACAGTGCCATCATCCTGTCCTGGTTTGGGCCTAGCAGATTAGCTATCTCTGTCATGGCCGAAAATTCCTTCAGCAGCTTTTCTTCCCTTGAAACACCGCAGTAAGGCGTAATATCACCAACAATCCCTTCCGCCAGGTCATGTACAAGTGCTGAGAATGAGGAGAAAGGAAATAGTATTACCGATAATGACGGTCAAGATGTGTCGTTACAAGCGTGTCATTTACACATTTCCATCACACGGATTCGATCCAATTCGTGGCCATCCTCCAGAAAAAATGACATCATCGCCATCCGGTACATGTGACCCGATACGGTTTCACAATCTTTCACCTTTCTTAAGACCCAGCCAGTCCGTTTTAGATGCTAAAAAAGATACGTGAAATTTAAATTATCTTTACGTGTGTACGTCACGCGGTGATCTGCATCAGATAAAGGTTACCTTAACATTGCCCAGCACTTCCATAAATTTGATGTAATTATTCATGTTTACTGCAGATTTTGTTTTTATTCCAATGACTAACGAAGGAGATTTAGGATGGGATTCTTCTATCCACAATGAACACAATATCTCAATTTGCTACTAAACTAGAGTGACAAAAATAACAACTAGGCCACTGGATGGATGATGTTCGATGCATACACACTTTCCACGGCTGCACAGCAACTTCTTAGATGCAACTAACAATCCATTGTTTTGCTTTCATTGCTTCTACTTAAGCATTTTCTGACTACAGGTCTTTTCGTGTAGTCTGAAATTATAATTGCTTTGCTTTCACTGCTGGGTGAAATCGAATCAAAATGCATTTGTTTTCATCGTGAAAATATCGATGTCGGTTGCGGAATGTCAAACTGGCTTGAAGGATTTGAGTTGTTTTTGCAGGGGTCGTCGTTGGGATTGAAATTTTAGGTAGAGATTGTTTGAATTTACATTAATTGTTTACAATTGCGTTGAGACATAATTCTACCAACATCTTTGCAAAAACTAAAATTAGAACTACATTTCTCCAGTTAACATTAGTTTTGAGCGAAAAATGAAGCAAAAATAACCAAATGATCGTGTGTTGGTTTGTTAAAAAATAACATTCATGTGTATTATGTGTAACAGGGAAAAAGTATACCGTGTAGTCGCGGCATATGCTTTCTTCCGATGGCTGCTAACCCCTGCCAGAAAAGAAGGATTTTGTTTTGGAACTGTCAAATCGAATAAAAACAAAGATATCAATTAGAAAATAAATATAAATATCGTAACAACGCAGCCAGCCAACGTAACATACGGCTAATTACGTGCGATAAGCTGGCGCCCAGGTGATAGTAGCCGGTATCTTTAGCAGCCGGTACAAATAGAGAGATCGTTTTACAATCCTCGAAAAGCCAAAAACCTACCTCAAATCTATTCGAAAGTCTTGCACAATTCGACGTAAGCCAGGGGGAAGGAAATGTTGAAAGTTGCCCACAGTAATGCTGTTTACAAAGCTTTGCAGGCACAAGTAAGGTAAGATTCTGTGGCATGAGTTAGTGAAACGAGAAGCAGCAGATTTTACCGTTTTGCGCATTAACGTTGCAGGTACACCCATCGGACGCACTACAATGTGTTAAAACTACAACCAAACTGCTCGTCGCGGGACGTCCGAACTGCCTTCATTCAACTTTCTAAAGAAGTAAGAAGTGCCCATATGCGATTGAGCTTAGCACAGTTGATGCTTATTTGTGTATTCTTTACTTTCCCCATTCTAGCTACATCCTGATGCGAATGTAAGCAACAGTGAAAAGTATGACAAAAAATCGTTTGTTGAGCTGCTGGAAGCTTATAAAGTCCTAAGCAAACCGGAGTTACGGGCTGCGTACGATTTCGAGTTATCATTGGGCAAGAATCCAGGCAATCAGGTGTTTCATAGGTATTTGCACTTGCGTCGTAATTTATATGCGAAGGAAATTGAGCACCGGGAATGCTTAAAATAATACTTCTAGACCATGGGCCGCAAATTCGATGCATTACAACAACGAAGAACAGCCGTACTACGGAATTAAGGGGGTCAAAAAGGTCAGTAATTGGACGATAGTGCTATTTTGTGCTATATTTATGTTGATCGGTATCGTTCTGCAGGCGGTAGCAATCAGGTAACGAAATATTTTGGCATTTTTCTTTGCTGGCGATTAAACCATTTTTGTTTTGTATTGGCTATGTTTTCTGCTTTAGCAAATCGTTCACATTCCAACGAGATCAGTTGGACGAATACTCAAGGCAGAATGCAATCACTCACGCTGAAGTGCGCGAAGAGGCGGAAAAGTATGGCAACAAAGCGCAAATCGAGCGCATGAAGGCAAAATTGAATTAGGAAGGCATATGATAGTGTTTGTGTAAAAATGTGCCCGTTGCAACGCTTTACGAAGAACTGACGAAATATTTGTAAATAATGTAAAATGTAGTAATGAATTTGTACAAACAGCTGTTTTAAATGGAAGGTAATAAAACGGGGACAAAACACAAATTTATAGCTTGTCGAAATTTGAATTTATTAGAAAAAAAGTTTGCAAATTTTGTGCAACAGCTTGCAAAAGCAATATTCCAAACAAACATGAGTGATATATTTTTTTCTACACAATTCAACCTTTTTAGTGAAGGGGTAATAAATATTTGTGCTGTATCAATCCATTGACGGCATGGATTGCTGAATTCACCAGCCGTTTTTTTTTTCAACTCTCGATTCGTCGGTTGATAGTTGAAAATGTAATCGCTCATAAGCGGGCTATAAAAAAAATAATTAGAGGACGTGGCAAACCATCTGAAGCATGTCCATTCGCCTAATATTTAATACGGCCACGCGTCGCTATGCATCAATGCGACCATTGATTAATACATATGCAACGCGTCGTTTATGGCGGACTATTAAACATATTTGTTACATTTACTATATTTGTTTCTACAACATTGTTTTAACGATTTCTTTGTGTTAACAAAAAAGGAAGTTGTTCTAATGATTGTGTATTGCAAGCAAGTAAAGGTTGAAGTACACAAAAAAAAACATCAAATTCTTTCTAAGACACTCCAAATAGAAGGATCCCAATGTTTCGAAACCCCACATAATGGAAAGCAGTTAAGTGTTATGCTATGTATAAATAATTATTTATTATCTGATTACCTGTTACATATATAACCGCAGCACCATTGCCACCATCATCCGTCCCACATCACTCGATGTGAATGCACGGAACTAATTTAAATTTTTACTTTAAATGATCAAATGCAGCACATTTAAAACACAAGCATTATCACAAGTTAGCATATCTTTGCAAGTATGACTTGTTGCGTTACGTTAGAGAAATTTCCTTCCAAAAATGCCCCGTTCGAGAGGAATCAATTTGTTCATCGGCGTCTTTCACCATTTGTAAGTAGTAATTGACATTGCGCAGAGTGCGGCAGTTCGAGTAAATAAAAACCAGTCCTATTACTCGATGCCAGTCAGCAGCGGTATGTCCTAGCGGGTCGGGGTTTGTTTTTGTTCGAATCGCGGGCAAGTGTGAATACTGGTTGATACGTCCATCGGCCAGAGCTAGTGGTCTAATCGTTTCGTGAGAATTCTTAGCGCCACGTGCGGTTTCTCCGGGTCAAATATCTGCTCCCCGTTCACACGGTAGTCCGCGTACGGTAGACGGAAAACCTCGGTAAAGTCCATCTTTTCCATGACGCGGGCCGAAAAATGGCTACTGCACAGGACGTGTATCAGCTTAATATCGTTACGGGTAGCGTATTCGAGGGTGCGATCCGTCAGCAGGCCAGCAATGCCCATCCCACGGTAGTTGGTGTCGACCGAAAGAATTTTGCAGTCCAAAAATCGATCGATGTCCGGATACAGCTCAAAGATATCGAACTGCTCATCCACGTGATCCATCAGGGCCATGATTTTCCGAAACTTGGGATGTGCACATCCGTCAGCTAGCTTGGGCGGAGGTTCATCACCTGGTTGCTAGAAATGGGTGGAAAAAATCAAAGGCGAATCAGAAAACAAAATTGGCTTAGTTTGGTGATACGTTATGGATGTTATGGAAGCCGAGACACAAGGAGCGTGAGAGCGACTACTAGCAGCTACAAAACACTTACCGGCTTCATGATCGTACCGTTAAGGATGACACCCACAATTTCGCCTCTCGAATTGACGGCCTTGTAGGAGGAGCGTTCTCCCAGACTCTTGGTGCAGTACTTTTCCAACTCCTTACACTCGCCGAGCTGGACGTACGTATTGAGGGGTTCATCCTGAAAAGAGGAAAAGAGGAAACAGCAGGTGAGCAAATAGGATACGAAATATGCTAAATACAAGAGTCCCGATGTGAACTAGAGCATTTCATGATGATACATGGCTACGGTTCCCGTGTGAAAATGGGCCAAACCAAGCAGACCCTTGGAGTTGCATAAATTGAATTCTTTTCATATTTTATTCATCTGATTTCCATGATGATGCATTATTCATATCCATGGAACGATTCTATGGCGCTCGGATACGCTTGTATTTACGATAATCTGAATGGAAGATTTACGTTCTTTGTATTGCTAGAGTGTATCAGTGTAATAGTATATAGATGGAAACAAGTATCCGGTAGAGATTGTTTAGGTAAGGATATGCCGATCAAAAAGTGTAGTTAAGTTTAAATCTTGTTTTGTTACTCTAAACTTTTTCTTATTTCTTTATGGACGTCATCGAATGACTTTTTGATACTATGTATTTGGTTAGTCAATTATCACCACGGGGGAATGTTCCGGATAGGATTTGAACTCTGGTCTTGCGAAGACACTGCAAAATGTAATCGTTTTAAGTTTTTCTTGCCTTAATGATCTTGTCTGTAAGTTCGCAAGCTGTAAGTACGTACGTAGCTGGATAGTATACCATTGCTAAGAGGAAACAGTCCGTATGGGATTCAATGCCCTAAATGTTCCTAAAATGCAGGGTTCTGCAACGAAGTTTCTATTGTTCCAATCAAAATTCTATTTTCCTATATTCTTTTTCCAATTTAGTTAGGATTAAAACATGGATGTCATAACAAAAGTATGTTTCAAAATGTTCTATGTTTGCATACTCTTGCAGGGGTTTCTTTTTTCCTATCTTCCTAATTCTGTTCACAAAAGATTTGCGAGAAACAAATTGATCAGTCATGGCATTACAAAAACAAGATTTTTACAGTTTTTGTGAATACGATTACTTTAAGCTCTACTGGAATATCTTTTCAATTTTTTCGATTAATTGAAATTGATTTCGATTTTTACGTTTGATAAAATTTACTGTGACTGAAATAATTTTCCGAAGTTGGATCAAAAAAGCATTGTTCGCCATTCATTTTACAAACAAAGGTATGAGGCATAAAAACAAAAAAATAAAATAATCAATAGAAAAAATCCTCACAAGCATTCACTCAGATTTATTCCGTATATTTGCTTAAAAAAATTGTATTTTATCCCATTGAGTAAGAAAACATTGACTCTCGAAATGATACATTTTCAACAAGAAAGGACAGAAGAGAAGGCCTAGAATAACCGCTTTGTTTTCAAGCAATCATAACGCAACCATTTCAAAATTACAGCTTTATTCTTTGTTATTTTAAAGTTTCAATTTAGTTTCCTGTTTTATCAAACTAAAAAAAAAGAAACTTTAATGGTTTTAAAATAGTTAGCAACAAGGCATAGCCTGTAATATAGAAGGCCGTATTCTTTTTTTAACGGAAAATTTTTCCTAGTTTTGAAAAACCTGCAGCTGAAACTATGTTAATATATTATTAGTTGTAGCTCAAGTTAAGTACCAACAAGAAAAATATAATTCAACATTATTCAATTTTAAATATACCATAGAATGTTGTTTAAACGCAATATTTTATGACTCTTTCTATAACATTTACCACATTTGTTCGTTGCCAGTGTACTCACCTTGAAGAAGAATCGTTTTAGCAAATCCAAAACGTCCTCAGTATCCTCCTCAGTAATAACCGAAATCGATAGTTGCTTATCGATCTCGTTCGTTTTCGCACCGACATTGGCCGTTGCATCGCAGATGCTGGGCGCTTTCGAAGCCATACGGTTGCTTCTCGTTAGTAGATTCGATAGCTGTGGAATAGAACAGCCACAGAATGGGAAACGAAAGGAAAGACAACATTTAAGCAAGTGCAATTTTAAAGTCACTTTATCTGGGCGAGTTTCATTTGCAAGCAGAGTAGAGTAGCACACAAAAAATACTACAATTTTGCGACGTGGACCATATATCCCTCGCCTAGCGGTAAACCCGCACGGGAAACGGTATGTAAGGCATGTGCTTTTGCCAACTATGCAAACATTTGCTGAACGGGGTGTTACTGTTGTAGCATTGTCACACCGGCACATTGCACATTGCCCCGTTTGCAGTGTGAAATAATAAATAATACTTGCCATCAGACATGTTTCATCCAGTGTGAGGGAATCATGGGCAGATGAAACGGTGATACCGTTGAGCGCCGGCAGATGATCGACGTGATTTTGTATGTCTACCTTCATTTTGGCTGGTTTGAGGAGGGATGCGAATCCCAGGTGTTTCGTGCAGAAATCGAATCGGAATGCAAAGACAATCACGGTAATGGTATGTACCACAGAGAGATGTGCGCGCGAAATGTATGTAACTAGAATAGTTCAGATTTACAAGCTTAAAGACAAAGGGTGCAATATGCGCTCATGCAAGATTATCGGAATCGGGTCAGGTCGGGTGACGAACGTTATTCTAAATGAACGAATTTACCTGAAATGAAAATGAAGCGAAGGAAGGAAAAAGGGGAAAACAAAGTGTTGATGAAATTAAAAATTAGTAACACAAATAACAGAAGAGAAATGAACAATTCATATAGCAAGTGATAGGAGATGCAAACGTAGAACAAAGGTAAAAGTTCAAAATAATCAGCCCAATCTTGAGAAATGAAAAGAGTTTACATAGCTACATTGATTATTTAAACAATTGTTTTTTTTTTTTAAAGAATTTCTAGCTTGAAGACAATGTAAATTTATTTTGCTACATTGCTGTGCATCGCCATAGATTTTTTTTTTTAATTTGAATCACGACCAACCGTACAGATCTGATCATTTTCTCAGCGGTGCATAACAATTAGTGCACACATGTGCAGAGTTGCATCGTAAAAATTGATGCATTCAAGCGCAACCGTTCCAATCGAACCTCCTAATGAAACGTTGGGTGTGTACCCAACGCTCTCCACGCAACGGGTATTGTTAGACAAGGAAATTACAATGGCGCACTGTTACCCCTAGAACGGCTATGTTCGAACAGTCTAGCTCACGTGTTTTCTTGGGATTGGGCTCATTAATATGTAAAGCAAAAACAAAACAAAAAAAAAAGCTAAACCCGGTGTCATCTAACGACGGTAATGATAGTAATAACCGTTGCACTTGCAGCCCTTTGCAGGCGTGTAGAGGGCAAACCATTTTTCGCGAAAAGCGTCGCACCCATGCCCGATTACGTACACATGCCACAGGTTCACAACAGATTCACAGACACACGTTGGCCAGGTGTTATTCTGCGCACTATCTGCTGAATTAGCCAATCTGTTCGCCGAAACTATTCCGCTCCCACACTGCACGATTCGCTCGAACAGAATTTGCTATCACCACACACTTTAAGGCTACCTCCTCTTGAAGCCCAGCTTCACTATTTTCGTTCGCGCACGCGACTACCACCGGGCACTAATATGCGACAGGATGCGTAACTGCTACTAGCGCAAGCGGAGCAAATACGCGATTTAGTGGAATTTCGCGTGCGCCTTCGAAAAACACACACAGTGTACACCGCAGGGACAACAGATGCAATGAGCTTTCATTAGAAACGGGCCGCTTTTATATACACTGCATGTACCACGGTTCTGCCTGCTTCTACTAGCCGCGAAAGCTTCTAGCACGCGGCCAACTCTAGCCGCCGTGGCTCACACACCACCAGTAACCAGCTTGCCCGTGTAGCAGTGTGTGCGACGGCACTGCTTGCGCCTCTCTGCGTTCTGATTGAATGCGATGTGAGTGTGTGAGAGCGCGTGCGGGCATGACAATTGGGGGGACACTTCGAACCGAGCCGAGTGCCGACGTTCGCAGCATCCGGTGCAGAGGGGGTGTAGGAAACCGGCAGTCACTACGCTAGGATGCATTGAGATAAAACAATATGCAACCTTCCTTCCGTTCTGCTCGGCAATTCTTATACACAACGGACAGAAAGGTGCCTTTCCTGTTCTATAACCAGCAGCACAGTGTATGGAAAAAAATATCGTACACCGGTGCGGCATTGATTGAATAAACTACATATTGGTCACGTGGTAGTGGGTTAGCTCTTTACGCAAGGAACTTTTTTTTTACTCAAATAAGATTATATGATTTACATCATTTTTATTGTATTAAATCAAAATTTAATTTAAATTTACTTTACAAAAAAACAAAATTAATGAAATTGTGCAGTGTTTCTTAATATAAATTTGTAAATGATCAACTGAGTCTACTCGTGATCTTTTTTTAGTCTGATCGTTGAATGGGAAACGTATGAGTGGAATATAAAGTAAAATAATAAATATATTTTTTTTCGAAGAAAGGCATGTCTTTTGAATGTTCTAATAAGTCGACAAAAGTGATGTAAAAAGCACAACGTCCAGCCTCAGTTATTTTCCGTTTTATTTCTTAAGAGATAACCTGGCAGTATTGCTAGCCAAATCATGAAAGATAAAAATATAAAATAAATTGAAACTGAAATGAAGTCTTAAAAATATGCGTAACAAAAAACGTAATAAATAAATAGGGTCGGCCCGGTGGTGTAGGCGACATCGGCGCCGATGTTCAAACAGCAGGACCGGGGTTCAAATCCCATCCGGACCGTCCCTATTCACAGGGGACTGACTATACTCACTACCAAAAACGTACTAGATATATTTGAAAATTGGTATGGATTAAAATTTAAATGAAACTTTACTAAGAGCCCTACAAAATTATATCCGTTTTAGCGAGGATCTATTTTAAACATAATTTTCAACGCAAATTAAAAAAAGTAACAAAGAACAAAACCAGAACAAGAAGAAACAACATACAAATGTGTTCTGCTCACTGCAACTTGTACTACACACTGTACAGCAAGAATGAGAACGTATGTTTTGTTGTTGTTTTGTGTTTGTTTCATTGTTTTTGTTAAAAACATATTAAAAAAATCCTGTTCCAACCTTTCTTTTTCATTCTTCGTGCCAATTCCCTACCACCGGTTTTTTTTGTGTCCAGTCCTACCCAGCCCTGTCGGTTTCACCTTGCGTTCCTTTTCTTTTATTTATTTTTTCTTCGCTTTTGATCTAAGATACTCCTTTCAACGCACATGCGAATCAATAATACTTCCTGAATGCTTCTTGCAGTACATTTTCTTGCTCTAATTTTCAAACATATGTAAAGCGTGGGACAGGGAATGGAAGTGAATTTTTCGTTTTGTTGTTTGTTTTGGGTAGATGTGGTTAATGGAACAAGGAAGGAGAATGCGAACATGGACCCGAACATGGATTTTCGTGTATCATATTTCATTACCAGTTTTGAATGGGGTGTTTATAGTGAGTTTATATGCAATGACAATTAAAATTTAATTGAAATACTGTGAAATAATAAAAAATTTATTCACAGATAACATATTACATAAACCTCCTTTTTAAAGCAAAGTTTACAAAGCCACTACTGCCAAATAATGCTATTAAATCACAATGAACGTTTAGTACGTGTTAGCAGTGTGGTAATTAATACGTTAAACTATGATAAGCATTCGATAACTGGGAAAACGTTCAAAATGTGTTGAAACCCCCTTGCGGCACGGTTTCTACGTATCAACAAGTGGTGGTTCGTTCGACCGATCGAAAGATAAGCGCCACAGTAATTCAAGGTACTTCCGACGGTGTCTCATATTTCATTCGCTAAAGTAAATCCATGACATTGACTGACCATCTGAGCGGGTTGTTTTATGTAGAAACTCTAAAAAATCCTGTCGCACGACAGTAGTGCTATTTTTAAAACCACAACAAAGCCTTGAACGTTTTGCCATGCTGGCTCCTGGCAGTATCCCGACCGCGTGTGGTGCTCCCGACACGCACGTTCGATTGAGGCACGGCATCCGTCGGCTGCACTTGCCTTATTGCTTTTGCTGAGATACTGTTACACTTGCAGCATACCTTCACTTTCTTACCTTACTGAAAATGTTATAACAGGGCGGGCGGGCTAGCTTCATCTCCCAAAATGCATAGTCCCAGGTGAAGAATGTTAAAAACACGCGAACGCATACGGACAGCTATCGAACGGGAACGGGTAGAAGCGCTTGAAAACGATTTCATTTCACTTGCCATCCGCCGTGGACAGTTTCCAAATCGACACTACTTGGCGTGTACTGAGTGGCGCACCGAACAGAGTGGCACAACGACGCAATCTGCATCAGTCAGGCCCCGGTCTGATTGATGGTTAGAGAACCGTTGACACAGACAGACAGACAGAACCAAATCATCCTCGTCTCGTCAATGGTACTGGCGTACTGTGGCCATCTGCGGCCATTTGGCCACGAGCGACCGGGTTAGTAGGATAGGGTTTTGTGTCTTTGCTAATCTAAAAATACGTTTCACTATGCTTCCTGCGCGAAAAGCGACCCACCTTCCAGCTGCTACTATCGGCGGTTCCTTTGCTATTAATAACTTTGTAGCGAGGGAACAAACGGACGGAACTTTCAAACCACCAACCACGGAATGGTACGATGCTGCCGCAATAGTTAGGGTTGGTAAAATAAGGACGAAGTGTTCGAGACCAACGCTCATCGTAAGCCATTTTCATTTGTACGTTTTTGATTACACCTGGACAAGCCAGGGAATGAAACTTGCGTTGATAACAAAAGGGGAAAGAGAATCCGTCCACCGTTATTGATTCAAAGCCTTTAGCACGTGGCCTGAAAAACGCTGTCTTTGTTGCTTTGAGATTCGTTCAGTTACAGCAACAAACAGCTTTTACTTTTTAGCCCGTTTGGGTTTCAACTTTGATACAGCATTCATTGCTTGCTATATGTCTTATATTTTATTGTACTTATATTTTTGAATGGAGTTTTTAAAAGCCGTTTCTTTACAGATAAAGAAAAAAACCCATTTAACCCATTCCCATTGTATGGTATATGAATTATTTTCGTTGAATTTTTGATTATAAATCAGCTTTAATATAGTAATCGATATGACAATATGGCGATAAGCCGTGATATTCAATTAAAAGTAAACATGGTGATTGTGAAGTAAAGTGTTTTTCTCTCTCTCTCTCTTTTGATGTATTAATTGATTTTTATTGCAACTTGCCTACAGTTTACCGTATGCGAGGCACGAGCCGATCTCGTTGCAGACCGGATCTCTTAACGTCAGCTGATAGCGAACGGCTGGGATAAGCGAACTGATCGTCAACCTTGTGCGCTAAATAAATGTACAATGTCACAGACAAAACAGGTCGGGTGGAAACTATTTTTAAATCAAAAGGGGGAAAAACGGCTTCGATTCTTATCCGGTGCAATATGCACCGGGGCAACTGGGATGGAGAACCGCTATGCAAAGGGGAAAATTTTTTAAACGTCTTCCGACCGTCCGTCATCATGCATTGAGTCCGGGTTTTGTGAGTGCAGAAGTACAGTGCAGACATGGTCTTTGTCATATGGATGCTAACGTTGCGCTTTTTGGGAAGCTGAGTGTTGCAAACAGATGATTGTGCCTAAAATCTGCCTCGTGTAATTAGTTTCGCCGTGCTCCGATGTCAGCCTGTGTAATTGCAGACTCGGGCTCGGGCGGTTGTAGAAGTGAAGTGGTGAACTTTAGATGAATTTATCACCAGATTCGGGCACATAAATTAACTTACCTTGGGATCAGACGCTCGGCCAGACGCGCGCTCCAATCGGACCGGTGTCCTTCCGTGCCGTTTCACATTCGTCGCTAGTCTGGTGTTCGGCAACGGTCGGCTGGCTAGTCAGTCTAGTCGTGAGCCACGCGACCACACCATTAGTGTCGTGCTGATCCGCTCCCGGTCAGTGTTTTAATTTATGCATCGTGCGGTGACGATACGAGCGAGAATCGGCCATACTCCCGCAAGTGTGCTAAATATGGGAGCACTTATTACCATAGCGTCATGATCACCGGACGGCGAGCACCGTAAGCAGCACAATACACAATTGATAAGAAAGTATAATGGTGAACAGGTGAAACACCTGCTGCGTTTGGTGTTGTTTGCCATGGGGGAGGTGAACGTTAGATGACGAAGGAAACCATGTACAGAATCCTTTGAAAAAAATGGCTAGCGATGTTAATAGAATGGAGTGTTGCGAATCACTACAAATCCGGAACTGAACAGATTATAGATTGTTTTGTTATTGATATTAATTAAACAAAATGAAAGAAGATAAGGTGGGTCACCGGAACTATCTAACAGACGTTCTCTTCTTACTTATTGCTGTGGATCTTGGTTACAAAAAAAATCGTATTTTAATAAAAATATGACAATGCTTGGAGTAGCGATACGCCCGATATAAAGTGTGTTACTTTTGCAGTTTGTATCGATCGGGTTGTATCGTACTTTTACAATGTTTTTGAATGTTTGTTCAAGAGCAGCAGTTCAAGAGTTCTTCATGCTGATACTGAAGCGTGAAGCGCAGTTGTATACTCCGTTGCACGAAACGGTAACGGTATCAAATGTCACACGACAAGAATAGGTTTAAAATCTCTCGTAGTAAGAATCGAGGCACGCTCAAGTCTAGGGATGCAGAAATGGCAGCCTCCAAAAACATCAGGGGTTATCGATTCTTTTTAGAATCATTGGTACTATGAATTACAATGAGTAAATGATGTATACCAAATGGACATATGGCCTAGTAGTCTGGTCAAACAACTCTAAAAGGATTGTTGATTGTACATCACATTCACTAACTAGTAGTGTAAGGCCCAAAAAGCAGGACTCCGTATATCCAGGCATGTCAGATATTTCCTCACAAAGAAAAGAAGAAGAAATATGCGACACAAATGCTATTTGCGGTTGATTATTATTATTATTATTATTATTATTATTATTATTGTTTATTGTTTGTCCGCCGTTTACGGCTTAACGAAGCAGGAGGATTACAGTTTTACAAGACTTGTAAATTATTTATTTATTTATTTATAATTGATTATTACGGTCCAGTGCCGTATTGTCAACACCGCTTGTGTTGATTAGATTTTTACAGATTTATTTCCTCCTTATTCTTTGCCTTATCCCGGGCATACTCGGTTAAGACTTATAAGTTAAAACATATATAATGTACAGAAAAATAGTTCGTAGTTAGACGGATGCGTAACAGATTTTTAAACGCGGAAAGAGGCATATTAAAGTCAAACGTGTGCGAATGTTACGGGTGCATTATATCCATACTCCGTGCGCGAGCGCGTAACATTAGGTGATGTATGGCGGATAGTCTGGGGACATTGAATCTTAGTTCTCCTAATAAATAGGGATCGTCGATAGTTTCTAAAAGAAGTCCTGCTATGAATGTGGCTTGATGCAAATATCGCCGATGTTCCAGAGACTCAAGGCTTAACAGTTGACAACGCTCAGTTTGGATAGCCTCAAATCCGTTTATCCATTCGTTAGTGTATGGACAGCATACAGGTGAGCAGTATTCAAGGATCGATCTAACCAGCGAGCAATACAGGGCTTTTAAACACCGGGAGTCGTCAAAGTCACGAGTCAGTTTGAATATTATCCTTATAATATAATGCTTTTAAGCATGAATGGTCCCATCAATCATAATTTCTAGGTCATTAACCCAAGAAGAATAAGAATAAGAGGGCATGGCTTATGCAATTCGCATGATCATAAATCAAATTTCAAGTGAGTTGTATGGAAAAGTAGTTTTCGTTTAACGTTTTCGCATATGACCATAATCGATGGAATTAATGAAAGCAGTTATGTGAGGGTTGATTTGATGTCCAGTTGAGAACAATTTGAGACAAATAAGTTACCGGAAGATTTTCACATTCAAGATCTATTCGATCAAACGCAAAAAAAAAAAACATAAACATTTCTTACATATTTTGATGACTGCATCGCGATACTTTTTCTTCTTATTGGGTAAGTGACCTGCTAGGTCATGCCAGTCATCGTATGACTTTATAGACTTTTTGACACCATCTAGTTTGGATAGTCATTTCTCACTACGGGGAACCATTCCGGATGGGATATGAGCCCCGGTCCTGACGTTTGAAAACCGCCGCCGCTGTCGACTCAACGCCAGGCCCTTCCGCGAAGCCAAAATATCAAATACTACAAAGTTTTACAACTACATTGTATTATTTTTTGGAGTTTTAATATTCCGCCACCTGTCATTAAAATTCCTCACATCGTATATTCCAATACACATCGAACCTTCGAACCGAAAAATGTCGCGCTGTTTAAAATGCGCTTCAAAACAAGTTAAGCTTCCCCATACCCATTCTGACTTTGATTTCGTGCTTCCGCGTCTAGTACGATTACGTAAACGGCGAAGAATTGATTCCCGACCTTATACGCGCGTGCATCGAACGATCATGCCTGCCTGGCCGCTATTGTGCTGGTTATCAGGTTGATTGCTAAGGGATTGTCCATGGAAAGGGGAATGTCACGACACACCACCAGTAATGTGGCCTAGGGTTGGCGGCTAACGTCACACGAAGCGAAACCGTCCCTTTTTCTACCCTTTTTCCATAAACAGATCGGTTGGTGTTTTGCCGAACGGATATTAAATATCCGCCAACGTGCGTTAGATCGAATTAGTTTTTTTTTCAGATTAACACTATGCCCGACGGCGGAACGGAGCACGAGTGAGTGAAACAAACGAATCAACATCGGCAATCACAAACATCCACAAAAAATATGTATCCATGTAAACCGTCTCCCGTGATAAATATTATTCTAACGCTAGCAACACAGCCAGACGCTTCCCGAGTGGGGTAAAGAGAGGGGACAGGGGAGGGGAGGTGTAGTCCGAGGCACCGCATCAGAACAGCTGCATCCATCTGATTGCCATTCGAGCAAAAGGTTTATTCTGGTCGTTGGACGGTTAGAGATACGTTTTTGCTGTTGTTGCTGCTGCTCTGCACAGTGGCCATTTGGGGGGCGCTTGGGTCCATAGTTTTCCGTGGGAAATATGCATCGACCGTGATGGGCTGCTCCGTGGCCCGCAAGCCGGCTGCCGCTGGTAGACTCAGCTAGAACAACATTCACGTTACCGCCGGGCAGACTTGATATTCGCGTTCAGGATTGGCCGGGAGGGACGTTAATATTCGAACCAGGAAGTATTTTTAACCCACAGGCTCTGCCGTATCCTTTCACATGACTTTTCTATGCTGAATCTCAGCAGAGAACTCGTAATTTGATATATTTTTTAGTTACAAACAGTTTACCTCGTTATGATTTTATTGATATTAATAAGTGAAATTTAGCAATTTTTTCATTAAATTTCCATTTTAAATGTCAACAATTCACGAGCAGCCCTTTACAATCCGTTGTACAGTCTCTGTTAAATAAGGCTGAACCATTACTTGAAGTATTTCAGCATGCATGCAAGTGCAAAAGACGTACACCGCGAAGAGAATGGCCTGTTCAAAAGCGATCGCGAAACGCAAGAACAAAACAAACTGCAGGTCCAAAGCACCCTTCGCGTCGGGGTGCTGCCTTCTTAAGCACGGCATGCGGCACGCGCCATAATTTCAAGGAACTCCTTCCGCCACTTTATCACATCCACACCATCGGGAGTGCACGGTGATCCGCTTTTTGCTTGACCGCACACACATAAGCCGCTACACGTGCCGCCATAATTAGCACAGCCATCAATCCCAAGGAATAGCAAGGAGTAGCCAAGTGAAGCAGATACATATAATATGAATATAATCGGTTTTGCGGTAGTGAACCAATCTTGAAACAACTTATTTGCGATCTTCATACGTTCCGAATGTTTGCCTAGGAGGGAAAGGTGCGAGTTTTGATTTTGAATGTTGTTCACTGCGAGATCGAATAATAAATTCGATCGGACGATGACGACGGACTAATATGCTTACTGCTTGTCACCAGAACGGGAAGTAGATTAATGGGGCTAACATTTATAATGTGTGACATGTGGCACGCGCTCAAACGCGTTAGACGTTCGATAGACGATTCGCGCGCGGGCGCGTCCTTCTGAGTCTTTCGAATTTGGGGAATTTATAGACCGGTACGATCGTTTTTGTTGTGCATTGCGAATGGCGTTAAACGTGGAACACAAAAATCGCAAATAAATTAAACATACATAAGAACACAAAAAAACGCGCTCTCATAAAATTCAACCTGTCCCTGCGGTGGCACGCGCCAACGTTCTTGTACGATAGCACACGAGATTGAAATACGACACTGAAAAGCCTTTCGCGTTAAAAAATTGATTGCAGCCGTCTCTACTGCCTCCCAAGCGGCAAAAGCGAGACACAAAATACCGATGCCGATCAACGTAAGGACGGTCTGTTCAACAGGTGGTAGGGAGCGCGGAATAAGTGGACAAGAATTTAAAGCACACAGGTGGGTGGGCAAACAGTTGTTTCCCCTCGCGCGTTTGACACTCGGCAACTGAGGCGCGATCGGTACGCTCGCACTGGTCGATCGATTGATCGTGATCAAGTGATTATTTATGAGCAATTAGAGTAATTTTTAATGGCACTTTCCGCTGCTTCCACTTAGCGCGAGATAACCTAGCAGCATGGCAGAACAGTGGAGATGAAACATTTCCCGGGCCAAAAGTCTTAAAAAGATGAAAAAGAATATTGGTTAAGCGGAGTTAGTGTTGCTTTTATGCACGACGATGGCTGCCGGTGTAATCAGGTGGGGTTTATTAGTTTAAATTAGTAATCAATTATTGACGTTTGTTTAATTTAATTGTTGATATCACCATCAACAACAATTATATAAATTAACATTGGTTTTACTTATCACTATGCGTGGTACTTCTCAACATATAAAGGAGTGTCCATTATAAAGCGGTGTCGGGCTACATACGGCAAGACTGGGATTTAAATCCCATCCAGACCGTTCCCTCGTAGTGAGGACTGTGGCTAACCAACAAAGTGGTATCACTGAGTAATCTAGTCGATGGCTGATGAGACCTAGCAGGTCGTTAAGGCAAGAAAAAGAAAAAAATAGAGTATTTTCCACAAATAGATTATATGCTTTAAGCAATGCGCGATTCGAGGTGCACAATGGTAAGTCACAGATTGTTATTTATATCCCGAACCGCACGTTCCTTAAATCAAGTGAATGTTTGTTTTATGATATGTAAAACACTGCCCAATAAACACATTGAACGGAGAGCATTGTGGCCAAATAGTTATAAGGCGTTTGCAATGTGCATTACTGTACCTAGCGAGTACAGGCCAAGCATTCCCCGCTCGTTGCATGCACAATGCTCATTCTTGACGGTGAGCCTGGTTCGCCATTTAATTACATTTAATTTAGCTATTCTCTTTGCTGGTTCTGGTATGTTCGTTTATATTTTGCTGTTGCCTTAACTTTTCGTGCCATTCGTGATCCGATAAGGAAAAGGCATGCTCAAACGTTTATCATCACGGCTGTGACCTGACGACGCGCGACGGTCAAGTATAAGCTTCCTGCTCCATATTTTTGTCTCTCTGTGTTCGGCTGTGTGTGTTTTGTGTACTTCAGCGCTTATCGAATTACTTCTTCAATTGTTTTGATTCGTGGCCTACTGGTGCTGGGCCACGTTGTATTATGTGTACCGCCATGCTGCATGGAAGCAAAAACATGATGGAGTACCAGCGGAGTATCTGCCAGTTCGGCACAAGGTTTCCCTTTCACAGCCTAAGGATGTAAGGGATTGTCGGGTTATGGGTGTTATCACGAATACAATCTACTCATAATCGAGGGGCGTTTTTTTCACACGCCGGCATCACAATGGGTTTTTCTCGTTACTTATCTTGTGCTCGGTGTGGTATGATGACTTTGATCGCTTTGCTTATCAATTAAAGGTTTCGACGAGTGGCTATTTTTATCTTTTAAAACTCGCTACACGCTAACCAGTTTGTTGTAATGTATTCTACCAAAGCATGACGAATGCAACTAATTTTACGAAAGCACGATCTGTAATTTGGTAGTTAAAGTCTTATTCCTCCATATTGCACGTTTTGCTTACAAAGCTATTAAACGAGAATCGTGGCAAGGTCAAACTGATGTGTACAATTTTATTTAAACCATTTCTGCTGTAAAACTGTGAAAATAGATTTAAAATATTGTCGAGTTTTAACTCTTATTTTTAAATCCAAATGTACTGACTATTAAAAAAAAAATTTCCTTACATCTGTTGAAAAGAGTTACATCGATTAGTTGCCGAAACATTTTCAACAAAATGTTAGGATCCAAAATTAAAAATCTGTTAAAAAAGTTCATACTTGGCGTCACGAACTTATGTAGCGCAAAGAACCAATCTGCAAATATTCATATTAATAACTTAACAATTCAATTTTCTTTAGCCCTACGACTCACAGAGGTCTTTTCTTGCCATCTCTGTCTATCTAGATTTAAATGTACCCGCAGTAGAATAATCATATAAAGATAACAATAAAGACGAACCGGATTTTGCAATGTAACTAGAATGGTGCTAAAATCTCTAACACAAAATAATTGAATATGAGACACGAAAGATTAAAATGAACTCTTAATAATTGTTTATTTTCCGGTAACCAGATAAAATTGTTCAATGGGGATTCGCTGGGGATTGTTGCGCTGTTGAAGTCTTTCTAACAATCGACTTTGTTCACTCATATTGTCGTAGGAAAAATTATCATTGCCAGTGGTACACTCTCAACAGGGGGCATAACTCCAAGGGTCTACTGTTTGGCAATCTAATATCCTTCAATTTAACTATCAAACATTTATTTGGATTTTTAAAATATATTTAAAGCCTCACATTCTTAATTAACAAAGAAAACTATATTTTTTTATGTCAAATTAAACATATGGAAATTTAGCGGAGTTATTTTATACAGAAATACAATATTCGGTGAGTCGCTAAACTCCAACGTTAAACCCACTTATTAGTATGTGAATTGATTCATAAATGAGGAAGATAACAAGGATCTGGCGAATAGATAACACCTTCCCTGATCACCTTGGTGGGATTAGTAACGAGCAAAACAAATCCTTCCATAAAACAAACAAAAAAAGCATATCATGAATCGATGTGATTGTTGTTACGTCCACAATCTGTTTCCTTCAGTTCTTCGCTCGAAGCAATTCCATTGCATCGATTGCCGTGTCGCGTGCCGTTCCTTACATTTCCTTGCACACACAAAAAAAAATCGAGCACATGGAAGTGACATATTTATTTAACTAACTCAAGTTCGTGTTAGATGGAGTGCAGCTACCGTAAAGAGGAAACGTTTGTTTGTAGCGCGCCGCACGACATTACACCGTATGGCAAGCGTTTCCATTGTGATCCAACCGTGTGCAGTATGTTTTGGGCTATAACCGGATATGCACCGGCACCAGATGTGTCTCACGGTTGACCAACAGCGAACCTGCACACTGTCCGCTACGCGGCTGATATCACTGTGCGACTAAGCGAAGGTAGAGAAGGTCATGGACTTCGATAATCAGTGCAAGTCGTTGTTTGCCACACTATCAAACGCTCCCAGGGCGCCAGTCGCGGCAGGTCGCGGTCATTGGATCTCGCACGATCGGACGACGAGACAAAAACAGTACGGCATCGTTGGTGTGTCACGTCCAGTGGGAGAGTTGACGTTATTTATAGCATAATCTACCCACTATCCGTTTGCATCCACTGCATCGACGCTATGCTGCGATCTCTAATTCTAATTGTAAGTGTAATTAATGGGAGTCGCGGCATCGACATGGTTCAAGTCAGAGGAGCACCTGGTCGCATGGTTTTGCCGATCGAATCCACTTTTTTTGCCTTCGCTTCGTGTGATCATGCAGTAACATGATCGGCTACTGCCTCAGCACAATTGTTGGGTTGCTCTTTTCGGTTGCCAGTTTGGTAACCACTCCTCCTCGTACGAAATCCATTAAAAACTGGGATTAAAGTGTCCGTCTGTCTGTGTCGGACCACCTTTTTTTTCATTACCCCAGGCTGTCATGGGAATGCGTACGAAAATATTTATGTAATCTGTATGATAATCAGCACCGGCAATTGCCGACGACAGATCGTTTATCGGATTAAAGTTTCCCATGACGAATAACGCCACAGTTATGATCGAGATCAACCTCACCGCAGTACAACGAGCGTGTGCTCGTTGTTTGCTCTGCTACACACAAATCGAAGTGATAAATATGCGATTTTGCATTATTGATTTAATCGCCAATCGGTAGGTAAGGCTTAATCAATAGTGCTACTTTGCGAATAATTAATCACTCAATGTGTGCGAAGAAATGTTAATTAATAGCAAAAACGGCCGCGCTTTACTGCCAATACCATTCGCACCAACCGATCGTTTGCGTTGTTTGTATTTGTTTGATTTAATAGCAATAGTGACAATGGAATGGTAATGACATTTTCTTATCAAGCGCGGACTCTGTCCCGGGCTCAATGAAGTGCCTAACTCCAGGTGTGATAATCGAACGCACGCAGTGCATTGATCAATTTTCTTATCTATCAGCTGTTGCGAGAAGGTTCCGTGTCGTTTAGTGCATCCGTTTGCAATCGTTACCGAATTACGTAGATAATTAAAGCGAACGTTTAATTTTGGCGAGTGAACTGATAACATTTACTGTCTGCACGTTGTGTATTGTTTTAAAAAAGCTTGACATATGTAGAGTATTAAAAATAAAGTCATGCCGTTTTAAGCGCAGTCTTCAGCCTTAATCATAAAGAGGAGTGAAAGACAGCGCTTTTCGCCATAAATGCTCATTAGGGTTTTTTTATCTAAGACATTTTATATAAAATATTGCGTAAATTGTTACAGTTTAACTAAAGTAAAACTAAAGCACCGAAGATTCCTATTGATGGCTAAAATATCGCAAGCATACTTCTGGGTTAACAAGGATCTACACTCGAGTACTTGGCACAACATCATTACGCAATCAAGTGATTCCCCTTGCAATCAGTTTTGAATAAGATTCCGTCGACGTCGACAATCTGTGGGCCCCCGTTACACCACAGCTGGTGCAAAGCATGGCAGCATTAAAAGCGAACGTTTGCTTTACTATATGTAAAAGCTCCTTCCGGCACAGAACGTGCGCGAGTAGTCGCGTTTGCCAAAAGCATATCGTTACAAAACGGGCTTACGGGGTATCATCAAACACGCTCACACTCGCAGATAGTGTTAGCAGCTAGGATGAGAAATAAATCGCAAACGAAGGAACGAAAATGTCTAGCAAAGAGCGAAAAAAAAGGGCTAACATTCAGGTTGCAACACTTTCCCTCGTGCACCTCGTGCACGAACCACTGGGAGCGTGTTATTTACTTGGAGCCTGTTCCTTTCCATCCTAGCCTACGATCGAAAGAAAGAAAGCATTGGGAAAGACGGCAAATACGAACATGAATTGAGGGAAAAAACGCGATTCTGAGCGAAACATTTGTGGCAAAAGGTTGGGACACGGGTGTGAATCTGTATCTCTGTTTAGTGCGAATGCTTCACGGACGAAACGAGACTCAAGCCAAGGGGAAGGTCAAGTCAAGCGAAATCAAATAAAACATTAGTCAGCATTCAGAACGTGTCCGACGGTTCGGGATGCACGAAGCTGTTTGCCAGATATGCTGTAGATAATTTCCTGGGAGATAAACACCCACCCGGTGGGGTTAGGATACAAACGAAAGCAAAAGCCTAGGGCAGAACCGAATCGAGACGCGCGCGGGTTACAGGATGCCGGCTCCAACTCGAACCCGGTAGCGGGTACGATGGTTGATGGGTGTAAAGTAGCGGGGACACAGTGAAAGTAAACGAAAACGAAAGACATAGATTTCGGATCCCCAGCTCTGCCAGCGTTCAATTCAATCCGATCTAAACCAATTCTAACGATTTTGTGTACATAATATCCTGGCTGGCAGCGCAGGATTGCTACCATTGCTGTACAGAAGCAGTCGCCATCACCCGCTGGCAGGATTCTTCTGCTCCCGGTGCCATCATCATCATTACCGCCCTTATATAAATAAATACGGGTATATAAATTCTTCTCCGGCTTGCTTCTGGCTACGATGTGTACCGATTGTATAGCGATAAAATGAGGAAAAACTCATGTCCCTCTATAAACGGCAATCAGCTACAAAACGTAGGAAAGTTTGTTGGCGTATTTTTTTTTTATGTCATTTTTGCCTTCATCGCTTTCGTTCCTCGCTAGCCCGTTCTGTAGCGTTGGGGTAAGAAAATGGGCGCGAAAAATAACTTTTCAAGTGTTCCTTGCTTTTTTGCATTCGCTTTCAACCTGGCAAGCATCCATTAAAAAATAGATTTCTGAATGGTAAGTTTGTTCTTTGCAGTTTTGTTTGAAAAGAGCGCAACATCCTGCTTATTTGCATGTTTGCATATTGAAATCTGTATTCTCATACAAACGTGAACGCGTACGATACGGTCGGTAGGGAAAATGTTCTGCTCTATTCCAAGGGCTCACATACGATCGGTCTGAGTCTGATGTTAAGCACTCGGTACGATAGGGCGCAGTAAGATAGTCATAAATCAGGCAACAGCTTTCCCGTAACGTAACGTAGGCTATAGGTTTTGAAAGTTTAGACGAGACCATTAAATTGAAACATCCTTCGCAAATAATTACACACCAAGCTCGTGTGGGGAACACCATTAAATGATGGGTTTCGTAGGTTGTGACAAGGAAGATGTAGATGAAGTACGATGAATTGAAATGCCAATCATGGGGCCACGGTGACACGGTAATAAATATCCGAAAATGTAATCTCGAAAGATGAGACACAGTTTGTGGTTTTCTTCGTGGATGAGTTGTTTCAATTTCGTTTGAACTTTTTCGAAAATGTTGCAAGCATGATGAAGCAGGAGCTTCATTTAACGTGTGAATATTTTAGAGATGTTCAACTACATTATACTGTGTTAAAAAAGGTTCTTATGATACTTAAACATTAAATTGAAATTAAACCTAAAAGCCAATGAGCTCATAATTTCCAAAATTCTGATGAGATGGAGATTGGAAACAAAATTAGTGGTTCTAAAATTTATGTTACCGAATTTATTGAGCTTGAATCTTAATGTTCTTTTGAGTGTCTGAAAGTTTATCTTTAGATACTATAATAATCGTTAGGGTGTCAATCAAAGGACAGGGAGTCCTAGACATTATTTTTTTATTTTGTTCCGAGGGCTTTTGATGTTTTTTCAGATCATTTTCTTTTCGTTCTGAAGGCTTTTGACGCCTTTGCAATTTTATTTTTGTAATATGGCTAAAAATTGTTGTCACATTTTTTACATTATTACATTAATAAACACGTTATTCTATAATTATCTATATTTTGTAGAACACATCTTTATCATTTAAAAAAGATCGATAGAGTCTCAAGTTTTCTTGTTGTTTTTTTGTGATGTTTGAGTAAATTGACAAGTATAAAGTTACACGTTTTTTTGCATATTTTTAACACACTTTCTTCGCTTGGCAGAAAATTTTCGGCTCGTAATATTATTTTGAAAGTAATTTGAACGTTTAATATGTTAAATGTGTTTACTAATTTCAATGAACTGCTGTCCAACCTTGAAGCGGGACAGCACACCATGAATACAGTTTAAAAAACGCGCAAAATTTAGGAAGAACTCGATGTTTTGGATGCCAACAAAAAGTTAAACAAAATTGTCTCATGGAAGACAGCTACTATACTATAATATGAATATGAACTATGATACTAAACTATGGAACTTTGAATGAGCGTTTCACACTTTAAGATATTCAGCTTAAAACATGTAACATTAACCATGCCACAGTTATCCTTCGTTTTATTATCTTTTTCCATTTTCCAAAACACTATATGTCGCACTGATTTCTAGGAAATATTTATCTTCACCCTGACCGGTATGGATGTGGTTGATAAAGATTGAAACAAATAACTGGACACACACACACACACTAAACCCCGTTGGTTAACAACAGTTTACTCTTATTCACACTGATGATGATGAAGGTAGAATTAATATTCAGTTTCATTTCATGCCGTAAGCAATAATGTTGATTGCCAATCACTTTACACATTCCATTTTGCGACTAGGAACAATCACACTTTTTATTCGTTTTGAATACTTTTAAAAACGATTTAATATTCCTACAAGGCGGTCACTTTCAAACATTGATTAAATTAATTAAAGAATTGGAAAATGAAAAAAACTGAATAAAAACTCGATGCGTGGTACGTTAGAAGTGATGAAAAAGCTTCGGTGGATTCCCAGTTGAGGGTAGATTAATATGAAACATCTTCTAATGCAAAGCATTTGTTAATTACTTTAGATTATCCAACATAAATTGTTAAAATAAAACAATTACACCATTTTTGCTACAATTCTTGCATTTTGACAAGACATTAGCTTCCAACTAGAGATGCTTTCCATCGCAAACGCATTTAATGACCGTTATCAGTTGTACAACACTGCATTGCACAGATATCTTTTAACAAGATTGATAGTAAACCATTTATGTTAAGCTCTCACACTTACCTAAGCAATTCCTGCTAAACGACAAAACAGTGAGATATCCACCGACGACGATTGATTGACTACCGAAACAGTGAGCCGTACTGGTGCCGGATCGTGCACGCCAAACTGACCGAAACTGTGGACACGTTACGTGGTGAAAAACTCTTTGAAGCACCCGCTGGAAAAAACGTTCTGCACCGTACGCCGGATGAAAGCTCACTGATACCCGGGTTACACCGTTCTGAGGATGATTCCCGGTTCCGTGCCGAGAAGGAAATTTCACCTACTGTTCGACGGACCTCCACCAACTTATCCACCCACACCGTGGTGTGGGCTTCAACGCTAGGGACGCCTGTGTGTTCTTCCACACGGGCTACAAATCCTATCCTTCCTTCACTATCTTATGCCGCACTTGACGAAGCCGAAGTCGGCGTCGTCATCGTGGTCGACGTCGTACCAGCTTTGCTACTATAGCGTCTGTGTCGTCGTTTTCTTATCACTCTCGCTTATCTCTCTTGCTTCTGCTCCAACCTCGGTGTTCCCGTGTTCTGGCCACACTCCGCATTCACACGCTTCCCTTCTATCCTTTTGGAGGAGCGTGTACTAAAACGAATTTGTGGTGAGGAAAGATGTATCGGGTTTCTTTCGGAACAGTATCAGAAATGTGCGCACGGATCACGTTTCGCTTGATTGTGGAGTTTGGGCAACACCCCCAGGAGAGAGCCTGTAGCGGGCAGGGGTCTGGAGTTGGCGGTGGATTTCGGTCGGTCACATACAGTCTCGAGTTGTTGCGGTTGTTGCCAAACAACCTGAGCCCCGAGTAGCACCCTTTGCTGGCTGGTGGCCCTTTGCTGGTGGGCCAACTGAAAGCGTCTCGCCAAAGCAGGCGTTCAAGCCGAACTGTCTGACGTTACTGCTAGATTGATCGACCCGTGAAGATAAGTACGTGCTTCGTTAGTGGATTTGCCTGGAGTATCTCTTCACTCGCTTAGCATAGTTCTTCCCTTATCGACGATGGTCTTTTTGTCTTCGTTTGTGTTTTACTTTCCCTGCGTTACTAGCAACAGCAAGTCCTCGCGGTGTAGCAACGTGCTAAAGGACACATTTGGCTAGCTTCCCCAACTCGTCACTCGCACAATCCACACACAAACACACGCATCAAGTGCGGCGAAGAGTTGGTCACGAATACGCCGTGCAGCACGCTCGAACGTCAGTCCAAAACTGAGCCGCGGACCCCTTAACTGTACGTATGCTGATGGGGAGACCCTCGTTTGGATTTTCAACGGTTCCGCTGACGTGCCAGCGAGGAAACTACCGGCAGCGAAAATAACAACAATCACGACGACAACACAACGACTGTATGGGTTAGAAAATTCTCTCCCTATCTGTGTCAATTTCTTATGCTTCCTCCTTCCTTACACCCAGCACGTCCCTTCTCGCGCGCTACTAATCCGGAGCGCTTGGTATCAGCACCCCTCGGATTGTGTGGCGGAAAGCCACAGTCACGAACGTGCAACCACCGATATCGGATATCGACGTCGTACGTCGTTTATGTCGACTCCAAATGGTGCAACTCAAATGCGACACCAAACCATGCTGAGCCGGGGAGGAGTAGGCAGCATGGTCCGAAATTAGCATTCTCGCAGCCTATTTTGGTGGTGCAGGTAAGGGACATTCGGTACCGTTCGTTTTGGGGTGGAAAACTATATCCTAGTACCAAAAATAGGCCATCGTAAGGAAGCAATGGGGGAAAAGTTCTCGCTCTTTGCTACCCTACACTTTTGCAGCTCTTATTGAGAGACTCAGAAAAATGGAACACACTTACACAAGTGAAAGCGAAATTGTTTCACAAGACCGGGACATTATGATAATTTACGTTAAAAATTGGGAAGCCTCATGAAGCTGGGGTTTACCATAACTGCTGTTGTTTAAGTTAATATAAAACAAAAAATGTTTCATTAAACCTGTTCATCACTGTTAAACATTCCTATATTCAGGCCATTTAGGCAACATTTGGTGAAGGTTGCTACAAGTTTAAACGGTCCACTTCACTGAACCTTCGCCACTATTATCGAAAACATAGACCGAGAATTGATAATTGCAACTCTAGTAGATGCTTAATGCTTCAACTCGTAGTAATTTAAACCACTCGTACACTTCAAACGCTTCAGATTGTGAATGAAAATAGCACATGCACATTTTAGTAGGAAAAATTCATAGCGCGCCAATCCATACATGAAACTCTTATCATCTCCTACAGCACACAAAACAAAAACACACACCCCTATACACATCATCGCATTAACAAAGCATTCAGCACCAGCAAACGTGCTTGACCGATGAACCAAACTACGCTCCTAATTTAGTTTACGAGGCAAGATGCGCGTAACATTGTAAAAAAAAAACTGTTGTTTTGTACAATGTCGCCTCTACCACCGAGCCGCTCCAAAAAAGTCTATAAAATTTAAATAATAACCTTTTTTGTTTTGTTTTTTTTTTATTTGTTTCGATCAATTGAAAAACCAAAACTCAACGGATTAGCTGTAAAAATAATACAAATAAACTCTACGTGTTAGGGTGACTACAGTGTCGGTCTCGACGGATAAGCTAAGAAGAAGATCAAACCGATCATGAAAAAAAACAGTTTCACAAGGCCGCTGGCCACTAAGGATTTCAAAAGTAAATTTTCAGGTTCTCATGAGTGTCTGTGAAATTTTCTCGGTTCAGATTTTTTGACAGTTTCACATCGATTTCAACAGTTTGAAAACATTCGTGGCTAGGACCTCACACCTTCAAATACTAACAAAAAACTGAGTACAGTGGTTTCCCGCGACGATCTTTCCGGAGCAATCGAATTAGCCGATTTGGGCAATTGTTTATTAAAGTATTTTTACGAAAAAGAAAATAAATAAACGAATATCATAATATGTCAAAAAAAATTCTAAATTAAACATTGCAAAATAAACAAAAAGGAACTACACTATGGCCTTGTATGTCTTATCGTACCGTTCAGTAAATATCAAAACTCGCAAAACATATTTACTGAGCAATAACGTCAGTAAGAACAAAAAAAATATTTACTGTTTTCTAGAAATTTTTCAAGTGCTGTTTTCAAGTACATTAACACCAGCAGAGATATCAACACATCAAGGAGTTTGCCTGTTACCTGCGTACTGGCAAGAATAAGTCTTAACTAGTGCACAGTTTAATATATTCGTTTTTCGAGCTCAGACACTTGGTGGTTCTTGCAATCAAATGTACTTTCCGAATTGGTTTACTGGGTGACATTGAACTTCGGTGCAGAGGAGTGCACCGAGTGAAAGAACAGTTCAGAATATTTTTAGCATCAGTGCAGAGTTCCTGGATTGCAGCGACAACTTTTAAAGTTATTTATAAATCGAAGGTCAGAAACCTGAAGGGGTTATTGCTGGATAAAAAGTCTCTATCCACAAGCTACCATACCGCATATCTACAATAAAAGCGAAGTTTCAGGCTTTATCACCTCGATGTTCGCAAAAGCGCTTACTTGTGGCATGCATTTAATTCTCTGTCGCATATTGCTTTGTATGGCATGCAACATTTAAGGTGCTATTTCTCAACGAGATAACATAATATATTCATGACGGTTAAGATGCTGATAAACCTTATCATCATGTTGAACAATATGAATTCAATTCAATCAATCACTGCTTACAGGGTGGCTGAACAACGTTTTAATTTTTGTTTTAAGCCCTTTGAACTAATCAACAAATAACATTTAAATCTTCAATGAAATAGTTTCTTCTTCATAATTTATTTTAAAACCTCTACAGGCCTTGTCCTGCACTTTCTAGCTTTTTGCCTTAATTTGCGGGATAGTAAGTTCTTTTTCTTCTTGGCTTAACGACCTCTTAGATCATGCCGACCATCGAAATTGCTTACTAGACTGCCGATACCACGTAGTTGATTAGTCATTCCTCACTATGGGGGGACGGTCCAGATGAGATTAGAACCCCGTTCCTGCCGTTTGAAGACCGGCGCCGGCAATAAGTTTGTTAGTAACATTAAAGGCGAGAAATAATACAATCAAAAGTACATTTGATTGCAAGAACCACCAAGTGTCTGAGCTCGAAAAACGAATATATTAAACTGTGCACTAGTTAAGACTTATTCTTGCCAGTACGCAGGTAACAGGCAAACTCCTTGATGTGTTGATATCACTGCTGGTGTGAATGTACTTGAAAACAGCACTTGAAAAATTTCTAGAAAACAGTAAATATTTTTTTTGTTCTTACTGACGTTATTGCTCAGTAAATATGTTTAGCGAGTTTTGATATTTACTGAACGGTACGATAAGACATACAAGGCCATAGTGTAGTTCCTTTTTGTTTATTTTGCAATGTTTATTTTAGAATCTTTTTGTTATATTATGATATTCGTTTATTTATTTTCTTTTTCGTAAAAATACTTTAATAAACAATTGCCCAATACGGCGAATTCGATTGCTCCGGAAAGATCGTCGCGGGAAACCACTGTACTCAGTTTTATGTTAGTATTTGAAGGTGTGAGGTCCTAGCCACGAATGTTTTCAAACTGTTGAAATCGATGTGAAACTGTCAAAAAATCTGAACCGAGAAAATTTCACAGACACTCATGAGAACCTGAAAATTTGCTTTTGAAATCCTTAGTGGCCAGCGGATTTGTGAAACTGTTTTTTTTTCATGATCGGTTTGTTCTTTTTCTTAGCTTAACGATTTTCAGGGTCACGCCGGCCACTAAATTTGCCGATATGCCACGTGTTAGTTGGATAGTCAAGTCCTCACTATGGGAAACGGTCCGGATGGGATTTAAGCTTCGGTCCTGCCGTGTGGAGACCGACACTGTAGTCACCCTAACACGTAGAGTGTATTTGTATTTTTTTTACAGCTAATCTGTTGAGTTTTGGTTTTTCAATTGATCGAAACAAATAAAAAAAAACAAAAAATAGGATTATTATTTCAATTTTATAGTCTTTTTTGGGGCGACTCGGTGGTAGAGGCGAAATTGGCGCCGGTCTTCGAACGGCAGGACCGGGGTTCAAATCCCATCCGGACAGTCCCCCCATAGTGAGGACTGATCCAACTAAGCGGTATCGGCAGTCTAGTAAGCAATTTCGATGGCCGGCATGACCTTAGAGGTCGTTATGCCAAGAAGAAGGATAATAGACTTTGAATTATAAAAAAATGCTATAAAATATGCATTAAAGCACCATATTGCACAAATGTTTCATTTGAGCTTTTTCTTCGTTGCATTGTGAGCGATAAGTTCTCAATAAACGATTTCAAAGAAAGAAAAATAAAAAAAACATCCATGAGTACCTGAGACTCAGATTTTGATATGTTTCGTGGCCCACGGCCTTATTAATTTATTTCAGAAAAAAAATTATCTTAAGGCCCCGGGCCACAAAAAATTTCAAACTGTTGAAATCGATGCGAAACTGGCAAAAAATATCAAAATTGCGATCTCTCCAATGCCCCTTGTAGGTAGCTTGTTTATGCCCCAGGTTTTCAAAAGGCGATTTCAAAGCGTGAAAATTTCACAATCACTCATGAGCTCCTGAAATTCTCATTTTGAAATCCCCCGTGGCCCGGAGCCTTTAGATGAATAGTATTTAGTAATTATATTTAACACCGGCTCCGCTATGATTATTCCATCGGACTGTCCCTCTGCTCTGTGCTGAATCTATTTGATGCTGCATATTTTATAGTTAATGCGGTAATTTAAACAATTACCAAGCCACGATCAATTACCAACTCAACGTTTCAAAAAACTAAAATATATAACATGAATATAAATTTACAAGATTTCTATAAATTCTATGAAAAGATTAGTAGACCAATTTTATCGGATAATGGATTACGTCATCAATCTTCACTCGATCTTCAATTCATCAATCTGTTGTTCGAGCTGGTGTTGCCGATGGTACCGGATCTTAGAACAACTTTCCCTGCTTGTATGTGCGATTTCAACAGTCGTTCCTACACTTTGTTAGCTAAATGCGATCGTCTTATAACCGGAAAATAGCAGCGCATCGGGGTTGTACGATGCTAATGCTGAAACATATCAAACAGTTTTCGATCTAAACGTTAAAAAACTGGCTCAAAATAGTAATGGTCGCTCAAGATAATAATGGAGACTTTGGGTATTTAGATGAAATATTATACATTTCTGATATAACGGTAAGTTTCAGCAGTTTGAATTGGAATTGTATGTAACATTCATATAGAATTTTCATCAGGAAGCAAAGCTGTTATACGTATGACAGTAAAATTTCGAACGAAAGTTATTGAACGACGAAATGACCCTAAAAAAATAATTTATTCCATTGGATCAGCATTAGAGAGCCAAAGAGAGTGAAATTCAGTCCTTACTTATAAATGATTAAAAATCATTCAAAAAGAGCCCAAATTACGATAATTCGGTGGAATCTTGTACAAAAACTGTCAAATTTGAACGAAACATGCGATATGACCCAGCCTGCTGGATTTCGAACGATTTCCCAGCTGCTGTCAACATTATGTGTGTGTATTGGTGAGAGCCGTTCGCCTATCCACCTTTCTCGTCAGTCGATATTTCGTGACAGTGAAAAAATTGCAAGCGCTCCGCGAAAAGTTAAAAATTGTAGAGTTACCAGCTCCACAGGCATTCAGTGTGTGATCGTTTCTCTATTTATACACCGTCTTGTCGAAAGTTTTACGTTACAAGTGTGAGTGGTGGTGGTTTGGGCTTCACGGCAAAGTAGAGCGTGCCATCTGAACAAGCAATAGACGGGCTACGGCGACGTCAGAAGAGCCGACGGGGACCGATTAAAGGCTGAAAAGTTAAGCGTGTGCCTCAAAGCTAATTTTGTCCGGTTTACAGCAAATAGCTTACTAGTAAAACACATTTTCTACCGCAATGGGCCGCAAGAAGAAGAAGGCATCAAAGCCCTGGTGCTGGTATCCTTTTATAAAATATTTACATTTCATTGCATCCGGTTATCGTTGGCATCATATTGACAGCATCATTGAACAAGAGGTGTGTGCCCCACACAGAGTGTCATGCCAATGGTCAAAATAGCTGCCGCGGTTCGGTATCTTCAATTGCTTCCTGTTTTCATTACATAACAATGTATTTTCCAAGCAATACGGCCTGACCGTCCTTTATGAATAAAAAAAAGTATTTTCCTTAGCGATTCCTTGCGCCCGGTGGCGCCTACGCTGTTTACTACAACAGGTACTGCAACAGAGAATTCGACGATGAAAAGATTCTGGTACAACATCAGAAGGCGAAGCATTTTAAATGCCACATTTGTCACAAAAAGCTTTACACGGGTCCAGGACTTTCGATACACTGTATGCAAGTGCACAAGGAATCGATCGACAAGGTTCCAAATTCGCTTCCCAACCGGTCGAACATAGTGATCGAAATTTACGGCATGGAAGGAATACCTCCGGAAGATATCCGTGACCACGAAAAGCAGAAGAATGGAAACCGGTCCGAGTCAGAGGAAGAGGAACCAGCGCACAAGAAAATGAAACAACCGGAAGGTAGATGAAGCGATCCTGCCAGCTAGGAGGCACAAAAATGTAATTTTCATTTTTTTTTCAGCATCCGTACCACAGGGAATGATGCAGATACAGAATATGATGCCACCGCATCTGCAGGCAGCGTACGGTATCAATCCTATGATGAGCGCGATGGGAGGCATGAACCCGTACATGGTGCCACCGGGAATGCAAATGATGCCGACGATGATGGCCACCGCTCCCCGGCCGCTTTTCCCAGCAGCTGCAACTGCAAATGCCGCTACCGTACCTACCACCTCCAAGCCGACATTTCCAGCTTACAGTTCAGCCACGATAAGTGCCCCGCCAACCACTAACAGTGCTATCTCAGCTGCGGCAGCAAGCAATAATAGCAATAATGGGCTGGGTGGTGGTGACCTTTCGAAGGGTGGATCCACAACCGGACTACCAAACTCGGCCACCGCAACTTCCAAGATTGTACATCCGCCTGAGGATCTGAGCTTGGAGGAAATTCGGGCACGGATGCCTCAGTATCAAAAGCAAATCCAGCAAGCCACCCAGCAAATGCTGCAGCAAAAGCAGCAGGAAAAACAACAAGCGCAGGTGGCGGCTGCAGTTGCGGCGGCTCAGCAGCAATTACAGGCACAGGCCCAAGCACAACTAAAGCAACACCAGCAGCAGCAACAGCAACAGCAGCAGCAGCAGCAACAGCAACAGCAACAACAGCAGCAGCAGCAACAACAGCAACATCAGGCTCAGCTACAGCAATTATCGCCTTTTTCATCGGCCGCTGGAACCGCATCGATCATTTCCAACACGCAAACGACCGCCGTAATGAAAGACAATCGAATGATGTCACCGCAGGAGGTAAGTGAACCGTTCTCTTTTGGCTCAATGTATTCATCTCTTTACACATCTATCCAGAATCTCCTGTTATGCCACATTTCCCTTTCCTATCTTACTGAGTAGCTTTTTTTTTAATCGTTGAGACGTGGTGCGTAAGGAGTACAATTTTTTCTATATCGATGTGCTCGGTTACGCGCCATGCATGTGACCGCAGCCAGCTGTGATGTGTAGTCAATGTTAAATTTTGTAGCATTAATTTATTGGAAACGGTCGTTTAAAAAGTCGCTTGCGCTAATAATTTTTATCTAGACAATTGGATGTCGTATATGTTTTTTTTTCTCTTACAATGTTGGTTTGCTATTTGGTTTTACTAATTGGGTACTCCTTCGACACATGGTTCAAGCATACAAATTGTAAACTCTTCAAGTGTTGTTGTGTTTGTTTAGTTCGCTTTATTATAATTGGATTGAGCTTTTCTTGAGGAAATTAAAGTTATGTTTTACGATTTGGTTTTACTGTTGGTACCTTTTGGTTTGATTTGTTTCTTGTATCGGTTCCCAATATT
Source organism: Anopheles maculipalpis (assembly GCF_943734695.1). Taxonomy (NCBI): domain Eukaryota; kingdom Metazoa; phylum Arthropoda; class Insecta; order Diptera; family Culicidae; genus Anopheles; species Anopheles maculipalpis. The sequence continues at coordinate 44,213,327 of NC_064872.1, forward strand.
GGAAGTAGTATTAATCTTAATTGATAAAAGTTTACAGAATCTCATACAGACATGTACGCATGGGTGTGCGGGTATCATTAACCTGTTTGCTTCTATTTTTGTCTTTTTTCTTAGTATTGTGCACAGTTTGATTTTTGTATTGGTGTTTGATTTTCCTAAATTTTTCACTTTTGCTAAATCTCCTGATTGCACTGGGAAAAGAGTTATGCTATGCTGCTCATACAAGGTAAAACACGAACATTTTTGTAATGTTCGACGGTTCTAGGGTCAATTGAAGCACACACACAGATTTTTTTTTGCTGTAATCATACTGCGTATTGCAACATCTGAAACACCTTTTGGAGAAAGCCACTCTTTTTGACAGCATTCTTGATCATTCTGTTTGGCAGATGCTTTAGAAGATGCTGTTAATATCATAATCTATAGTTATGATAATAATAGTACAAAAAGAACATTTAATTATCTGATAATTGAACGACTATTACGTTTTTCTTGATAAGCGGATCACTTGAAACAAAAACAAAAAAGAATCTCGATAAAAAGAAATTTACTCAGTCCCTTTTTGAAAACACATATATCCTTATTCACGAATCTCCTACAGTGTCTCACACTGCAATGGTAGTTTTATCTTCCATTGATTGATTTTATATTCGTTCTCATTTATGCTTTCCCATGTTTTTTCCCCATTTTAATATGTTTTTTTTTTTCATGTGATATAAATGACATTCATTCGGGAATTGTGTCTTTTTTGTGCGCTTTTCAGCAAGCCGCTGTGATAGCGCATGCTCATGCCGCTGCGGCCAACCACCATAAACAGATCGAGGAATTGAATCGTGCAGCAATGATTCAACGATTTCAGGCAGCAAACGCGGCTGCGGCAAATGCTGCCGCAGCTGCCGCCAGCAGACCAGGAATGCCAATCGGAATGGTCAGTTTAATAGTGAATGTAGAGTAGTATGAGCTGTGCTGTAGATTAATTAGTTCTTGTGTAGATTTACTAAAAGTCAATGAGTATCTCAATAATTGGTCATATCTTTGACGGGTTGGAGGATTGTACCATTTGAATGATATGGAATGTGGTATGTATGTATGTGTATGTTTGTTTGTTTTGGATGTGAGAGTAAATACTAACGGTGCTGGGGACTCATTACCTGTCAGTTTGTTTCCCGTTTGTAAGCTTACAGCTAAGTATAAGTGTATTCTAAATGAATAGATTTATGTTTTTTAGCCCATTTGATAGAAGTATAAATTACTAATTGTGTGCGTTTTTATTTTCCGTCCATTTGTTTTAGGTTCCAGTATCGCTCGGAGGTCCCGTACCGTTAATGCCACCCATGATGCGCCAAGGATTGGCACTTGGCCCCCCGGGGGGCGGTAACTTGGCGTTATTGGGTGGAAATATGCTTCGTCCTGGTCCCCCCCAAATGGGTCTTGGTCCAGGTAGGTACAATCAATACTATCGAAAGTGATCATTACCCAACATAGTGGCACAGTAAATGTTTCAGTACACACTACTGTGCTATGGTTACTATGGACAGATTTTATGGCTTCAGATTGTGTCCCTGACATTGGTCAAGATGTTGCGAAAAAAATTGCCAATAAAATAAACCAATCGCAACGAACTTATTTTATTCGTTAGGTAGATGAATGAAGCACATGCGGATAGGATGATAGTTTGTGTATAAATTACAATCGTCAAAAACACTCACTAATATTGAATGAAACTGAGCCCCCACACACTCAATATTTTATATAATCGTTTACGAATCTGGGCCCTTATATAAATTGACATATATAATGCAATTTTACATTATATAGCTTAAGTAAAACGATATACAAATTAGAATGACACGTGCTCTCAGTTTATAAAAAAAACTTGTGCTGGGTTTTGTACTGTAAAACACAACATATGATTGTATAGCTGCTGCAAGATCATTCGAAGCAAATGATCAGGAATCAGGATTTTTTGCAATGAAATACAATTGTGTTCAATATAATAGTGGTCTGAAATTTCGCAGTGGAGAACATCTGCAGTGAAACAAATGCGTGTATTTAAATCACAGGTTATTATAATAAATTCATTCTTTTTCTCTATTCTGCCTAAGTTTTTGTTAAATTTATGCTGTACATGTTTGAGTGAAACGAAAATAGTTTTGTTATATGATTTTTTTTAGATTTGTTAGCCAAATATCACTGTATGTGTCCCTTTTTTCACTAAGTAGTATTCTATCTAGGACAAAAACTAGTCTTTAAAGGGGCACATTGATTCAGCCTTAGAGTTTGTCTGTGACTTTTTTTGTTATTTCTGCCGGGGCCAAACTTCAAATTGATTGATTTGGTTTAGTATATCATATAACCCTTTTTTTAATCAAATTACTTTTTTTATGATTATTTTTTCTTTTTTTTGGTCAATGGTTGTGCGTTATGTGTAAGTCTTTAGTTATGTGTAAGTCAGTTGAACGGAGATGATTTAAGATTGATAGAAATCTCGAGTCGGAATCTGCATCTATCAATACTTGTCGTTATGGTGTATGTCTGCACCATATGTGAGACCCGACAATCAATTTGAGAGATAGCAGTAACTTACAAAAATCATTCCTTTATAATTATCTGAACACAGTTATTACTGCTATTTTATTGAACACAATTGTAATGGTTACTTGTACTTACAGTGACGGACAATAAACTAAGACCACCATTATTACCACCATTACCACTACCATTGCACATTAGGCAAAAATGAGATTGTTAAGTCAATTTTCAACGAATCTTCTTAATTTTTTTGTTGTAAAATTTAGTGAAATAAAACATTTCATTAATTCAAAAATCCTAAAAAGAAAGTATAGTTTTGGAAATTCCTTCTTTGCATTTATCAACTCGGTTAACGGTTGAGTATGCCGAGAATAGAAAAACTAGATTTTTTTGAGTCGAAACATTTTCAAACCTATTTCATGGTTTTAATTATTACACAATCATTCAAGAACTTTTGGACAAAAACAAAGAAGCTGTACAAAGTTCAGTTGCTGATGATCATTCTATCAAAATTTTGTAAAGTTATAGCTTGTAGAAGTATCGAAACCAGCTTTTTGAAAATCGGACATAAAAGTCGGCTTATATTATGGTTCGTCACTGTATATATATGTAGTTGCATATTTGTATTGTTTGTGTGGCTGTTTTTGCTTTTTTTTATTGACATGTATTAAGGATAATGTTCTAATTTGAAACATATACAGTCAATCTCCTCATAACGAATATCATTACTAACATGTTTTTCAAGTAACGAGCAAATAAAAATTATCTGAAAGATTACTTTCAACTCAACGTATTCAAATCTTCTTTCTCATATGCGGTTTATGTGGTCCATGCTGAAATTATCTGCAGTTTTCAAATTTCGCAGGGTTGGAGAGTCAGGGTCTAAAAATAAATCTTAAATTTTTTAATTTTTTTGTATCGAGTGTATGTGTAATGAGTGTAAAACGTAAATTCAATTTCACGGGAGCTTGAAACCGAATCGAATCGTTTGGTTATAAGTTTGTTATTCGGTTACGTTTTGAACGCATTTCGTTAGTAATATAATAATGAGCGCTATAGGGCTCATACAAAGCGCGCGCTATGAGTGTAAGTTTTGCTCTTTTCATAAAAAAATGTATGGAAAGAGGCACTGGATCGGAATGTACTCGTTGTAAGAAGATTAACTGTATTTGTGTTTTAAAGGAGTAAACAATTTTGACATTTAACTTTTATCACCGAGAGAACTATTAGCATTCTCTGCAAAAGAGTAATCAAAGATAGACGATAGATTGTTAGCTAAAGGTTTGGATATTTATACAGACGTAGACGTGTGAATAGATTTTCAAAATTCTAACAACGAAACGTAGGGTAAAACAAGGGAGGAGGAAGATTTTGTATTTTTCATACTGAGCTGGATTATCAAATAAAATGGTTTGCAGTAAAGATCAGAAGCTGCCGCACTGAAAGAATCAATATATAATTTTTTTTGGTTGTTTCCCATGGCCGAAAGCGAAAGCAAACAAAAGGCCATAAAACAATGTGTTTTACACTACATAATCCAATAGCAAGCTGAGAGCTGATGAGACAAATGCACACGATTAAATTTAAGTTGCCTGCGTATGCTAAACGAATTATTTTCTGCAGTTAAATTAGCGGATTGTTGTTCTCTAAGTGTATGTGTCAGAGATCGTATCAATACACAATTTTTTACACATTTGAAGTACATATAAAGTCTTATGATTATTCACAGGTAGCTTGTATCATTGAAAACTTACGTTCGTTTATATTATTGTTTTATCTTATGCTTCAAAATGATTTCATACATAGTACTGACCTCTAAATTTGGTTTCAAATGCAATTGGCAAAACGATAAACCGTACCATACTCTTATTTTTATACAGACCAAGTTGATAATTTCGTGGAAATAGCATACCAAAACATCGATTATTCCTTCCGGTTTCATAACAAGTCGTCGTTTAAAATTAGATCCACTTAAAAAAAAAAAACCGTTCTGCTCCTAATTCTATTGTAACTTGTCCTAACGATGAAAATCAATTTCATGCCGTGTTTATTGGTGTCATCTCCCTCTGCTATCTTATTGTATCCCGTATTTTCTACAGTGCAATGACGTCTCACAAATTCGAGTTCAACGCACTCGAGATTTCCTCGTGCGCAAACTGTGTCCGCCCAAGGTATAATAGCGAGGCACATACCTATACTCATATAGACCGTAATCTTACTTCACACTAATGTTAGTCTATGTTTCATTATCATTGTGTCACTTGTTTGGAAAAAAACACTACTTCCTTTTACTTTTATGTGAATGTATTGATTGATTTGCGTTTGATAATTGCTAGTTTTGTTTTTGCGTGTGTGTACATTTACAAGTTTTATGCAAGTTTTAGCTCCAGTTAAAATCATTTTTGTACGCGCAAGCTTGCAAAACGAGTGAGACATGCTTCAGCTGCTTTCCATTGATTGAAGCAATTGGATGTCCTAGTGCAAAACGTATCTGGAAATGGAAATAGAATTCGAAACAAGTAATTATCAATCGATGGCGCTGCTTCTTCAAAATCGTACATCACTAAGAATAAGATGGAAATTAATGTTGTTATTTATAATTACCCTTACTAATCATTACATGGGAACACATTTCGAATGAAATACTACTACAGCAAGATGCTATTTACCAGAATTTCTACTTTGGAAAAAAATACGCTAAATGTGTCAAAGTTGGTTTCAATTGTTCGTAATTACCTGTCACAGTATGCAATAGAACTTCGCTAAAGTGTTTGTGTGTTTTATAAATATTAATTATTTTATAATAATATTCTATTATTATCTTTTAATAATTAATATTCATTCAATATTCAATAATGCTTCAAGAAATTAATTTTTTGAAACATATTAAAAACTATGAAAAGAAAACACGCCATGAGCAATCAGAATCTATAGAACATTCTAAATAATTTCAAATGGCTTTATAACGATTTTTGGAACAAAAAATGATCATGAGCGTTCTTGAATGCCCCAATGCTTCAAGCTTCTTATTATCATTTTATTCGTTTTTGTTTCATGGTGAGTATCTTTTATCTGATTATTTTAATAGTTAATTTTAAATTTGGTGACGTAGACTTTGTATTTAGGTTCTGTCCATTTCATGCGTTCCATGTGTGTTCTATCAGTTTGCAATGTGTGTGATAATTAACATCAAATCCTACTATTACTGCGCCTGGTTTTTTTCTTCTTCTATACTTAACACTTATATTATTCACTTTGCATGTTTCAAATGTAAAAATAGGCCACAAGATTTGCAGTATGGAAAAAAACTGTGATTATTGTTTATTTCAAATAGTTTCTGATTAATTTTCAACAAGTAACTCAAAAGCTTTGTACACAAAGGAAGAAGAAAATACAGTTCATAATTGATTCCTCTAAGAGGAGCGCATTTTAAGTACAAATGTAAATAGATAAATTAAATTTAATTATATGCTTAACCTAAAACTAAAGACGCCTGCGCACATATAATTACTAACTGAATCTACTACTAAAATACTTTGAACGAATAATAAGAAGTACTTACTGAATATAGCCCCTAATTAGAAAGAGCATTTGCGTAAGAATATAATTGTAAAATTCGTGTGAACCATAAAAGGTAATCGAATTGCTTCCATTTAAAACTTTAACAATGCTTTGTCGGTTTTTGTTTTCTCCTTATTCACACTAACTGTTATATAAATTACGAAAGTGTTTTGCATGCAGTAATCCTGGTTTGCTATTGATTCATTGCTTTTAGTAATGTGTACCGCCGTCATATGGCTGATGTTGATGATTGGAGTACTTACTTCTAATTTGGAAATGGGATGATTCGTAACAATCAAAAAAACAAACACACATCACGTTCCAAACCGTTTTCGAGAGAACCATATGTATCGGATATGGGTTTTGCTAACGAATGTTGGGTTTGGTGAAAAATGTCATCCACAGTGCCGACTCCTGTTGTTGTCTCTTTTTCTTTTGCAGGACACCAGTGCAGTACACAATCGAGAAATGAAAAATGAAATAAAATATAATAAAGGGATGGATGATAGTTTCATACCTGTTACCACTCTTCCCCGTGTCTAAGATAAGCCTATAAAATACTACTAACTCACTTAAATGTGTATTCTACTACCCCTTTTCTGCCAGTAACATTGTGTGTATGTGTGCATTTGTGTGCGTGTGTGTGTGTGAGTGTGTGTGTGTGTAAGTGTGTGCGAGTGTCTTAGGTTTGGTTCCTCTATTGTCCAAAAACTTGTGTTAAGTGTGTTATATAGTTTTTAGGCATTTTTGTTCTAAAAAGCTTTTGTATGCTTAGAAACGTTGACATGCTAATATGGCTATTTTTAATCAATAATGTAGTTCACACACGCGTCGCAGCAACGAACAACCTTTGGCGGACTAACACCAACAATGTACTTTATGTTTTTTTTTCCCACTAGTCGAATCCAATTCTATAAGTTCTTGCACAGTTTGTTATATGCAGAATGAACTTTTTTCCAAGTTTTTCTCTCTTTTTCGGTTTTTAACCAATTATTGTGTTCTATGGTACGGATTGTGTAGCCATTAGTGTTGTGCGTATGTGTGCGTAATGTAGTAACACTTAATTGTAACAGTTTGCGTAATTTAGTATCCTTTTTCACACCGTTTCTAACATAAGAAACCTAATACTCACGAACAAATTTTGTGTCTCATCATTGTCGTTTTGTGTGAATAATTTTGCTTTCGTACTTGTAGGGTAGTAGAAGAATGACTTAGACGATAAGTCATAAGAAAAAGCTACCAAAGTTCGTCATCACTATTATAATGTACAGTTATGTGTTTACTTCGCTCAAAATGGTCTCGCGCATTTCTCGAATCATGCGGTTGGAAATACATACAATCTGGCAGAGCTAATCAAGAGCAACTGGAGCAGATAAGCAAAATCAAATTGTTATTCGTATCTATATGTTCTGTATCACTACTTACTATACACTGTTATCGTTGCTGTTTTGAGTCTAGTTATAATTTTGATGATTTAAGTTCTGTAATAATGTACTGTTCACTTACTTTTATTGCTGCTACTATTGATATAATCGCTATTACTAATATTTATGCTATCTACTGCTACTACCATCCACAACCACAATCATCACCATCACCATTAGCAGCGTCGTTTGGTTCGGAAAATACAAATGAATGAAATCCCCAAAAAAATTCAAATAATCTAGTGTTACGTTTAATGGAAAATCGGCACCTCAATAACCCAGTTCTAATACGATGTGTTTTGTTTTGCATTTGCTTCTTCCCGTTGTTTCTCCTCATACCTTAGGTGGATTAATTACACAAATTCCGACAGTACCGGGCATGGGTGTTGTTTTCCCCGGCGCACCGATGCTACCGATGATGCCACCTCGATTCCGGTGATTGACTCAACCTGCGCTGCTAACCCACGTTTCAGTTCCGGCACAACGATCGCTTATAACGGCGGTGACATCCGCTTCTTTACCACCATTATTGCAACGGCTTCCATTATCAATAATCTATCCGTAAGTGAGTGATCAAGAACGCTGCCTATCGTACGATTATTTCACTCATGTTACCAAACGCTAGGAGGATGAATGAACTCAATAAGGTGCAATGTATTAGCATGAGCTTGTAAGTACAATCTTTTTTGTTGCTTAAATAATCATTTAAAATTCAAAGGTGTTTTAAGTGTTTCATGTTTTGTTTTTCCAGCATTTCCAGGCAACATCTGTCCACATGATTTTACAAATGAGAATGGTTTACTAATAATCGAAAGCCCGTGTATGGAGTATGGCGTGTATGGCATTAAACCATTTGGTTGTGAAATTGACCAAGTCTTCATCATCAATTTGTATAGCAGCGGTATGTGGTTTTTAATTCATTTTATAGCTATAAATTGTATAAAGACAAGGATAAACAAATATTGTTCCGCGTGTGCGAACAACTTTTAAGGCAATAATTCTATTATAATCCTTAAACCGGAAAGGTAAGAAAGTTGCATTAAGTAGAAATACAGGACAAAAAAGGAGTAAAGGATACCGGACAACGATATGTTGCAAATGTCTGCAATGCTCAAATATGTGATGTTTAAATTGAAAAAAAAAAATTAGTACATACCAAAGTAGAGCACTTAACAGCCGCAACAGCTTAGGGTCAGGACAGAAAACGTTTTGAGCTGTTGTACCATTCTTTGACATTGTCAAGGAAAATAATGTTTTGATTGAAAAAAAAGGAACTCAAAAAGCAACATTAAAATGTGCATCATGCGGTGATTAGAAATAGCAGGATGCTTTTTCCGGTGTTTGGGATAATCGTTCCGTGTAGAGCCAATGATCGAATTGTCCTCTTTAATGATTTGCTTTTTGTTTATGTTATTTAAATCGTGACAGCAATCTTGACCATATTATTACATCGTAGATGAAGTACAATGCCATGGCAGCTGATTCAGCATTCGTAGTGGTAATTAGCATCCACCGTTTGTTATTGTTGGTGTAGAATTAAATTTTGGTGTTCGAAATAACTCATTGCTAGCCTTTCCATCCACAATGACGGTTTGAATAATACTAGCTCCATTTCACTTTATAAATTAGACGCCCACAGTAACCGACACTTATAATACTTAGCTGCAATTGTGAAATGCATTGAATTGGGACTAGAATAGTTTTCTAACAGTGTGTTTCGAAATTCACTCTAGCAATAACGTTGCCTGTAGTGCCTGATAATATTGGGGCATGTTGGCTGCCAATCCATACATCCTAATATTTTTGAAATGATGGGTAAAAAGGTACACTTAAACTAACAAGGATTTTCCTGAAAAAACATTTTATTTGATGATATACGACAAACGCTGTCACTGAATGGATTGAACTTCACTTGTTTAGTATCCCTTTTAGATTGGTTGTTAGTTTTGATATAATGTGAAATTGTTCTATGAAAATGACTAACCAAGTTATTAAGGACCTACTATGCGATATTTCTTTGATAACCAAAAGCACTTTATTATTTATAATTTGGTAGAAATTTGTTTGGATAGTTTTTTTTTCATTGATGTACGGATTTACCATTATAACTTATTCGTTGTTTTACACTCCTGGTTTGTCCCCTAATCCCTCCCTCCTACTTTTATATTTTGGATAAAGGAATCATTAATTTTATCTCATCCGTCTTTGTTTGGACTACATCATCCACCAGCAATGTCTAAAGCACAGTTAAGTATGAGAGTGACCAAACAACAAGCATTGCGATATACTGATGCAATTATTACATGTTCAGTCCTCCCAGGTTTGCTTCCATATTTACAGTACGCGTCCACACGGTGCAGTATACCATCCTTTCACGGCCGGCAGACCGATCGTAACGATTGAAACACTTGTAACCGAAAAAAGCCGTACGTACAAAAGAATCAGGAGAAGGTACGAGAGATAGAGAGAGAGAGAGAGAGAGAGAGCGGAGAAATAGAGAGTGTGTGTGTCGTATGTTAGTTAATAGTAACAGTTTCGGTGGGTCGTGGGTTCATTTCGGCCTGGTTAACCTGTTTAGTTAAAGCTTTACCAACACTTTTCGTACTCATTCCTGTCTGTATGTCTGTATTTTGTAACCCCATTATCAAAACAACCAACCTAACCGTGATCGTGCAGGTGATTGTCTTAAGAGTAATGTGTCCTAAAAGCCAGGATCCTTTTGCGACCATCTACTCTTAGAAATCACAAAGTTGATGTTGGATGGGCACTGTTCCGTTCCCACCCTTTGAGCGGTCGGTTGCAATGCTTCCACCAGTTTCATCAAGGGTCGGCGACATTGGTCGGAGTTTTCTATACATATATCTTCTAACGAAATCTGACCATTTGTCACATCAATTTTGTTGAGTGGAAAGTCCCTTGCCGTAGAACGATGTGTGCAAAGTTTCGCCGAGTGTGCGGTACTCGGCCTCATCGGGGGCAGGCGAAATTGTCCTTTCAATTTCACAGTTCCTCTTATAACCTGTTTACTTAGCATTGCATTAACTACAATATGGGAGTAATATGATGGTGCGTGGTAATACGTTGTTGTCGTGAGAGGGTGTAAGGTGTGGCCTTGTTTTCTGTTAAGATGATGCTAGTTAACCGTATTATAAAGCTTCTTTAAATCACTAGATGTGCTCTTGTAATGCAGGATGATTGATGGATGAATGACTTCTCTGAACACATTAAAAGTTTTCACTTTGTATGCAATAGCTGTACTGGATTGTGATCGAATAGGTTGGAAACATTTTTCGTTGATTGAGATTTTAATTTAATCGCTTCTTTACCTTCTCCATAAGCCATCCTCCATTGCTTTTTTCTCGCCTTGTCGTACTTTGCCAGGCGTTTATGAACATTGACATTGTTTGTTTGTTGAATTGTTTTAAGCAAATAATTTAGTAACGTTGTCAGAACATGCAATCATTTCTTTCGGTTTATACTACTCAATACCTGCATCTTGGAACTGTTGGACTTTCCATCCCCTGTTTCGTGATCGGCAATTGGACATCAGAGTCATAGATTTTCAACATACAACTATTGTTTTTTTCCATTATATGGGGGTTTGAAGTGTAGTCGATTGATCTATATGTCTAACTCTCTTCCTTTCTCTATTTCTCTCTCTCTCTCTCTCTCTCTCTCTCTCTCTCTCTCACTCTCCTTCTCTTCAACATCCATCCATATCTCGTGTGTGTTCTCTTTGTATGTTTTATTTTTCAATTTTTTTCAATTTCTATTCTCAGTGAGTGATAACAAACAATTAGTACGGTTTTGAGCAAGTTTCAGTAGTGTGTTTAAGCACCGGTGATTCATCGATAAACTTTCTAACTCAGTCCTTAGCATATTGTTTTTCTTATTAGTTTTTTTTCTTCTTAAATCTTCATTGGTACATGTTAGCTGTTGGTAATTTTGGTTTATCTTTCGTTCGGGTGATCGTCTGTTTATGGTCGTACGGTATATTTGGGAAGGTTTTATTTTGCAGCTTTGATATGCTTAATGGAGGAAACCTAAGAAGCCTGTAGACAATGATACGGTGTGGGAAGGATTTTCATTTTGACTTGATTTGGCATTACTTTTGCGGTGCTAGTATGAGTTTGCTATGAACTTTGCGTATCCATTTGCAATAGAAATCATCCAATACACACTTCCGATCTGTTCCATGCTTGATTAACATTTCAAGTTCAGTTTTGTTCAGTTGTACCACCTAACATAAGATATTGTTTCCCCGTTTTCGTTTCCGGATTGTAATGATTGTTACGAGTTTGAAGCATCGATTGAGTTTTTCCATTTCACCTATCCGATATAAGCTGTAATGTTCGGTTGTATTTTCTCAATGCTTTACCTGTACAAAGCTATTGTTAATTGTGTAATATTAGTGAAAAAAAAATGCAATGATGAAATGAAAATAGGCTCGTAAGATTCATGATTATGCCTAACAATATGCACCCAGCATCAGCTACGGATCAATGTATTTGTGAAGTAATGTCATGTGTAGCTTAAACAACATCTAACCGTAGCACATACTTGAATAGGTGCCAGTCTCTGACGCACGCACTACCACACAGCAGGAGTTTTTGCATTATGTTTCGATGTTTTTGCGGGCAAACTAGTCACCATATCCTTTCCTCGTAACAGATTATTGGTGAATGGTGAAACAGCAGTTGAACTTAGTGCTGGTAGTGGGAGATCATATACACGAGTGTTATCGTAGAAACATATTCACTGATAGAGCGATTGAACGATAAGCAACCAATACTAGTGTGAGAAGCAATTTTGAACGTAAGTTTTTAGTGTGTATATTTATCATTTTCGATTGCAATCGACGTCTGGATAGGTTGTATATATAGCAATTATGTATAATAGATATGCATAAGGATATATATACACACCTACGTGCCACGCAAGGCAAGACAAAGTATGTTAATGATGTTTTCATTTGTTAAATGTATTCGATAGTCGGTAAACGATCTATTCATTCAATAATTATTCATTGGCGTAGCGTGTCACCTAAGATTGAACAAATGATTAGGGATATGGTAAAATAAATGTATCGGTTGAAAAAACAAAAACAAAAATGCGCATGTACTTTTCGAATAAATGATGACAAATGATGATGGGCTATCAGCTTACATTCATGCAATAGGTTAAAAGGATGCAATAAATACGTTTCCTTTTTGTTATATGATTCAAAGCTGATCGACTTAAGCTTACCTGTCTGACATTGTAGTATGGCAACAATCTTTTTAAAGTTCCAATGACATACAATTTATTAGGTTCTTTTCTCTATATTTATTTTGGTACGTTGACTAACAATTAACAATTATGACACAACTGCACTCCAGCCGTTACAAAACAAAACTGTGTTACAGCAATGGCTCTGGATAAAAAGAAATGTGTCTGTGATGATCACTTATGCTGACGTAGAAGGAAGCAGACAGTCAGATAGAATAATAGAGTTTTCGTATCAAATACAGCGTATGGTAGTGTATAGTCTGTAGTTCAAACATTTAGCAGAAATTATACGATGTGGAATAGAATTATGAGTTAAAATGGTTGGAATCATTTAGCCATTACTCTCTGTCTCCGTTCCATACTGATTATAAACACAAAGGTAAACAAGTAACACGAGTGCACGATACTGTTATTTCTTAAATGGACGAAATACAAAGTACACAACCGTTTCGTCGCTGCAATACCTAACACGGATCCCTGATTCTGGTTGCTCAGCAAACAGAGAGAATAACAATGGAATGCTACGGGCTACAACGTGGGGTTGCCTATATCCTGAAGCAGTAGTTCGATAACAGTAGCACAATAATCATCGAAAATAGTGCCATCGTGCTGGTCGTAAAGTGTAACACACTGACACCGGTGGAACCAACTTTGGGCGCTAAAGTGCTCGTCGAGGGCCGTAAAATGTCGCCCAGATTGGTAATAATGTCAGGCAGCGGCTTAATGTTGGTATCACAAGCTGTATTTTGTATCGCGTCCTTCACCGTGGCCGTTAGAACACGGAAGTTGATATCGTTTCGATTGAGTGACTCGTACATGTACTGGTGCATCCGATCCGAAAGTACCCAGAGATTACTTTCGTCGTCCACCTTGACATCGTTGGGGAACACCATATCGACGGTGCTCATGTACACCCGCCCGAGCGATTTGATCGTGTATGCTCGGTTGGACGTTTTCCAGCACGTGATGGCATTTAAGTTTGGCAGCGCGTAAAAAATGACGCCCGTCTTCTGATCGACGAACGCCACACCAGCCTGACCGTTTGGACCGCGCGATCCCAGTATCTTAAACTCGTGGTAGTTGCTCGGATCGGTAGCAAACGTTTGGTTGCGCAGCACTTTGGTTGACACGGAAAATTCATTCAGGGAGCTTAACGGGTGGAAATAAAGTGTAGCATAGCCGTCGGATTGTGGCTTGAGCGCAATGCCGAAGAGTCCGTCGTCCCACTGGAAGTTAATGCCGGTAATGTTATAGTTGCCGGCGAGCGGATCCGGATGAAAGAAGTGATGCTTCACACGCCAAGACTCTTGCTGTTTCCAAGAGTAAACCACCAGCCCCGGACTACCGAGATCGGCCGCGTATGCAAATGTGTCATCGCAATCGGTATCTTCTACAGCAATGTTGGCGTAGAATGAGTTCTCTTTCAGGTGATCGGCGGGGAATTTGTACCGTCGCAGCAGATTATCGTTGTGCAGGTCGTAGACTAGGAGCGACGTTGGGCTGGTAACGGTGGCATTGCCTAGAAGCTCCTCAACTCCGGTGTCCAGCACCCACAAACGTCCGCAGCGATCAGCTCGTATCCGAAATGGAGACACGATTTCTGGGGCTTCCGCCTCACTGCTGGAGCGTTTGTGAGCGCTCCAACTAGGATAGGGATGTAGACGGGGCGATTGGGTGGTGGTTTCTGGAAGGTAAATGGAAACAACAAAGAAGTGTGTTAATGCCTGTTGTTGGAATAATCGCTGTTTGGATGAACTTTCAAAGCATTGATATTCAAAAAAATAGTCTGTGGTTACAACTTTAATGACCTGCTTGACGTTGACTGCCATATAGGTAGATACTGGTACGTCAGCTAGTTCAGATAACCAACCCTTATTATGGAAGTGTTGGGCAGGTCTATTTGTAAAGTTACACAGCTTAATAACACACTTCCCTGTTAACAAAATTGCCTCAGTAGTGTCTTAGTTGGCGGATTTACAAAGATTTTGTCAATAGGGTCGGCACATGCATGCAAACCTCGGCTGGACGGTACGCATGACTGACTATTCAGCTGTGAACACAAGTCACAGACTGCAATTAAGGAGGGCTTGCGGGTGGTAAGTGGGGATACGATACGATCATAAATCGAACACAAATTTCAATAAAACTATACACAAAATAGTCGAACATCATTTGCATATAAATGGTATGAGAATCAAGAAAAGCATTAAAATGGATCGAGTAACTAGTTCCCGTGGAAAACTAGTTCTGCGCAAACTACTAGACCATTGAACATGGGCTAATTTTGTACCGTGGAATTGAACGTGCTGAAAATTAGTTCCACACCCTCGGCGTTGCCACGAGCTGTAGTACTATAAAAACCCAGCCTTGGAACACCAATAAGACAATGGTAACATTCACTGGAAGCATGATATGCGTTTTTTTTACACATTGCTATTGAGGTGTATACCATGCAAAGGCGTCAGCTACCGGTGCATGGCCAAAGACTTAAACGATTGTTAATCGATCGAGAAACAAGATCGCTTATTTGCAGTTTGCAAGGTTAGCCAACAAATCAGAAGTGTGGACTCTGTGGACTTGGGGAACGGTATTCGTAATTTTCCCTCATACATTTGGCTGATGTTAAATCTGGTATTGCCCCACAGAGGTGGGCATTCTGTGCTCCAGTCATTGCCCAAAGGCAAAAATCTATAGATTCCACACTTTGCGTACGAATCATAGTCCCACGGGGCAAGACACGTTAAACCGGTAGAAACCGCTGACCCCTTGACGCGTTCAAAATTTCCCATGACACATAGACTTTACGATGGTTTGATAGCTGCCATATTAATTTCAAATTAAAAACAAACTTCTTGTTAACGCTTCGAGTTGAGCAAGTGTGAGTCATGACGCTTCGTCTCACAGCATTTCATTGGTAAGTTTGTATGTCGTTGGTTTGAGGTGGATACTTCGTGTAATTATGGAAACCTCTCATCGTTCAAAAACATATATGAGCTAAAGCTGTTTGTGTTTGGAATTTGACATATCTGTTTGCGGTATGTTTTATTTATTGGATTCTGGTTTGAATGCGAAATTTGCGATTGTTGATCGACTCGATCCTTTCACACGCAGCCATTACGTGTGTTCGTTATAAAAAATGGCAGCAATAAAGAATGTTTTACATTCTAGTACACTCGGTTTTCTTTGTACTAATGATGTTTAAAAAAGGCAAAAAAGGAATTATAACTAAAATGTTATGCGCATATAATTACTTTAAACTCCGCTGCCGTGGCTAACCACCCTTACCAACAGTTTACATCAACCAGAAGGATGCAAAAGTTTACCACAATCTACAAAAACGAGATGTTGGACTAAACAGTAGTGCACAATAGTAGGGAAAAATAATGACAAGCCGTGTTCTAAATGTAACCGCATAATGCTGCTGCAAAATGGGGCTCTCTAACCTCCATCGCCAAAGCTTTGATTCGACCTTAATCTAGGCACCTTCGCGGTCTTGTATGCCAACACAGAGGCACGCGCGCGTGAAGGTACGCGGATGTATGAATTCGATGGCGCGTGCGCATACAGTTGGTATTGAGAGGCGTGTGAATTCGATGGTAAGATAATGCGATCGCGTCGGTTCATTTGGCTTCCTCATTTCACGACCGTGGTCAGGGTACGGTCAGTGCAGTGTAAAATGCAACTAACACGATCATCCTTGAACTCCCGCGCGCACACCCAGCTCGACCGTGCCCAGCTAGATATACCGGCTGGAAAGGAATGTTGTCAATTCAGATTCAAATGCATTGACGATTCTCCTAACTCGAGGACGGAGCAAAAATGAATAAATTATACAAATTTATAACACCAGATATGTATGCAGTGCATGTTGACTAGATTACACCATATTGTTTTTTTTTTTAGGGGAATTTGCATAAACGCACCAAACCTACCGTTGAGATTGATGTATCCTAAGGACGCCGGAATGCCTTCCTTCCATCGAGGCAGTGTCAAAAATAGTCGCTTCTTGTAGACCTCCAGCCCGACCGGTATTACATTTTCTGGGATGTAACGTTTCGAAGCGATCGCTTCCTGTCGTTCGGCTGCACTTGGAAATTCGAAATCGATTTCTTTCCATTGATAGGCCACCCGTAAGTTGTCGTTGGCCGAGGTATCAGCAGGTAAAAGAGCTATTATGCAGCAGATGGCGGTGATGATCAACGCCACTGGCGTCCGACTGGCTGTGATCATTTTAGTTTACTAGCGTTTACTACTTGCACAACGATCGTACTGCAATATCGAGAACAAATTTCTTCACTATTTTTCGTAGTGCACCACGTGTTTGAATCACGTCTAGTGGGATGGTAACGGTTCTAAACACTCGATCGATACTGATTTATGCCTTAACTAAACATGCATTACACTAAACACTGGAGTCGACGAATGTGCAGCACTACAGACATCCACTATTCAAGCACCACCGAGCGAGATGCGATCGTAACACAGAATGACGCGAACTGTTCGCGAACAATTTAATACCGGCTTAGAACTCTTTTGGTCGTAGTGTCGCTCTAACAACTTCTCACTTCCACCGACACCGTCGTCGTTCGTGCTTCACGGACCCACTACTACTGTACTAATGTAACTGCACAAACCACTCTGACCCGACCACTCGCGTTCAGACAGCGCACCCGAGTACACCAACCTTCAGCATCCCGGCACGAGTTGCTCCAAGCACCGGCTCACTCTTGCTTCTTCACACTGCATCGCACGGCGTATCATTCTTTACCGCTCGCACGTTGCCCTCGGAAGCTCTAAGGCACGTTGTCTGCCGTTTGGATACTTGGGTCCGTTGGAACGTCCACCTTTCTCGCCGGCAGGCTTTCAACCTGGATGATAGTGAGAGGAAACAAGAAGAAAACGATAGTGACCAAAAATTAAAAGAACTTGCGCAGTAAGGTGAACTGCTTTTTCGTGCTCCCTTCCCACAGTCGCTCACACACACACACACACACACACACACACACACACACAGTGAGTGTGTGTTGCTTGCCTTTCCAAGGGTTGGCCACCCCTATTGACACTGGCAGTGTTTGCCGTCCGTCTCTGTGTGGTTTCCCGCGCGGTGGGCTTTTTTGATTTGTTCGCTAGTATACGCGTGTGTCGCATACTATTGGTCATTGCTGGTCGATAGCTCGAAATAAAAAAACTTTAACAATCATTTACCCATGACGCATGCATTTCAAGACCTTTGCTGTTTAGGGATTTTGTTCTTCTAGTCATTTATGGAGGCTACAGATTTGTCTCTTTAGTTTAAGGATTGCGTTTTGAAATATTCAGTTCAGTTCAGCATTTTTTCTGTGGTTTTGTTTGTTGCAGTTTCACCTTGAAGATTCACCAAGACATTTTTAATGTTGGTCGCCAATTCCTACGTCGAGCAGAAATTTCAACAGTAGTCTTAATTTTACGACGCGAAATTTAAATCCAAACGGGTCCTACGTTTGCTTGTAGTATTAAGCTGGCCGAAGGTGTGGTCAGCGATCCAATGTTGGTATTTTTTGTGCCGGTTCACCACAGCTGGAATGCTTGAGCAGTATTATGGTGTCTGCGGAAGGTGAAAACGTGCTTCTTTTGTTTCGACGACATGCGCTGGCAGAACCGATAGATTTGAATATAATGTAGTGGATATTTTAGCGATTTGTTACTTATAGAAATGGAAAGGATATTCGATTGCTTGCTTACAAAAACATTTAGAGAATTAACAAGAAAGATATAATTGAAAATAATTTCATATTTCAATTTCTTCCCTACGCATAGGAACTTTATTGGCACACAAAGTTTTTCTAATGGAAAAACTCTTTTCACTTGTCTAATAATTGTAGCAATATCGATCAAACGAAGTTCTGATCAATGACTGATTGATAGATACGGGAAATTCAGCAGGTGGTGTTTTAGTTTTCTATTACTCATTCAAGGATTTTCCCAAATTGTAAGTCATTCTATTATTTCTATATAATTCGTCTTACTACAAAAAAGTACATTGATGAAGAAATGGCAATCTTACCATGACAAATGGTTAATTTTACAACATAAGCATAAGAAAAGAAAACATTTCTGATGCCAATAGTACTTACATGGCAAAGCATGGCTCACCCAAGAGCCTTCTACTATCGCAAAAAAACGGTTGAATTGTCAATTACAGTATCGATTGACTCTAGGGAATTTGATGATAAATTAACTTCCCTCTAGATTATCACGTAGTATCATGCGCCAGATATTGAGCAGAGCGCTCTCCATCCTGCAATCGACGACCGGGCCTAATGCCGTGTAGCTGTTCGACGATTGATGGTAAGATTAGATGTATTGGAGATCGATATTGGAATTGATGACTTGCAGTTTGAATGTAGCTTTCCGAACGGCACGTTCACTTAGAAGCTAAACGAGCGGTTCGCTCGAGGTGAATGGGTGAGTTCGAGTTAGTTTAGATTACGTTGTTTCGTGAGCCGTGCCAACATATGCAATTTTGCAGACACACTTTCCGTACCTTGTTCATTTTGAATAGATTCGTCTTTTCTAGACCGTCGCAAAGAAATCTATTGGCAAAAATGTACCGGACAAATCTCAGGGCCTATAGCCAATTACATGCGTCAACTTTCATGTTAGCTCAATTTGATGCATGAATGAAATGGAATAGACGGAGCTACTATATCAAGGACATTGGGATCGTTGCAGGTATTGAGCAAGCAACAAGCAAAGGATATGCCGCAGTGGAAACAAATACAAAGAAATGAAATCATCTCCAGAAGCCAAATGTCTAGACAGATTTGATGATGGGGTTTAAACTGCGAAAAGACGGGAGCCATCACCAAGAAGACGATCGTTCTGCGTTCTGATTTCAGTGAATCAATTTTGGAGCAGTGCAAAAAGGATGATTCAAACTGGACAGCCTCCCGCAATATGCTACGCATCCGAGCCGTGTGTTAGACGGACACATAAACGGAGAGATAGAGAGCGAGAGACGGCGAGAGCTGGGTGTTCGTGAAGGAGGAAAAAAAAGGGATGAAACAGGGGCAAAATAAAAACAAGAAACATCAGCACGACTGGCATGTCGCTGTGGGCTGTGTGGCGGCAAAATCTAGACAAACAGGAGAAACAGGTTTTTTTGCTCGCCAGGGGAAGGTCGCACCGGTAGGGGTAGCATGTGAAGTGATGGCCTTTTAGAGATGTATGGGTGGTAGTATAAGCTACGAAATTTACGCTGCACCCCACTGTTGTCGGCTTAGATGGCCAAGCATTTGGTTTTTTTTTTCAAATGAAGCCTTTGCTAGAGCGCACACCTCTTAAAATTGGGGATGGCGCAGAAGCCTAAGCCTAATAGGATGGAGGCAAATGTATCAACAAGGTGCAAATCAGTTCTCCATGAAGGGACTGTTGTTGGGAACGTTGTTGCAACTCGGCTTATTAACGACTTGGCTTTGACTGACGATGATGTGTACCGTACAGTGTGCTGCCGCACATGTCGAGGGTCAATTGTGTAAATCACAGTGCCGGTAGTTGAAGCTACCCACTACTAACCCTCAACGCACACCCCCCTCTCCGCTCCCCCCCCCCTCCCCCCCAGGCTCTGCATCATAATGTACGAGAAATTTCACTTTCTACTTCGGCGATGCCAGTGGCCGCCGGGCAGCTTATTACGGGTAGTGCAGGCAAATTGCTGTTTCCTCCTATGCTTCCCGAAGAAGAGATGGATTCACATTTTTAGCTAGCCACATCCAACCCAAACTGCCACGATCACGGCACTGAAGCGTGGAGCTTGAAATTCCTCCCAAAATTTGTGGCGGTACGTGGATGGTGGCCGATCGTTGTGGGCACTATTATTTGTTCGCCAAAATGTCTGCATCAAGCATCCGGTATGGCACACGTAATATAACGGTACAGCGGACTTCAAACTCCGGACCATTGGGCACTGGTCATTGTTTGCCGTTTGCTTGGAAAGCGATGTTCCGCATTTCGATCGGAGTGGGAGGTTGTTTGATTAAATTGTGCATGCAAATAGTTTGCCTTTCTTAACGCGTTGAATGTGTTTGGTGTCTCAGCAGTTTTTTTTTATGCTTGAAAGATCGTTTTAACTGTGTCACTTGGAACAACTTCAATTATCTATGGATATTTGCATAGTATTTAATAGTAGAACATAAGCTACTAAAGGAATCTGAAATACTCACTACAGCAGAGAGAAGAATCACGACACGCAGCACCAAATCAACTCTCACAACACAGAACTACGATCACGAGATTCACGTGTTGATATACAGCGTTCGAAAAAACGTGGCGATCCGCTCCCGACGACTGCGAAACAACGATTGACGTCGATGGAATGGAAAGTATTTGGTGGCGGATCGCCTCCATTGAGAAAAAGCTACCCCATCAAACCGGATCGTCGCGTTTGTCAGCGCCACGGTGCGAACGAACGATCGCACACATATGCATGTGGCCGATGTTTGCTGCTCTCTCGCCTTTGCCCAGCCAGTTGGCCGATCGTTCTCACGCTTGGTTATGCTGTTTGGAGGTTTTGTTATTGTTGAGCAGAATCTGTGTTCGTCTCTGTTAAATCTGCACCAGGACACAGTGTCATCGGGTCGGGAAAACATGCCGTTTTCAACAAAATCCAGAATAAGTTTGTGTATGAAAATGGGGCACATCAAAATAAAGGCAGTACGCTAGATGTGAGGACGACCGGTGCCCACGTTTTCTGGGCCTAACTCTCTTTACGCACGGGCGAACGTACATTGATGAGTTTGGATGTACATATGTATATGTCACCATGAGCGTGATGGAAGCATACCCACGTGTGGTCATCGTTCAGCATAGCCAATCGTAGAGGTAAAGGTAGAGACGATGTTTACAAAACAATACTGGACACTGGAAAGCTATTTGTTGCCGTTGGTAATGTGCGTGCAGGGATGGAATCACTGTACTGGGTACGACATCAAATGTTTCTTCAAAAGCCACAAAGTGACTTACATCGGACATCATTTAAAGTGACTTAAATGATAAATTAATAAAATAAAGTTTTGCTACTAATTCTTTCGGTTTAATTGCTAAGTTACAGTTCTTCTAAGTTCTTCACAGCAGATATTTATGTCAAACGTTGTTTTTTTTTTATTTATCAAGAAAGAAATAGCACAGAGTCAGTCAGTTCAGTAAAAAAATTCTAATCTTTCAAATTAGTCTCTGTTGGTGGTCCACTTTTGGCCATTTTCGTATCCGCATCCGAATGTTTCACCTCTTCAGATCTTGTTGGCTGTGTTTCGTCATTGTTGACAACTTCCTTGGCCATTTGTTTCTTCCGTTTTTCGGCTAATAGTCGTCGAATGAAGACCAGCTCTACAATTTTCTCCAGCAGCCCAATAAGCCCGAGAACCGACAAGCCGAGCAAAAATCCAAGAGAACCTCCAAGATCTGAGACGAATTGATTGAAATCATAACCGTGGAATTCCTCTACAATCTATAACAGCGATCAAATATAAACTGTCATTAGTAAATTTAGCTACAGTTGGGCTTGGTTTTAAAACTTACCGTCACCATTTTGGACGTGTAGTACACCCAAAGCTGTGCAGCTGGAACACTGATATGGAAGGGTTTGCGATTCATGACAGATGCAGTGTATATAGTGGTAGTGCACGGTTGATAACAGCCGCACTGTGTCCCATCTAGATCTTCTAGCTGTCGGTAGAGTTTAATTAGTTGCTTTGTACTTTCGGCATTGTCACAATCCTGCACCACCCTTCCTGGCATCCAGGGCCCAGAGCATCCAACTGACTCAACCACTGCATTCCAGTGGCAAATTTCTCCGCACTACACAGGATACAAAGAAGCATAACAAATCACATTGGTGGCAACGTTTTTTCGGATGTCGGTAGAAATAATCAACCTACCCTGGTAGAGCTTACGGTGGAAAACTCGACGCATTCATTTTCGTAGCTCGCCAACATGAAAAAGTGCTGCGTTGATAAGCGAATTTCCATTTCTTCGTTGACCTCCAGAAACAGATACTCCACTCGACCAGATGATTGCATACGATTTTCTGAAAGTATGCAATGTCATTACAGGGTGTTTGCATGCTTATCTATGGTATGACGGAGAATTTTTGCCTCCTTTCCATACATTTATGCCTTTGTCCTCAGATTTTTTAACGGTTTCTCAAATATTTTTGCTGTTATGCGTCTGCTGTTATTTTGATAGTTTCCCAAATATTGTTAAACACTTTGGATGCTTAGTTTATATTAGAATTAAAGAGTAATACCTTAAAAACCACTACCGAGTTCTTTAGTGGTATTGCGATGAACTTGAACATGAACTTACCAGCAAATCCTTCCGTTTCATCATGAATAAACACATGCCAGCCAGGCGGTGTGTCGCCAACGCTTACTCGTGTGACGTTCGTATCGTGGCGCAACATGATCGAATAGCCAGCCTCCTTCCAGGAATGTTTTGTTGTGATCAGCGGGTTCAGCGTGTAGCATCGTCCCATGTCTAAATGCAAACTTTCAACGACTTCAATATCTGTCAACATTGGAAAATGGTACGGCGTCACTAAGCAAACAATACAAATGAAGCAGTTTAGAACTACAAAAACTATTGTACACACTGTTTGTGCCACCGTTCAAGCCATGCTGGATGAAAAACTCGCTATGGTTGTAGGTCGCTTCGCTAAACAGCTGCTCCAGCGTGGACTCGTTGAAGGGAAACCGATCGAATGAACTGGTGTACTTCGGATGCATTGCCAGGTTGTACTTTGCCATTATATCTGCTTTATATGCCGGTTCGCGACAAAAAGTTATTGCCGGATAGAGCATGGAGTCGTTCAGATCGAACCGGGAGTGAGTCGAGATTGGCGGGTTGCACAGCTTTTTGAAACAATCGGTCAGCTGATACATGACGACGATGCTGCAGATGAACAGCACTACCCCGCGGACCAGGCGCTTCGGATCGTGGCACAACGCGTATAGAAGGTTCCATAGTTTGTGCCTTACTTTCTCGACACTAACCATTATTGCTGCGATCGTATATTTAGATCGAGTTGTTGAGGGGGACACTTTCGGGTGATCATTTTTCAAAACTATAGTTGAAGTACTCAGCACACTACCCTAGACGTGAACGATTTTCGAACGAGCACTAGTGAGATTTTCAGAGGGTTAACCAATGGATCAGCGTCATGCTCTTTCCTTTTATATAAGCGCTTATCGTTGATAAAGCAAAATGGATTCAAGCATAAATCAATGGTTTATCGCAGCAACGGGCTTGCAATTTTTGTATTTATTGGAAAACAAATCGTAAATCATAAAGCAACGTAAGTCATGAAAGACTTAATACATGAAGCATTTTCCTGCCCGGTGGTGTATTCTGCGCAGCAACGTACATAGAAAATGCAAACTCAATTTTATCACACATAATAGATTTTATTGATAAGAGAAAATGATAAAAAGCTTATCACAAATGGCTATCAAACGGAAGAAGATTCTGCTGGCGTGTTTTTTTTTTCTCCATATCATTAAATCTATGCGAGTATTGACGGTTAGTGAATGATGTGGCATGCAATCAATTACCACGGTCATTCAAACCAAAAGTAAGATTTAAGCCAAGCAAATTTTAACTTTAATGCTATGGGGCATAATTATTTTCGTACATCTAATATATTGTACAATTGTAAGTTAGATCAAATAATTTGTTCACTCTTTCCAACAAATAATTAATCAAAATTTGTATATGGTAGGTCGGTGTACACGGAGGGCAGTTAGTGGTCTGCCGATCTGTGAATTCGAAAAAGCCACAAAAGCTTTTTATCCTCAAGCGTTGGATGAATGAGCAAGAAAAGGGAAATCAGGAAAAGTGGAAATGCGGCAAAAGTTATTTAGTTGAAATCCCAAACACTCGAAAATTTCGAGAGGGTGCAGACACTTTATTATGTGTGATTGTAGATTGATACAGGAAAGGTTGGAGTCATTTTATCCGAAATTTGAAAAAAAACAGTTCTTGGAGATCTGTGGTTCCTGTAGGAAGAATCTACAGCACTGACAGCGAAAAAAGCAATGAATTTTTTCAGGGAACATTGCCACGAGCTTCACCTTTTATTATTAATTAAAACAACATCCTCGGTCTGGGTTAAAATCTCGTTTGGTTAGAGCCCTTCTATAACCCCGTTCAGACAGATGCCTTAAAGGTACTTGAGGTGCGAAACGAAAAATGATTAGTGACAACACCACTATTTATTTATTTATTTTTTATTCATAAAGGACGGCCAGGCCGTATTGCTAACACCAGTATTTATCATCAAATCAAATCAAATTTCTATTACTTATATTGACTCAAAAGCATAAATAAATTTAGTCAAATGTAAAATTTAAAAAAAATCCAACACAGAATTGAGTGGTGAATATTTATCTTTTGACGCCTAAATGTAGGCAATGCAATGATTTCGAATGTAAATGGTGAATTATACGCCATGTGGTAAATAACGTACCAACATCGTCGAAGGTTAATTAGAAAAACAATAAATTTCAGATTGTTTAAAACTCGAACCGATGTTGGCATCTGCATTCTATTTTTAATGCAGTAGTAAGTGAAAACATTTTTTTCTTAGTTTAAGCTTTGGAAGCTTTGGACAAAGTCAGTCGGTAGATGTCTCTACAGGTCTCTTTTTGTGGTAAAAAACTATCAATTATTCAATTCGTAATTAAACAAATGTCGCACATAACACAGCACTTTTGGTAACATAATATGTAATTTTATAAAATGTAGTGGTACTGTTTATAGTTTTTGGTCAGTATTTTATTCATTTATCGTAAAGTTTTTAATATAAACTTAATAAATAAAGGTGTGAATATTGCCAAAAAAACTATTAAAAGTAGCTTTAATATAATTTTTATAACAATCAGAAACTATTATATTTTCCGTTTAACCAAACAGCAACGACAAGATCTCATCAAGAAGTTGAATGAAAGTACACTTTTCTGCTGAACGTCCGCATGATTATAAGTGGTAGAACATTTTCTCGTGTTGTTCGGCCACATTTTTCACGACCACCTTTCTAATACTTATACACCCATAAGAAAGGGAGAATTTTCTTCACGCAATGATAGAAATGGTTGTTTTTTTTTTTACTTGTATACAGATGGTGTGTTTTAAGATGGGTAAACGCTGACACGAAGAATTCGTTCGTGAACCGTCTTTATGCCGTTTAGCGCCAACCCGAGCACGATGCGGTTCGGTAAAACAGTGACGAAGGACCGACCGGGCCAAGATGGTAAGAAGCGCGGAAGAAATAATATGAACGAAAATGCTCCCAAACCACTGTGGCGGTAACAAAAATGTGTTAAAGTGAACAACAAACACTGATTATAAATACGACTATTCGGCATTCCTTGCCGAATATGGGCCGTCAAATCGCACGAGCTTGGGCGGTAAATGGAAAGATGACGTAGACTGGGGAGTCGTGGGCGCAGTATCGGGAAATGAGCAACCAGGTTGATATTTTGTGGTGTTTGAAAAGATTACGATCCACAGCACCAGTTCTGTAACGGACGTCTGTAAAGCATTGAGCTCCTGCTCACGTCAAGCGCTAGAACTGAACGAAAAGCCTCGCGAAAGCGTTGGCGGCTATTAGCGTTACTGTGGAAATTTCAATTCCGGACCACAGTGAAAATAGATCGTTCATCATAGGCAGAGGTGTTTTTTGGGGGTTGTTCGTTGGAAAGAAGAGGAAAAATTGGCTAGTCGAACGAAAGCTGACTCGTTGCACTGCAACCTGTTTTGTTGATGAATGGTGTCAGGGATATTGTCGTGTCAGGTAATGAGCACAGGAAAAAAAACAATAAAAAAAGATTTTCTTAACATTTTTTTTAATTTTAATTTGAATTAAAATTTAAAAAAAGTTAAATTAATTAATTAATTAATTTAAATTAAAAGCAGTGTGCTGTCATACTGTCAGTGAAAAAATTCTACCTTTGGGTTTATCATAATAACTAACCAATACGCAAGCAAATTTGTAAGCTAGGGAGAAAAAATCGCATTTTGTTATTTTATTTTATTTTATACGTAGAACAGATTTGCTTCAGAATACAGAGAGTTTTGCTGACTGGTTTTACAAATGGTATTCAGGTGATGTTCAGGTGCAAATTTCACTGCATATGAGAAAATAAACTTGTACAAATAAAATAGCTACTGAACTTAAGGTTGATTTACATGCTGAAAATATTTGCGCAAAATACAAGCTGGTTTGCACAGTTCAATTGTGTGTGAATGCAGTTTGTGCGTACCATTTGGCTTGCAATGACAAGTAAAATCTGACTCGGACAGATATTTGAGTTAGGACATGACTGGGTTGGTATTCGAGTATTTAAACTCAACTCGAACCAAACGCTCTTATCAATATTATCAAACTTTGCACAAAGAGTATGAGCGTGTGAACACAAACATGCTGTTCAGTTCAATTAGTGCTACTGGCATCAGTATAAACAAGTTTAGTAAACCGTTGACGTTGATAAAGTCTTTAAGCCGAGAGGAAGATGGAGAAGGAGAAGAAATAAATTGTCATTCTTATTAATGGATTCCCGAAAAATGTAATTAGATCTGGTAGATGAAACAGTAATTATTGAAGAAGAAATCAAGTTTAAAATTTGATGAAAATAACAATTCCACATTCAGCAGTTGAAAACAAAAAAATCATGCTGTTAATTAACATTATTTAGTGATATATTAACGAGTGAATAAAGTTCGAAAACTTGGTGACGCAGTCGATACCGATGACATAAGCCACCGGTATAAGTGCCGAATGAAAGTCGTTAAAGAGAAAGTGAAATCCTTACTTACGCAAATAGCAATAACAATACCAATTCACTACAGTCAGCAAGACCTTGAATGTGGAAAACCTGTCCGACGATGAGAGTGATGGCACTTGAAATGGGGATAGTGAATGAAGCTTGTGTGTGTGTGTGTGATTTTTCCTGTTTGTTTTCTGTATGGACTCAAAATTTCGGTAGCTGTAGACACTCATTGTGAGTAGGGTACACCTTTTGCTACATATGTTGTTTTTTAGTATTTTTTAATTTCTTGTTATTAAGTCTACAATTGATATTGTATGGTAAAAAGAGTCGAAAAAAAAATTCGTTGCCGTTAAAATCTTGTTAGGGAATTATAGGGCGAGAAAGTAGGGCGAAAGTGGTTTTTCACACGGCGGGAACGATATATAGAATCTTATCTTGATCGCTTATTTTTAGCAAGGATTGGGTTAAGTGGGTTAACTATTGGGTTAAGTGAAATCAACATGCCTTCTTCGGGAAGTCTTGGCCTGCAGTTACTGACTTAGTCCTGCGTTCGGAGAGTCGGTTCGGACGGGATACGATCTTGCTGCGTGAACGATACTGATGACGATACTGCTTCAACCATCGAATCGCGCTCTATGAATTTGATTGATTTAATAAATATTGTTAGTAGCAATACGGCCAGGCCGTCCTTTATGAATAAAAAAAAAATAAATATTGTTAGCAGTTTATGTTGATTTTTATGTTTACCGGTCGCCATTATTTTCAATTGTACTTGCCTGAGACATTTCGAATGTAAATATAAAGTTGAGAGGAGTTAATTTTGGGGAAAAATTTAACACAAATTTCCTCGTTAAAAGGTGAACTCTAAATCAAAGAACAAAAGACGAAGGTGTAAAACCGAAATAACCATAAGAATTATTGTGTATTTCACAGTACGGTGACGTTCTAATGAATTACGGACTGTAAGTGTAACTGAACTATGCGTTCTCGTGTAGTTGAAAAGCTTGACATTGTGCTAATAAGTATGAACCTTTAAATAAAATAAAATGCGAGAATATCAAGTGTAGCACGGTGAAATACTATTTCTAGAATTTTTGCGTTTGTTTGATTGGATCCACTACTATGCATACCGTTACGATCTGCCAGATGTTAGCAAAATACAGTCCGCGAGCTGTATGTGGCACTTTGTAACCCTGCGCGGTGGATTTTCATTCAAAATGATGATTTGCAAAGTCAAAGTCAAAAGCGCTTTTTTCTAAATAAAAAACTTTCATACCAACAAATGAAAATACAAACCCACTATAAAATGTAGCGAAGGATATTATTATCAATAGTTGAACGTCCGGTAGTCCTCTGCGGGTACGAGTCTTGGAGTATGGTGACGGAGGACGCCAATTCACTCGCCATTTTCGAACGGCAGGTGCTAAGGACTATCTTTGGCGGTGTTTGCGAGCAGGACGTGTGGCGAAGTAGAATGAACCACGAGCTAGCTGAGCCGTTTGGCGGTGCTGATATCCTGACGGTAGTCAAAGCCGGAAGGATACGTTGGCTGGGGCACGTGATAAGGACGCCGGACGCCGGACAATTTACAACGTTATGTTTTATGTCAGGGTGTTCGAAGAGATTGCTTCGTCGGCTTTTTAACGACAGGACTGGGGATGACATTTCGTCCAAACCGTCTTTTCGTACGTAGTACTATCCAGAGTAAGACTATACCGCTACGGGACTATCCGCTAAATCAAGAACGTCTTGCATAGGAGGTTCGTATATATGATATTTTGATGATATTTTGTTTGTGTTTTTTATTGTATTGTATTCGGAAAAATACAGTGGGTCTCTAATCTAGTTAAGAGTACTAGAATAGCTTTATGAATATAATTAGAATGAAATTTGGAGATCCCTCGAAACACTAAAAGACTTGTCTGTTTAATACATCGCGCTATGTTTAAACAATCTTCTTCTTCTCCTCCTCCTTCTTCTTCTCCTCCTTGATTTAAAGATGCTACTAAGCCACGCCAGCCATCGAATGGCTTTGTTCGATAGCTCGCTTGCTTCTTTCGGATCGTTGTTTGTGACCCTTCCGTCAGTGGTTTACGTTAAGACTAAATTATTTGTATTCACACCTACAATATTTACAATATTACTTATACTAAGACCTATTCTATACGTAGACTACACTAACATGTGTACACGATATTACGGGATTATAATTGCATACTCATAGGCGCAACATTCCCGACCACCTAAAATTCTTAATTTTACTCGTTCTTTCTTATCATTTCAGTTTCACTTTTGAACTAGCTAACCCTAATTCCTAATCATTAGTTCAATATTATTCATGTAATTAATCAAACAATTTCGGTTTCCATTATACTCACTATCTTACTTCTGCTGAGTTTCCCATGCCTTTTCAAATAAATTCAAATATTCTTCTCTCTCCCTAGCCTATGCAATCATTCTTGTATTCTATCATCTTCCAATGGCATAATACATATTCTTACTACTGGTCGTCTTATTTCCTTTGTATTAGCGGTCTTCAGCGTTACGACACGCACTACTCCGTT
Organism: Anopheles maculipalpis; assembly: GCF_943734695.1. Classification (NCBI taxonomy): domain Eukaryota; kingdom Metazoa; phylum Arthropoda; class Insecta; order Diptera; family Culicidae; genus Anopheles; species Anopheles maculipalpis. The sequence goes on from NC_064872.1 coordinate 44,243,477, forward strand.
ACTTCCTGGATGATCCGCTGTAATTCGTGCAAGCGGCCACTTGGTTGGCGGTACGTTGTCCTCACGCAGCAAAACCAACAGGCTTATTAAATTTAATTTGATTTGTATAAACGATACTTGGTATGAAATGAATATAGTAGTAGTAGCAGTAGTAGAAGCAATTTTCACTTAAAATATTCTTATATTTCTCCAATTGGGTAGTATTTTTTATGCCAGGGAAAAGTTAATGAAAAACCCTTCATATTTGTTTTTTACCTTTTATGACTAATCTTAGGGCCTTCTTCTTCTTATTCTTCTTCATCATCATCTTCTTCGAGTGTGGATTGTATCCTCCTATGTCCGGCGAGGCTTCGCTCACACGTTCATATTCAGAGGCTTACCTCACTCTATTTTGCCTTTCGACTTCGAAGAGTCATATCGGCGGCTTATTTTCTCGCTTGATGATCGCTTACGGCTGGTTATTGGTCAGTTGTTTGCCTTTTTTAGAATTCTATCTTGTTCCTTTTTACAAAGCTTACTATTTCCTTAACATACTTTCCTTTTTCATCCTTCCAATGCTTTTCTAATGCTTCGAAAGATAGTCCTAGGGGTGGGTTATATTTGGGACATTCGAAGATCATGTGTCTGGCTGTTTCTGGCACCTTGCAAAGTTCGCAATTTGCCTCGCTAACGATTTTCATCATTTCTAACCAGTTTTTTCCAATCTTAGGGCCTTAAACTAACTTGGGTGTAGAGAAAAGGGGAAAAAACTTTAAAACTATTTTACAATTTTATTCTCTACCTTTATATACGAACTAGATTTATTGAGCTAATTGTTGTAAGGTCGGATTTTCACTCGCCCCGAAGTTATTATAATATTTCCTGCTTAGATTAGTTACATAATGTTTTATCAAATAGATATTTGTAATTGTATGTAATACTCTCGTGCTGTAAATTACAGTGATTAATTGATTATAATTTTTAGCATTTTGTTTTGAATGATTTAGAGCTTTTTAATGTGGGGTTTTGCGAAACTTTTGGAAATCGCTGCAGCATCTGTAAGCATTGATCTAAAACAGGCGCAGTATAAAATATTTTTTTTTTTGTACATAGCTTCGACCTCCGGTTTGCAAAACTTTAAGAGTTTTTCTTGTTTTGATGCATATATTTTCAACATGGTTTTTGTAGGTCAACCTTTTGTCTAAGGTTAAGCCGAAATATTTAACCGAATCTTTCCACGGTATGGGTGTAGTATCAATCTTTAAGTTATTTTGAGGGAGCCTGCGAATGCTTGTGTATCGTGTGAAATATATAGCTTCTGATTTAGGACCGTTAATTTTCATTTTCCAATTGTTGCAGTATCTACTGTAAGCTTTTAATCCACTATTAAATGACCTTAGAATGCTTTTAGGATGTTTGGAACATGATGAGATAGTAAAATCATCTGCGACGAGATATTGTTTACTGTTATGCAATGCAGGAATATCAGCTGCTAAATGATAAATGCTAAACAACAACGGCGTAAGTATAATTCCTTGGGGAACTTCGGCCGCAGGAATAAAAGATTCTGAATTAGTTTGTCCAATATATACGTTATCCTGGCGATTTGTAAGAAAAGAGTTGAATAGCTGTAACTTTCGGGGTTGGTTAAGTGTTTGCCAGGTTTGGGAATTGCTATAATTTTAGCTTTTTTCCATGTGTCTGGAAAATATCCAAATTTCAGACAGCTGTTAAAAACAACAGTTAGCAAAACTAACGCTTTGTTTGGCAGTTTTTTTTTTAATATTTTGTTACTTATTCCATCACATCCAACTGCTTTTCGAGTTTTGATATTTTTCAGTATTTTCTTTATTTCTTTAGGCTGGACAAGCTTGACTTATTGACTTTAATACAGACAATTGTTGAAAGCGAAAAAGTTATTATTGGTTCATGGTGATTCTTGGAATTAATAGTTATGTGCGCTTTCAAATTAATTTTTCAGTGCGTCACATTTATCGGAATTCACAATTAATGATTGATTATTTAGTTTCAAAGTGAGAATTGAACTGGTCTTGTTCTTCTTCTATCGAACAAGTTTCCAATTGTGTATTGTTAACCTTGATTATTTAGATTAATAACTTCAAGAACTCTGGAACAACTTTGATTTTTTAGAGTATTTAAATGAAATTTGATTTGTGAACTAAGGCTATAGTATGTTTTTTTTTATAATGAGAACAAAGTCGATGCCTTTGCCATTGAAGTCTATATTTATTGCGAAGATTTATTAAGTTCAATACATTTACTCACTCACTCATGTTGGCCTGCTCTGGCTGCAGCTTCCCCTTCCATATAGGCAACCGATCTCCGACAAGTCACCCTTCACCTGATCCAGCCAACGAACTCGCTGTGCTCCCCGACGCCTCGTGCCGAACTGGAGGTCGCTGACGAATACCTTCTTGGTGAGGTATGAATCATAACATGCCCCAGCCATCATATCCTGCCGGTCTTTGCTTCCGTCAGGATGTCCGGTCCTCCGTATAGCTCAGCAAGCTCGTGGGTCATCCTTCTTCTCCACACTCCATGCTCGAACACACCGCCATCGATGGTCCAGTGAAAGTGACACTCAAACATGTCAAGAGCATTTACATCTTCCGCTCGGATGGTCCAAGACTCGTGGCCATATAGGACTACCGGGCGAATCAGTATGCGATATATCTCACATTTCGTGCGGTCTCGAAGTCTTCTGGATCTCTGGAGTTCTGTTGTCAGTGTTTGTAGCAATACCGCACTGATACGGTTACGGTCCGACACCTCCTGAAGGTTAGTATAGGATCTCCATCTCCGACTCAATAGTCCACGGCGTGCAGAACGGTAACATATCTCTCCGAATATCTGAGCTTGGGTATGCGGGGAAACCCAACCCCTTGGGAGGATGGGTTAAATGGCTAAATTGAGCGGGAGTGGGGGTGGCCTGCGTATGTTCTCCATGTTAGGGTCGGCTGGTTGTCCCTTCTGTCCTTGCATCCGAAGGGACATTAAGCAAGGATGCGTAGGCCCTTCGAGCCTTGCAAGCCACACCTAGAAAACAAATAACGCAACAAAAACACTTTTTTTTTATTCATAAAGTGGCCGTCCTTTATTGTATTGCTGTATTGCTAAGCATGTTTGAAAACAATACTATATTTGAAAAAGAATCTAATATTTTATATATTTATTTAATAATAAATAAGTAAATATTTTAAGTTCATAATATTTTTGTCAGTCAACAGTATGACATTGAACCGTAATAATTATTTTTATACATTTATTTATTACTAAAGAATGACGACACGTCCTCCTATTGTCAACTGCATGTATGACTGAACATTAATAATACGGCATATCCATCTTATTCTTTGCCTTATCCCGAGCATGCTCGGTTATCAAATATTCAAATGTAATAAAAGGTGCTAAAAGCTAACTTAGCCTTTTAACACTGAAACTACTGGACCAGTCGTTTTGACTGTTCGCACACCTTTCAAGTATGTTTTGTTGATGCATGACTTTTAATCATTCAAAAGGATGTTCATTTCTATGAATTTTGTTAATGGAAAATCTAATCCAAAATGGAAAATCTAGGCCTAAAACGTGCAAATTCTACCTTGACCAACCATTTTGACTGATGGTTTGTCGAGTGATAAACAGCGTATTTCAATGCAAATTATTCACAAAAAGATGATGTATATATAATCAACAGACGTACATCTTACAGTATAAATAAAAGATAATATATAATATACAAGAAATAAAAGATCGTTTAACAATTTTATGAATGACAAGGCTGATGATTTCATCATTTTGTTGCAAACCATTTAAATCTTCGAGGTTGCAACACAACAGGATAAACTATTGATTTCTTCTGTTTGATGGTTTTTCCATGGTGGTTTAAGAAACAAACAATCAAATCTGCATTAAGCCAAGTGCAAGTCAAAATTGCGGTAGTTCTAGTGTTAACAAAACATGTTAAAAAATAATTTTGCAAATTTATTAACATAATTATTGATCAACTTAGATCAATTAAGTAAATAATCGCAAGTTAAAGTAATATTATGGTGTATTTCCAAGAAACTATTACAATACCACACGACTTGTTTGCGTGTTTTGACTAGTTATAGTTATTGTGTTAAAACTATTATTAAAAAAAAACTCATCAAAAACTTTATCATTAAAAGTGAAGTTTTTATCGATTATTATTTGGTTCATAGATTGAAATCAATCACTTCTGGCGATGCAAATATTTAATTTCGACTTAATGTGCCGCGAAAGTAAAGTAAGAGGTAGGTTTTTCACACTTACACTCTCAAATCAAGAATTCGCATGCACCATCGAAAAGTCCTGAATCATCAAATTTTGGCAACACAGCGTTTCTCGCTAGTTCAACGTTGCCATCGTCCGTTACGCCATAAATCATCTTTCATATATTTTAGAGCCAGTACTCCCTTCGCCTCCTTTCCACACAACAGTTCATCGAGCGAAGAAAAATGACATTTGTTTAATTTCTTTCAAAGCCCGAACACTAACCCGTCGCATTTGCCGTCCAAAAAAAAAAAAAAATGGTGTGTGTGAGTTGACTGGTGACTCTTGATTCCATGTGCACGGCCGTCGTCCATATACAGCTAGTGTGTCGTACGAGCAACCAGCACAAAAAAAAACGCTTACTTCACAGCCGTCCTGCAATCATCTTGAATTAGTGACGTTTATATTACGAACCAGCAGACACTGACTTGCTAGGGACGGCATCAGTATAGCACGGCCAGCATCGAAGTTTAGTTTTAGTAGTCAGATCACAGATGACACTAATTTTAGCGTGAAGGAACTATTTTTACTGCGCGCACATCGTTCACTAGCTCGACTCGTATGCGATGGCGATTCGCAATCGCACATTAAGACCGGTGTACGGGTTTCCTTTTTTCTTTTGCTCTAGAAATGTGTGCTTTTTGACAAGACGTTTGCGAGGATGGTCGTTGGCAGATGGACACATCTGATTCGCGGGTTCATCCGCCACAATTATGCTGTTACAGAATAAGAAAGAAAATCATTCATAACAGCAAACCGGCAATCCGATACAACCTGATGCTGCGTTACGGTTGCGCTGCTCTGCCTGCACATGCACGTTATGATTGAGTCGGTGTCAGAATTTCGGATTCGCCTGCCGTCGAGGGGGGGGGGGGAGGGGAAACTGTGTCGGAAAAGTTGTCTGGAGCAGGAGAACCTGCCGGTTCGGTTGAGATATTATTCTAACCGAAATAAATCCAACGGTGGCATTTCGCAGCTATAACTTAGACGGGCGTTTGGTGTTTTTCGAAAGGCAAAGGTTCTATTTTGGTCCGAGGAATGACTTCGTTTTTCTTCCATCAGCGGTTGGAGAGTGGAACCGGATTCCATTTCAGAACGGACCAATGGACCTAAATATTGCGGTAACACGATCCTACTTCTTACCAGTGATGCTGCTTCAAAATGCATTCTGCTGTGCTCGACGGTGCTCAGACTTATCATCCCGACGAGCCAATGGATGATGGCTCAATTTGTTTGCACTTTGCAACGATCGACCGAGTTAACTGAGGATTGGCGCAAGTTGTCGATCGATACGCTGATCACTCATCAGGTTCAGCGACACCATGTTTGCTTGATCGATGTTTGAAGCTGCATGCCATCGTAAGCCGGCAGGGGGGAGGCAGAGTTCCGAGTGGAAGGGACCGAGATGCAAACGCATCTCGACGTACGAGTTGCTCACACATTTCGGTGACGAGTCAGCACCTGACAATGCGCAAGTAAGCTGCTAAACTTGCCAAAAGTCACACGACTGACTGCATCGACTGATTGTATAGCTCGCCAATGGATTCAGTTGTTTGATTATGATTAGTGCCAAAAATAGGAAATTGTTTGCTAGGGCGGATGGCAGCACATTTTTTGGCTTTATTTAGTCGAGGATGTGTTGTTTTATTTGCGCCAAACTCTGTTGTATTGTACATCGACGTAGCGATGAATAGTTTAGAGCGTTTTCGTTACGTTGCGTTGAAAGTAGACGTCGATACGACCGCGCGAGGTCTTGGTCTGCCATTGCTGACTTTACTTCGTTTCACTTTACCGCATTGCCTACGGGGAGGTGGTCCTGGCTGGTGTGATACATTAATATGGGGTGTAATATTTGTGTTATTCGTAATTGAAAATTCGTAAATGAAAATGAAAGAAATTAGAAAAATTAGTTTATAAATGCTGATTGGTACAAGCTGCCAAGTAACGATTTCTATTGATTGTGGTTTGGTTAAATATACTGGTTAGATTATTTGTGTGTGTGAATAGTTCGTATTGGAATCGATTCAGCGCAAATTCATCCAATTCGTTCTGCGCTTTTGAGAGTGGAAGTCGACTACATCGGACGCTGTGCACTTCAAGGCCTCAAAGCAAGATCAGAGCAAGAGCAAGAGCAGGATTGATGTTCGGCAAAAAAGATTGCCCACTTTGGCGCCTCCGAAGCATTACCTGCTTTGGGCAGTCCAGATTTGTGATGGTTAAGATGAGACCACCTAAAGTGTTTTACCCAAAATATTAATCATTAATGGGTAATTGCTTATTTTAATATTGCACATTGTTTTCAATTTTCCTGCTATAGTCTATTTTGTTAAAAAATGTTTGTCTATGAATTTTAAAGTTTTGTAGTTTGAAACCACGAAGATTTTTGCCTCATATATCACAAAAGTAAGTTCCTCCTCTTCTTTTTCTGCATGAAATGAAAAGACTAAATGACTTGCTAGGCTCACACCAACCACCTAAAAGGCTACTAGACCTGTTGATATCACATAATCAGTTTTCACTACGGGGGAATTATAGGTACGAGATTTGATCTCTGTTCGGGCGTTAGCAAAATTAAGCTATGATCAGTAATTTACGGTGTCAGCAATGAAAGCATAAATAACCCTTCCAACAGAGGTGGATTTAGCCTCTCGGAGCCCCTAAGTAGAGTGGAAGTTTAAGATCCATATAACTTTGAATCTACCAGAGAGAGGATGTTACTTGTAACTTCCGTGCACTTTGCCAACCCCAACGGTGTCGCTCAGTTCGCGTGCTAATGTGTGGGAGCAACTATGGTAATAGCAATGCACCTACGCCATTCTTTATAAACAACTCAAAAAGAAAGGCTTTAGAACATCATCTTCACTAGTAATTCAGGTCGACTGTGGTCAAAAGGATTATGACAGGAAAGGTTTTTTGTAACAAAGATCAGCATAGAGGTGATATCTCTATTGACAAAATTTCCTTATTTACCACAACAAAGGGTTTTTTCAATACAAATTTCCCTTAGTAGTTCCTTAGTAAGCAGATTTACAAAGAATTCGTCAATAGGGATTGTCATAATTACATTACATAGAATACGTTCGAAAACAGGAGAGGAAAAGTCTTTAAAGGGCAGGATGTGCCGGAATTGGGAGCAGTTAGAAACGGTAGCCTGAACTGAACCTATGAGGAGTAAACTATATTCTTGTTTACTTATTTTTTCATTACATTTTATTTCATTACATGTATTTCATATGTTTACCCTTGGCTATACAAGCAGTCTAATATCTAATCTTAAACTAATCTAAACCTAAACGGTAGGCAGAATGAGTTGCAGCATTAGAATAAAAAAAGAAAACAAAAAATAGAATAGTGAAGGAAAGATTCGAAAGAGTGGATAACAACCGGGAACGGAAAGAAGGTAGGGATTTGTTGAAATCAAAGTGATGGGACGAGAAATCAAACATTTTGATAAAATAATAAGGAGGGGATCTTTACGGCCCACCGCAGAAGTGCGACAACAAATGAGGATGGAAAATAGAACGGCGATCTTCAAGCAACCGGCATCTGTCCTCGTAACAGGGCAGAGCAGAGGATCGATCGCCCAGAATTTTCCGGAAAGCAAACCTGGTGAAGGACCTCTGCACCCGCTCTATTCGATCAATGTGGATTCTTGCCGACGGGGACCAGATAACCGAGCCATACTCCAGCATTGATCTGACCAGTGAACAGAACAAAGTCTTCAAACAACAAGCATCGGAGGAGTCACGGGCCACACGTTTAAGTACATCAAGAGTCCTCCTCGACTTGCTGACTATGGAGTCAATCTGGTGTGAGAAAGTGATCCTCGTGTCGAGCAAGATGCCCAAGTCCTTAATGACCGAAACACGCTTAACCAGAACCTGATCAAGGGAATAAGGATAAACAAAAGGGGTGCAGGACCGGGTGAACGTAATAACACTAAATTTTGTCGGACAGAGGGAAAGACGGTTGCGATTACACCAAGCACAAAAACGGTCAAGGATAGATTGAAAAACAACTTAGTCAAGATGAGGCGGATATAGGATAGACGACTTTTAGGTCTTCAGCAAAACAGAGGAAATAATCAGGTGGAAGGGCAGTACTGACATCATTGATATACAAAACACGTAACAGTGGATTTAAGACACTTCCTTGAGGTACGCCTGCAACTGAAGGAAAGGGAGAAGAAAAAGATCCTTTCAAGGAGACTCGATAACTACGATTACACAGGAAAGAACGGAACCAGGCAAGTAAGGAGGTATGGATGCCAAGACAGGATAATTTGGAAATGAGGAGTGAGTGGGGGATACGATCAAAGGAGTTCCTTGTTGAGACGAAAGGTAAGAGGTAAAACACATTAGGTTAGTGGAAGTTGATGATGGAAGAACGAGTAACATACAGAAGATAGTAATGGAGAATTGTTTCAAACACTTCGGCTATTGGACTTAGTTTACTTATTTTAGAGGAAATAAAATATTGCTTGAACTTCGACACGACGTTTGCTTACAGGCTGCAACATAGAGCATTATTCAAGAATAGTAACTTGGTAAATTGCGGATTTTTGTGATATTGTTTTCAAAGTTTGCTGTCTTTGTTTATAGTTCTTTGAAAAGTTATTCTTTCGACGTAGCTTTTTCTGCTATACAATCTACTTTTATTTGATTTAATTTATTTGTTTTAAGTACGACGGCTTGCACCGTAATGTCAACCCGCATGTATTGACTGCTTTTGTAAACTTACCGGGTAGGACCGGGCCAAATCTTATTCAGACCGTCTCCCCGTAGTGAGGACTGATTTTCTAACTACTTGGATCAGAGAGTCTAGTAAGCCATTGCGATGGCCGGCATGACCTCGTTAGGAGGTCGTTCAGCCAAGAAGAAGAATAAACTAGATTACCAGGGCTTTTCCTCCATATTTTTTTGCCTTATTCCGGGCATGCTCCGTTACAATCTACTTTTAAATATCTAAAAACACATTTAATAACCAACTTGATAGCAAATTATTCTGTTAAAAATTAATTCTGTACGATCCAACCAACCAAAACCGTTTATAAACTACTAAAAAATTGTTTCTGTTTATGTTCTATCTCCCTGGAATGGCTAGAATTTCGCACACACAATGATTATTGCCTCGTCACCGCACAGTCCGGCACTGGGAAAGTTTGTTGCTTCTCGTAACATCGTAAACTTAATGGTATTGTAAATAGTTTATTTAAAACCAACAACATCTTTCAAATATGCCTGAAACCGATCGGAGAGTGAGTGGACGCGAAAATGTGTTGATGCACATTTAATTCCGCAGGATGCGGGAAGAATTACATAACATCCTGCAAGATTGCATCGTAGGACCACCAATTTTAACCGACTATGTTAATTACGTACGTTACGTTTTTGTTTGTTTTTGCAGTAAATTTTCTCATTCTTCACTTTCTTATTGTACAATGTATTTTTATTCGCATTTTGTTCCACTATTTTACAGGCGCCGCTGTATCGCTTTTCTTTGCGATTTTCCACATGTATGAGTAGCTTTGAATAAATGGCAGATTTTTTTTTTTGGTGGTGGTTGTTTCTGTGTGTCCAAAAATATCAACTGATCACGGTCATGGTTGGAGAGACGATCTGTGCCAGCATTTCAGCTCATCGTCTTATCTCCCTCCCTGTATTCTCTCTTTCTCTCTATCGTAAACATAGTGGTCTGCTACGTTGGTGTACGATTACATCCCGATGTTTGTGATAATTATTTGCAAACGTCTGATCAATAAATCTCAGAATACATAAACATTTGGCTAGCACGTCTGAATTGCTTTCGTTGGTGTGTCACACAAGCTTATGTATTGGTGCAAAATTGTATAGCTGCAGTTTATACCAATTGTTCCCATCGTCGGTTGTAACAGCTGCTCCGCTTCCTTCTGTTTTGTTGAAGATAATTTTAATCTACTGCACATGATATAATCGGGTACTTGAAGCAATAGCTACCATTTCATTGCGCAATGTTTAACCATTTCACAATATGTTTTATAATGTGACCGATATCCTTTTATGTATCGTTCAGGAAATAAGTCAGTTTTTACGAAGCAAAAACCGTTCAAGGTAGATTATGTAAAATCGAACAATTTAAAAGGTTGACGTATTCCATGAAGAAAATTTGATCTGTACAACCTGTCCAAACTGATCTTTTGATTTTGAATTTTAAAGTAACGTAACGTTTTTCATACAAGTAACGTAAGGCCTACACAATTCAGTGTAATACCTCTAAGCATGATCTTCCTAATTCGCTGTATTATAATTGAGGTCAATGAACAAATTTCCTAGAGCTCATCATTGTATTGGAACCTATGCCGTATACAATGCAAGTATGTATGCGTTTGATTTGATGAAAATCAACTCAACTACCTAAGCAAAATGTAGCAGACGATTCTCTTGGAATTGTAGAACTAAAATCCAATCGCAAACTTAAATGTAAAAGTATCGTTACGGATTGGATTAAAATTTTGCATGTAACTGCAATATTCAGCATTGCTCCATTTTAGGACCAACACATATGTGTGACAATACGGCGACGTGTCGTCATACTCGTTCGTCAAAACAATGGGCGATACATCAAACAATAATCTTGAGCCACAAGTTGTTTCAAACATGGAGGCAGTTGATATAAGACTTGAAAAAACCGCATTATTCAAGACAAAAGATTTAGTTTCAAACGAGGAATTTGCAATTATGAACTATCTAAGACTAATTTACACCTCGATTGTACAGCACAGTAAAACGATTCCATTGAATTTTCGATTCTTTTCTCATAACTCAACATTAGAACATGAGAAGCGCTTATGCTTTAACTTTCTCATACTGGGCACGTAGGAACTATCTTTGCTCTGTTCAAACATTTACAATGTTTCACGCAAAAACAGCGAGAGCGAAGCAGGCGAGCGTCGACACGGATCGGTACCGGGTGCTATTTCTGGCATCGTGTCGGTGAAGGTTTCAAATGCCTGTTGGAAATGACCACTCGTGTGTCATACCTCACACGCATAACCACAAACCGTAGACCGAGGTCATCCGCGGGGGCCACGAAGAGTTTGCACAAAATCGTATTTCGTACCGTTGAATATCTTCTGCTCCTTGATCTTCTTATGGCTGTCGTCTTTGCATCGTATGACGGTGAGTATGTCTCACTACGCCCAAGAAAAATGGTATCCGCCGTCCATTATACGATACGCATACACAGCAAGCAAAGAAAGTAAAAGACAAATGACACCAGCTATTGCACCTTGAACAATGGATGTAGAGTAGATAAAGTTTCGCAACTTCATGAAAGTTGCCACCCATTTTTCGATCATTCCGATTGGCAGGAATTGTGAAATAAGGGCGTATGAAAGAAGTGTGAACAAATGTTGGCAGCTTAAGATATTTAGCAACAAAAAACAAATAATTTGAATGAATGCATCAACAATATTGCTTGCTAGTTTTTATTTTAAAGTTTACAGAAATATAGCTTTTTCTGCAGTATGTTTCAGCTTTATGGTAACCCTGCGACATAGCAGTGACGAAACCATGATTTAGATACCATTCCTGGTCGTCTCTTCGCTCGTAGACCTGTCCTGTTTTATTTACTTTTCCTTTTGTTTACTTTCTAATCGTTTCTATTTCTTTTTTCATTTTGTTTTTAGATCCAGCATGATTATTTCTTAATTTATAATTCAAAGTTCAACAAAAGAATTTTGACCCTCAGGTGATAAATATAAAAAAAAAACAAAACATCGAACGAAACATAAATTACTTACATCCTTTTTCAACAACAATCTTAATATATGGATTACATATTATAAAGTCTTGTTTTATGAATAATCAATGGGTCTGAAGCATGTTTTTATACATTTACGAGCAACTTGTGGTTTTATTTGTATTTCATTGTCATATTCAAAAATCATATAGCTGTTCATTACTATGAAACATTACTATAAACAAGTTCAGTCTACAATTGGTGTAAACAATGCGTTGCATAATTCAGGTTGAACTTGACAAAATGTGAAAGAAAAAAGTGCTTTTGAATAAAACATTTGGAAATTCCATCAGCCAATAAGTAATGACAGACAAAGACTGCACGAGAAGAGCAAAGTGTTGTGCTGATATTTCATTACCTTTTATATTACCAATATAATGAATAATTATACTTGTTAATAACCCAATTTTAACGGAACAACCGAGCACACCCGGGATATGGTGCCCTTTCACAGCTCGGAGAAGGAAATGTCTCCCAGCAAAGAGGAAAGGAGTATACTAATTTTAAGTTTATTGTAAGCAATACGGCCTGGCCGTCCCTTATGAATAAAAAAAAAAAATAAAAAAATAACCCAATTTAACTTAAAGTTTGGAAGATTTCATAATGTTTGATGCTACAAATTCAATTAAATTTTAAAATACTTTATTCTGTAAAAGAAAAGAAGTCTATAATTATGATAAATGATTATCATTCGAATTGCACTTGGTGGAGCTCAAACGTGAATAAAACAAGAAAATATCTCATATATTTATGCACCTTGCGTTTTCGTTTACAGAATTTCGTAAATTCCTAGTCAGTTTAATATAATTTTCTATTGAATTAAACTAACCTAACTATCTGACCAAATTTGTTCGATTACAGATTTGAAAAATTCATTGATAGAACCGATTTACTCGCTACAGGATCATGTTCATTTTACTTCGTGCCTCTGGCATAATATCCGTGACCTTAAAGCACACCTACTAATACTGCTACAACTGCTACTTGCCCGATCTAAACAACTGGTGCTCCATAAAGTAGGACAGCAGCGTAATGTTTGTCGAGTATAAATAAACCTTACTAACTAGATTCCCGGATGAGCTGGCCCGGGAACGATCTGGAAGAAGTTCCAGTAAACATAGTTCACTAAACAGAATGTTAACCCTGGACCAGAAGCATTGATGTACGTATCCGCAACAAGGGGTTGGTCCGTAAATTACCAATCGTTACTGCGTGAAAGATACAAACAAGCATCCGAAACGGTATAATCGCGAATGTTTTGCCTTCTTGTAGTATTTCTTCTATTCTACTGAAGTGAGTGCATTCATGCAAAGAACGATAGATGCACCACTGTTGTGTGTCATTTTTCTGTCCACCTCGTGTTGATAGCGATTTTTGTTGCTTTTAGGTGGTTATCGAAATCGTAACATCAAAACGATCACGAAACGGAAGGAAACTAGAGCGCATCTGCCGTTGATACATAAGCGTTTAGTAGTTGTTGGAGCTACTTTGTGGGACGCACGCACGAGGAACGGGGTTGAATATTTTCCGTTATTTTGGTGTTCGTTTTGCATATTTTTAGCATATGGCTACAGTGGTGAACCGTATCGTATCATTTTCCCCTATTCGCTGCTGTCGACGACGACGACGACGGCGGCGGCGAACGACCAGTAGTTCATCCGAGGAAGAAGTCCGGCCCGATCGATGGTTCTTAAAAATAGTACTACCCGAACGCATCATCTAGTCCATTGAGTTCGTTCAAATGTCCGGACGATCTTACAAAGAGCGCTGGGCACTGGTTGCCCTAGCATCGGCTGATACTACGACAGGCTGGCGTTGGGCGAACTATTGAGGCATCTGTAGAGCTGCCTGAACATTCACGCCTGCGTTAACATTCTGACCCGTTCAGATCGTTTTGACTCGTTTGTGGTATTCCACCAAACGCACTGGTGGCTCGTCAGAGGTGCAGCATCATCGCTTGGAGCAACATGTAAATGTGAACGCTTGTAAAGAGTCCATGCCCAACATGGCAGCCACCGTTCTTGGTAGCAACGGAAGCAATGCTCTGTTCAGGTCGGGAACGGAGAAGGTGGCATGCATTGTTTTTCTACCGCTTGAAGGCAACTGTCGCGGGGGTGTGCGAACAAAGTACCGGCACGGTGTGTGATTTCGTGTTCGCATGGTAAATTTATTCGTGCGGTAGCGAAAGGCACATCGTGCACACACGTTCGTTCGTGAACCGGACGGATAAAAGCGGTCAAGAATGTGATAATTTTAGCTCTAGTCATAAGAGTTGTTTTTATTGTTTTCTGTTTGATGGTATTGAATACGCACACGATGAACAATGGTGCAAGTATTGACTAATCAATGTTAATATTTTATTCTTGTAACATACAGGCTATCTTGTTGGCTATCATTGATAAATGTTGTTGTTGATAAAGTGCTTTCTCCACTAATCAATACGGCTCGTTTGTATGATTGACAGGAAGCAATTATTTCGTTTTGTTGGAGTATTTTGTCAAACAAATGTTGTATCGGAGATATTTGCTTTATATGTTCAGCACTATTTTTTCGTTACATAGAAATACATCGTGAAATTAGATTGAGATGCAGTTGGATGATATCATTTAAACAATACTTCTTGTTATTTTATATATTTTTCAGTCTTTTAGTCCTAATCCTAAGCTTGCGTTAGTGTGTTTGTACATGTTTGTGGTTATTGTATTGGAACAAGCTATCGTCAACGCATCGTCAACAACCATGCGTCTCCACCAGTCTCTTTATATGCGATTTAGTGCGATGTTTTCAGCGAAGAGCAAATAAACATTTCATAGCGTTTATTATTCAATTATGAGGATCGTTTTGTGTAGTTTTAAAAATCCAAAAACTATTTTTGCTGTTTACCTTATTATTAAAATATTTTAGACTTTATTTTTGAAAAACGGCAATTACAAATGTACATGATGCAAAGAGATTAAACTTGGCAGAAGATGTTCGTCATTTATTCGTCAATACACAGGACAGGAGTGAAAATTTCATCAGATCTCTTGCACACCTTAGCCAATATACTAAGCCAAAGTATTGTCTCTGTCCTAAAATATCCGTTTGCTATGATTCCTCGCATCACAGGTACCGAACTTACGCCTCTTTGAGACCCTAGGAGCAGCCAACAGAGCCGGCATACACTGCGACTTGGTTTCAGCGGCTCCGAAGCCGAAGCTGCGCCACACTCGCCCTACGTCACTCGTGCTTCGTACTGTCGTACTCGTTTGCGCTCGACAAAATCGCCGCCAAACCGATGGCGCTGCTATTAACCAAGATTCAAAATTTGCATTCCGTTGCCCGACTCATTTGGAAAGCTAATGCGATGGCGTTCGAGCAACGGAGAGGGAAGACTAGTCGGGGGATTTCTTTCAGTACTGCACATACGCAACGCTGAACGCACACAAATAGTGACACGATACTACTAGCTTAGAGCTACGGTGGTTTTCAGCTTTGGTTTGCATTATTTTAAAAATAGCTTACAACACAATTCAGCTCGAAGCCGGCTCGTTGCCCACCGTGTAGCCATTTTGCTAGCGGTGAAATGTTTTGTCGGTGTGCCGTTGCTTTGCCGTTTGTCTCAGCTTTGAGCATAGGCATGTGGCTTGCTCATTATGCTGACCTATGCCAGAATGTTTTTGTATGGCTAGAAGGTGCTTCTTGCAGAGGAATCATCTTAAACATTTTAGTCATTAATGCTTAAGAAACCGTGCAGCAGAAATCTTTAAACTTTGAACTGCATTTCACTCGGTTAAACAACAACACTTTAGCGACACACTGTAGCACTAAAGGTTAGGAGTGGATTTTGATGATAAATCAATCATTAAGCTACTCTTAATGCGATACTGTTTGTTATTAATTGGAGATGCGATTGTCCAATGCTTAAATGACTCGCAGCATGTTCGAAATGAAAACACAAAATATTACACCATCAAAGGCTTCCCTGACGCGAATCACTAAGCGACGGTGCGTCAGATCGGGGTAATGAGACAAAATAAACTAGCCAATAGACGCCAACAGGCGGTCGTCAACTGCTGCTACCTTGCAATGCGTTGTATGCGTCAGCCATGGAACCAACCAACCGGCCGGCCGGCCGGATCAACCTGTGCGGAGAAACCGATCGGTTCCTTCAGGGAGGGAAGCATCCCCCCCCCCTCCCCTAACCATGTTAATTTGTTAAGTCAAATGCTGCACCCAACATCCTTCCGTTGGCTCATCGTTCGAGTTGTGCCGAACAAATCCAATACTTACGAATATTCACTCCGTTTTCAGGTGGCACACCGCTGCTGCTGAGGGTGTGTGTGTGTGTGTGAGATAAGTCAACGCGATCATCGTTCGATCGTGTTGACGATAAATCCACGGCCACGAACTGGCCCAGGGAAAATGGCTATCTATTTTCTGCGTGCGCAATCGGTCTGATAACCTGCAGCAGCTATTGCTACCGTTCAGAAAGTAGGCCTGTTTGCTTATGTACTTGCTCGGAGTTCGCTTATGTACACACCGCTCGGCACTAGCGTGTGCTATATGGTGGGTCCGGGCGTGAGTGTGCGTGACGGCACAACGACCTCCAACTCGGATGCTGCACACACACGAAACGGCCCGCACACTACTGCACCTAATCGTAGGAGCTGGCGGTACTGGAGGGTGGTATGCGAGCGGCAAATCCCAGGCACTCGGCCGTGCGTTCAGATTGCGACGTATAAAAAGCAAGTTCCCCCAATTTTCGGTTAGAACGGCTTTCGAACGCGTAAGTGATAACATCCAACATTTCACAGAGCTGAGAGCACACGATTCGAGCGATCGAGTGATCCAGCGATTCATAGGCAGAGCAAGTGGGAGCGTGTGTGTGTGTGTGTGTATGGTTGAGCGAGCGAATGAGATTGTGTGCATGCGTGTGTGTGTGTATGTGTGTCTAAGCTGATAACGGAGCACTTCGTCACAGGATTCACAGGATATAACTGAGCTTATTGATAAGCTACAGCATCAACTATTTGTGCGTGTGCATTTGAGTGTTTCATCATCATCATCCTGCTGTCTTGCTGGTAGCCAAGTATCCGATTTGGCACATACCTGCGAACAGGAATCAGCCACAGCTCATCTACTGTAGCCGCTAGTTGGTGTGGATTGTGTTAGATAGTTTGCACCGAAAATCCAGAACACTGGGTCACCAGTGGAATGGAAGTGAAATGGAAAACAAAGTGACAAAACAGCAGACACTGAACAATGTGTTATTGTGGAAAGGACATTTGTTCGGCAGTTTATTGCACGATTGTGGGTTGAAAAATGACCATGTGTTTGAGTACCCTGAAATAGGGGAGACTGTGATCAACAGAAGAAGGCAAAAACAAGGAATAGCCTACATAAATCGCGCCCTCGGATGCGGTAGTTGTGGATTCATGTAACAGGAACGCTTGGTGCTGATAACGATGGTTACATAATCATAGCCGTGTTTGCCGTACAGTGGAAAATTTGGAAAATGGGAATCGTTTTCAAACTTCTAATCATCTGGTGGCCGAACTGGTCGATGTTGCCTTAATGCTGCTGGGGATTGGTGTGCCATTGTTGCTACCATCTCGCTCAAAACCAACGTGGCGGATTTACGAATGGAACATATTACCTAAAATAGCAATACGATGCGAGTATTCGCATATTTTGTGTCTGACACATGCGCACTGGGCACACGGCCAACCGTGCGCCCGCTCATGGTTCCAGCTTCCTATCCACCTTTCTCGCATCCCTTTTGCCCTCTAGGCAAAAGCAAAGTTTACTCTTTGTGCAGGAGCCGCCATTTTTTTTAAATTTTCTCGTTGAATAATTAAAAATTGAATTTGTTCGGTACGACCAACATGGCTCCGCTGAACTGTGTCTCTTGTTATGACGACCTTTTTTTTTTTTTGTAATGTAAAGTCCCCCCGCAACGGCGCCCGCAATCACTTTATTGGTGCAGATTTTCCCTGGCGGGAACGTACGATGGCGGGTCGCTCGGTTACGTAAATAGAACACGCACAGGTCGCGCATACCTTTGCTCTTACCTAATCCTTGAGCGCTGTGCGAGAAAAATATGTACCCTCCGCTTTTCATCGGCACCTTTTTTCGTACGCCCACCCGTTCGCGATCGTGTCGGGGCTAAATGTTCGCACGATCGTCATTGGATGCGCGCGCACACACACACCCTTTACCGGGCCCGGTCCTCTTCTAGAACACGGAGCTAGAAGGGAGGTATATAGCTGAGTCACTGGCCGAAGGCAAAGCTGCAAGCAAAGCGCTTGGGTCAGGCCTTATGTACTAGGACGGGCCGTTGTACATGGTTCGGTTTTTTCAACGGGACTTCATTCAAACTGGTCCGCTACATTTGGTCGGCTCACTTAATTCGATCGTGCTCCTCAACGGTGGTGGATCGTTTCCGAGTGAACTAGGTGTCGCAGTTAGCAGTTGCGTTTGGTCGACCACTTGCCACAGTGGATATAAGCTTTGAAGTTGAAGTTGACCCCAGTCATTTGACCAGTCTTTAAGTTGAACGAAGGTGAGCTGATGCTAGTTGGCCTTGGTGCAATTATTGTTCCATTTTGGTGTAACCAACAGTGATCGTGACTGTGTGTGTATGTGAGTCGTTATTGGAGAAGTGAACATTTTTTAAAAACTTCAAAAATAGTTCTGCCCTACAACAGGTGTTTTTCTGTGTGCAAGTGAATGACTGATTGATTATGGAAGATAATTCTAGTGATCACTCGCGCTAATGGAAGTTTGTAAAGCAAACAAGCTTATTGCATTACAATCGGATTGGAAATGGTGGTTTGAAAGCCTAAAAATAATTCAAACGCCTTGTTGAATTAGTTTCGCCATTCGATGAAATTGAAATGGCCTTTATTCTTGTGTGTTGTTTTCTAGCAAGCTCAATGCAATGTTAGCCATGTGCGATCTAGTGGCGCGGTACCTGATCAAGCATGTATTTGTAATCCTTTTAAAAATACCATCACTTCGATCGGCTTATCGGTAGAAATCAAGCAAACCGAGATCTCTCAGCATCAACATGCCACGGCGCACGTTCCTTCCTTATTTTTCTTTCCACATCCCACCGATATCGCTATGCCGCATCTGGCCGTGCAAGTCGCAACGTACAAGTTTTCCTTCAAGGAAAAGTGTCGGTTTGAAATATTTCACAAGCATGTTGGCGATCGATGTTTGCTCGCTTTTCGACCGTCTTGTGCAATCGCGTAAATGTCTCGAGGTGAAAACCTCGCACGCGCGCGTGCTATAAATATAGAACATTTGGGGCGTTACACGCATCACGGTATCCCCCTCCCTTCCCCCCCCCCTCCCCTTCGTAGCGAATCTTGCATAACATACGGAACCAAATTCACGAAATGAACCCGTTGTTATTTTCACTTGGCTTAGCTCGACGATGAGATGGATGAGTGTTCTTTTGCGTGGGCTTGTGGGAATGTGTATTTATGCTATGGTAAACCCAACAACAGGTGGGGGGGGGGCACATTTTGGGCGATTTATCATGCAGCAGGAATGTGATGAGCTTCTCTATGCACAACATAGGCGATAGTTTAATACATCAAACCAGTGACTTTTCTGAAGCTTCTCTTGTGGTTGTTTGCTGGCTCTATTGGAATGTAAACTTGGCTTTACATTCCAAAGAGAATGCAGCAAAACAACCTAGAGAGCTCCAGAGAAGTCACTGGTTTTGCGTTACGTTTGGCTATCTTAGCCCTGCTCACCAAAACTCTACTCTACTGTGAAACCAAATGCTCCGTTATCAACAATCGTCCCCAGCGCAATTCCATTTCAAAGCTAGTCGATCAAAATTACTCACCATTTGTTCTTTTTCTTTTCCTTTCTTCCCTCTCACAACAGGACGAAAAGCAAGGGCTGAACCAAAATTGTGCCAAAACCAAATTAACGTGTCTCTTTTAGCCCGCGTCTCATTTCGAAAAAACTAATCCAACATGCCGAAGCCACCAGTTCAGGTCGGAGAGGATCCCGATCCAACTGAGTTCCTTTTCGTTTCGCTTGAGCAGAAGCGTATCGATCAGAGCAAGCCGTACGATTCCAAGAAGGCTTGCTGGGTTCCGGAAGAGAAGGAGGGCTATGTGTTGGGTGAAATCAAGGCCACCAAGGGTGACCTGGTCACCGTCGCTCTGCCGGGTGGTGAGGTAATACATACGCGCCAACGAAGGACCCTGATCTGCAGGAGGGTCTTGCAGACAAGGCATAACTACAGTCCACGAACACTGCACACTGCACCGTCGGCAGCAGTCGGTTTTGCTTCATTGTACTGTTGGAATGATTCCTTCTGAACAATCCACAACGACTTACTTCTTCCTCTGTCCGTGAACGGTCCGGTCTCCCTCGTTTGCTGAGCCTTGGAAGGAATGCACTTCCTGCGAAACACGATCATTTGCTAAACGCAAATGTTGTTTTCTAGGGCGAGGCATTTTCCAAAACTAAGCATTCCCAGGGAAACCGATCAAAACGACCAAACATGCTACACATTCCACATTCACAATTGATCATTTGTCCATTTTCGTATCTTATCGACTTCATTTCAAACAAACACCGATCACACGGATATACAAACAAACCAATCATACGCAAATTCATCTCTCGGATCGATCACTACGATATCGTACACCGCGCTCGCCAACTTACACCACGGAACAGGAGAAAAACTTCAAAAAGGAACAACTTTCGCAAGTGAATCCTCCGAAGTTTGAAAAAGTCGAAGATATGGCCGATCTGACCTATCTAAATGAAGCTGCCGTACTCCACAATTTACGTCAACGATACTACTCCAGACTTATCTATGTAAGTGCAAAAGCGCAGGGAACTAATTACTGTGTCCGTTCGTTTCCGTCTTTTTCTCGATTCCACTTGGCTCTTCCTCCGCGGGGTACGTCGTTGTTTGCTTGATCAAACTGATCACTTTTTGATCGCACGTACCGAAAATCTTGGCCATCGCCATGATAATGCGTATCCGCATTCAATCGCCACATTCTCTGTGGCTCTGTGGACGTTGTCATACGTACGTGTTACGTGAGTACAGACCAAGGACTTCA